>NW_008335287.1:3189533-3216554 GCF_000622305.1 Nannospalax galili | reverse complement strand
GATCTTCCTAAAACAAGGAACTCTAGATAGGCTGACTAGATTCAGCAGGTGTACAAGCACTAGGGAAGAGCTGGGGGCACCGACAACACAGTGACAGCACAGTAACAGGGATGACAGTGTATATGGGCTCCTGTGGGGGGGGGGGCGCCTATGGGAGGGTACCGTTTGGGAAGTGGGTATATAGATGAATAAGATTGCTTAGAAAGTTCTGTATGAAATACCCACAAAAAATCAACAAGTTTAAAATAATGAGTTATATTTGAGGAAGAAGCATAAAAATTTGCTCCACATTAATTAGTAGAGGTGAAAAACAGTACCACTGAAATCTACCTGATGAGTTTATATCCATACTCATGTGCCAAGGATCTGAGTGTAACTGACTGTGACTAATAATAATCACATACATAGAGATTAGAGACACATGTGCAAACATCTAAGTGTTAGTAGCATTAAAAATGAGTTTTTCTGTATGAAAAAGTATATTTTAAAATGAAATGGAGATCTTTTTTAAAGGTTAAAATGTCATTCAAATTTATGTATTATAGGGTTTATACTGACTTCAATATTGTGTAACTGTATTGATTCAACTGTGAACCTAAAATTTTACAGCCAATTTTGAAAGAGATGCATCTTTGTTCTGGAAATTGTTATTGAATATGTCAATGCTGTTGTAATAAAATGCTTCTTTTAATCATGTGGTTATTAAATAAATAATTTAAAAAACAAACAGAACATGTTGCATCAGCAAAGAAGTTCTGAGAACATTACCTGGGACTAGTAACAAGGTTATTCTGCTGTCTTGAAATGATAGAGTGGGGGATTCTAACCCAAACCTGGAGCAGAAGAGAGAGAGAGAGAGAGAGAGAGAGAGAGAGACAGAGAGACAGAGAGAGAGACAGAGAGACAGAGACAGAGAGAGACAGAGAGAGACAGAGACAGAGATTGGCAAAAGCAAAGACCTTCTGCATTAGAAAAGTCATGGCACCCCTGCAAAGTAAAGCGGGGATTAAGGATTTGTGAACCTTGACTTCATTCTCTCCTTCCTTTTGAATTCTTCTGAGTGCTCACATTCAAGAGCGTGACCTCAGGACAGAAGCCAAACTGGCTGTTTGAGAGTCCACGCAGACCAGCAGTGGACAACAGAGTCAAACGAGGCAAAGAGGATCTGGAGGGCACAAAATGACACCAAGGAATTCTCCCACATTGACTTACGGATTTCCATTAATATTCATCCTTGATATCTGGGATTTACTACAAAGCTTGTTCTTGGTATTTAAATTTTCATACATGGTTAGTGCTGAAGTATCAGAGCTGATGTTTTCCCTATTCATTCCCTGTACTAAAATGTACCTACCTGATTGTCCTTACCATTGGCTTTGTGCTTTGGGATGCTTAGACTCATTGGCAGTGATTTATGACTGAGCCTCTACCTGCATTTTGAATAGATGAACAAGGCAGAGCAAGAATTAATAAAGCTAAATTCCTGGAAAAATTTCATAGGCAAAATAAGTCAAGTTCTACATGTTAATATAAGTATTAAAAATATTAAGACATTTTTATTGAGATAATACAGTGCATTTTTTCCCTCCAGAGACATGTTTGAGACAACATCTAGGAGGTATTGGGCTACCTGGTGGCTTGTGGATGTAAGTCAGTGTATCTCTCAGAGTCCTGCTTTCCTTACCACAACCCTTCTTTAGCCTTTATTTTGGTTGATCTTCTGGTTATTTTATAAATGAAAGCCAAATATCCTTAAATGATCTCCTTCTTTATGCCAGAGACTTTGTTTTTCAATCTTGCATAAGTTTGGGCATTTGTATTCTTCAAGATGCACAAGTTCATATCTATTTGTACTGTTTTTAATCGTTTGACCTCTTTCTAATTTGTTATTCAATGACCCAATATGATTGAACACTGACTTGAATTGTTGATTTCAAAAGTAATTTTAAAAACACGAAAGATCCTTTCAGTAGCCAAATTCCTGTCTTTTGAGTTTTCTGTCATTATTAACACACAGAAAAAGAAATAATCAAATTAGATTGAACACAGTCAGGAAAGGAATTTTAAATGTATGAGGGAGAACAGTTCATTTATTTTCTGTCATCTGCATGACATAGAAACCCAAGAGAGAGAGGATTATAGCAAGTTGGACTGGAGGAAGGCGTGTTGGGTAAAACAAACTGTGCATCTAGATTGAATCTAGCAACTAGAGACAATTTTGGGGAAAAAAAATAAGAAAAATTTATTCTGAAAATCATGCTGTGTCACCAGACTTGATCACAAACTGCCTAATGGTTTCACTAGTTCCCTGAAAGAGTATAGGTGATCATCTGACTCATTGCTTGGTGTCCTAGTTATTGTCTGGTACTGTGATCAAACACTTTCCAAAAGCAACTAGGTGAGGAAAGGGTTGATTTAGCTCACGTATTCCAGTCACAGTTCATCATCCAGGGTAGGAACTCAGGACAGGAACCTGAAGGCAGCAACTGAAGCACAGGCCATGGAGGAGCACTGATTACTGGCTTGCTTCCCTGGCCTATGCTCAGCCTGTTTCTTTTTCAACTTGGGACCACCTGTTCAGGGGTGGCATGACCCACTGTGGACTGCGCTCTCCCACATCACTCAACAATCAAGAAAATGCTTCCTAGACATGGCCGCAGGCCGATTTGATAGAGAAAATTCTCCAGTTGAGGTTCCCTCTTGCCTGGTGTGTCAAGTTGACAACTACAGCTATCCAGAACACTTGGTCATTATCATTTATTGTTTGTTCACATACAAGCTAACTCATACAAATGATAAACAATTCATTTTAAGTAATTTTCAAGTAATCTTTTATCTTTTCTATGTCTTAAACATTTTGATGGTTATACACACATGTACCTGACCTGAAGTAAGCCAACAGCATGTTGCAGACAGTACTCTGATGATATTCAGAACAGACTAACAGCAGCACCTGCCTCAAATGCTCACCTTACAGATTTGTTACTGCCTGCAAGTTCCACAGTAAAGGCAGGTCTCTGGAATTTGGGCCTACTATGAGTATATCCTTATCCATAATAGCTCTGCAGAGCTTTGCCAATATCTTTTCTCCTCATTAAGTATGATGCATGCTACAACTGATACTGATGACTTTAGGTCCATTTCTTTTCTATCTTTTCCAATGAATAAAATACATAAAAATTCTAGAGTGTCAATAAGTTTTCCTAAATGCCATGTTTCATGCTACAGCAGGAAGACTTTTCAGATGCTTCCCAAAGGTGATGAAACTTCAGAGTCTTTAATGCAACAGAATCTAAATGTTTTATAGCTGATGACCATAGTGCCTATTCAGGCTCTGACATTTCCTAGTACACAGTCCCATGTTCTGCTGCCCAGAACAATTATCCAAAAATCTCAATTTCTAGTTTATTTCACACTTTTGTATATTTTAACTTATTTCCCATGTTCTCTTTGCTAATTCATCTCATTTTCGTGCTGTGTCTTGTTCCAATTTACAGACTTTATTTCTGACTTATTATTTAAAATGATCTCTTCGTTATTCCTGATCACCTGACTACAATTAGCTTGTCACACACAGCACTAATGGGATCCTCTATTATCCCTGATACTCACCTGTCTCTACTGTAACATGACTCCTCCAAAGCCACAGGGCCTACCCAGCAGGGTCCTCCCTTCCCAACACCACCTTTCCTTGTTTAATCACTTTCCTGAATCTCTTGTCCACAACATTTTACATCTTCAGTCAGAAAAGGATACAGTTCTCTGCATGATGCTTTCTTGCTTAATAGAAAAATAATTGGCAAATGATAAATATTTGAATTTCTGCAGAACTGTAATAATAATAGCTTCAATTTTTAAATGAACCACAACTGAGAATGATATAGACAAGCGACATGTTCCTTTTCTACCATTAAACAAAAACAGAAACGGTAGAAAATGGAAAGCACGGTGTCGGGCTGGGCTGGTAGCTCAGTGGCAGAAGATTTGCCCAGCAAGGTCCTGGGTGTGATCACCAGCATTGATTCCCCCAAAGAAACAAAAGAAATGGAAAAAGGTTCAGGTTTACTATAGTTGCATCTGCTAAATAGATACAGAATTCTTCTGTACACAGTTCCTTCTTCTGTGACACAAGAACAAGTGACAACCCCAACAGCGTTATATCTCCAGAGCTTATATTAAGGAAAATTAAATCAAATTAGTTCAATAAAAAATAAAAATACATGAAATATTTATGAAAATTCTGCTATGTAGCAATTTCCTCTGAGTTAAAATATCCCATTGGGGGATGCTCATTAAGACTGGGGAAGGAGGTTCATTAAGTCAACTCAGAAGTCTTAGGAAGTCCTTGAAACTTACTGAGGCACAAGGCCCTAGGTTATGTGGGCCGTAAGGACTGCAGAGGAGCTACTCACAGTGATACCATGAAGCTGCTTGTAGGTCCTGCAGAGATCTCCAGGGCTCGAGCTTTTATGAGGTGTCACTTCATGCTGGATTGGCTTTGGGTGATCTAGGTGCCTTTGAGTTCTCCTTGCTCCTGTAGGTAGCTCCTCACCAATACTCTTGTAAGTAAACCCAGCACACTCATTGTTTCACCAAGTTAGACTTTGGTGATATCTTAATTTTGGTCTATCATCAGTTCCGTAGCTGAGGCTGGTAAATATTTGTTCATATCTCCCTAGGAATAGTGTCACACAAGAAATATTAAGAACTGAACAAAGTGGAAGAATCTGTAAATTTAGTATTTAAAGATAATGATACTCTTTCATATGCCTAAAGATAGTTTTGTGGTGAAAGATATGTAAAAACACAAGCAGCATTTCTCCCTACCAGTTTATATTGAGAACCATCCTGAGAGTTTCCATCTCGTGTGCTCAGCCAGCAATCACACTGCTTTTGAAGGCTTTTTCTTTCCTTCTGGCTATCAGTGTTTACCCTGTTACTGGCTCAGGAAACTAGAACTCATATATAAATTTCAAACTGGCACTCAGATTTCCTCAGTAGTAGCTTTCTACTTCTCCTCAAAAGGGTTTTACCATGATAACTAATTCATTCTGTCTTGCCTTCCTGATTCACTGTCCTGGGATCTCTGGATGATATATTGGAATCACAGAAAAATGTGCATAACTTTAAAACAAACACACTCACAAACACACTCTTTGTTTTAAGCTCAGCACTAGATAAATCCAAAACAAATGATTTTCTCAAGAACAGAATTTAAAATACACACTGACAAATAATTTCCAATGACATAACTGACATCAAAAGAACATCTAATCCCATTATTTCTCATGTTGAAATTTAGCAATGTATATTTCTTACGTACATCCTCTTCTAGTCTTCAGATATAATGAGAAAATTGTATGTCAGGCCCCTGGAGAGGTCACACTTGAGTTTCTGGACATGTGCAAGTTTTTGAAAACCTAAAGTATCTGTCTCATCCCTCCACACCCAGTACTTGAAAAGTCCCTGCTGATCTGAGATCAGTGTTATCCAGCTTGCCTGACAAGATTGTCTTTTCTCCATCAATTATTCAACCAAGATACGTAATTCAAGTTCTTATAAAAGATCCCCATTTAGACCCCAAATTTTATTTTCCATAAAAGAAATTTTAAGTCAAAAAGTTCACATTGATTACAATAAAGTGATAGCAACCCACTCTCACCAAAAACAGGTCATCCAGACAATGTAAATGGAAAAATCCTGGAGTTAAATCACATCATGAATCAAATGGCCGTAACATATATTTATAAAATGTTCTACCCAAACACCAAATCAAACACTTTCTTCACAGAAGGCCATGGAACCTTCTCCAAAATCAACCATGTAGACACAAACCAAGTCTCCACAACTTTAGAAAAACTGAAATTACATCCTATAGTCTATCTGACCACAAAGGAATTAAGCTGTATGTCAAGAATAATAGAAATGAGAAAATGTACACAAACTCATAGAAACTAAACAACACACTTATGAATGAAAATTGGGTTAAAGGAGAAATCGAAAGGGAAATTTAAAAATTCCTGGAACTGAATTAAAACAAAAACACAGCATTGCAAAATATATGCTACACAATGAAAACAATCCTGAGGAAAATTTATAGCACTAAGTTCTTATAACAAAAAAAGTCACTTTCTAATTGAACTTAAGGTCTGCTTCATAGGATGGAGCCCATAGCTGTCTTTTGTTTTCTATATATTTTATTGAATTTTTATATATTTCATACAATAGGTTGTAATCATATTTAGACCCTCTCCTATCTGTACCTCCCCCATTAACCTCCCATGGGATTTCATGCATTCTGTCCTATATGTTAAGGCCTATGAAATCAAAGTTTGTATACCCAGATGTCTCTCAGTATGAGTTCATCCATTGGAACCTATTCAGCCTATCTAGTGTCACTCCCTTAAAGAAGATCAACTCACTCTCAAGCAGCAGTGATTGGCTTCCAATAGTTGCTCACCTAAGACTGGGGCCTCCTATTTCCTCAGGTCTATGCTGGTTTTGTGTGATTGAGTTTGTACGGGTCTTTGTGGATGCTATCACCATTGCTGTAAGTTCATATGAGCAAGTTCCCAAAGCCTGGAGGACTCTGTTTCCTTACAGTCATGCAACACCCTTGGCTCTTATAATCTTTCTGCCCCTTTCCCACTATGACCCCTAAAGCCTGGGTGGGTAATATTTAATATAAGTCCTATCCAAGGACATGCACTCTGAAGTCTCTTATTCTCTACATTTTGACCAGTTGTAATCATCTGTGTTCATCATCCTCTGTTTCATGAGGAAACGTCACTGGCAATAGTTGAAAGATGCATTAGTGTTCTCTCTACCCCTTGTTCCACTATGATCTGTGAGCCTTAGGTGTACAGGTTCCATTGTAGATGTGTTGCTAAGGACTGAGTATCTCACAGACATTTATTCTCTGTGTCTGACCAGTTTTAGAATCCTGTAATAATTGCCACCTGTTACAAAAAGAAGCTTCTTTGATGAGTAGTGACTGGTGTACTTGTCTATGTGTATAAGGATACATATTTAGCATACGGTAAAAAATTAGGTTTGTCTAGGGATATGACAGACTTAGGGTTTATCTAAGCTCTATGACATCTCCAGCTATGTGTATTTGGCTGTATTTACAGTGCCACACCTAAGTTCCCTCCCATTGAGTGGGCTTTAATTCCAATTAGATAGCTGTTGATTAACCCCAAGATAAAAGTGTCACTACTGCACCAATTTAGTTTGCTGTGCCAGTCATTGTTGTGGTTATTAGACTTTAAAGTTGGGGTTGGACCATTGATCAATTAGCATCTTACATACTGTCCTCCACAACTATTAGAGCTAGTTTTCAAGGAGTAAGCTCCCAGGTCAATTCCAACTCCATTGCTCCAAGTCCTGTGTTAGAAGTATATCCTGGCTTCAATAATAGTTAAACCCCAATTTTCAAAATCATAGTTGCAGAGAAATCTTGCATACATGAAGTTTCAGATCACACCAATGTAAGCAAAACTCTTGAGATGCAGCTGTCACATGTTACATTTTTACAAATAGTTTTAATTTTATTTTTATTTTATGAATATGAGTATATTGCCTGCATGTACATAGATGCACTGTGTCGTGCAATGCCTGTGGAGGTCAGAAGAGGGTATCAGATCCCCTGGAACTGGAGTCACAGATGGTTTTGGCCGTTACATAGTTTCTGGGAGCCAAACCTGGCTCCTCTAAAGAGCAGCCAGTGTTCTTAACCACTGAGCTATCTCTCCAACCCCCATGCTACATTTTTATTTTAAAACAGGGTCTAACTATGTAGACACAGCCATCTTGGAACTTGCTATGTAGACCAGATTGGCTTTGAACTCACATGATCTGCCTACCTCTGCCTCTCAAGTGCTGGGATTAAAGGCATGCATCATCACACCCAGCATGCTATGTGATGATGACTGACTCCTTGTTTATGCCAGGCTCACAAAGTTTCATGGTCAAATGTGTTTCAAAAATAAAACAAGGCTGTTTTTTTTTCATCATGAGCTTTGGGAACAATGTCAGATGGTCATAATTATAAACCCAAGCCTATCAAGAGCCCATGCTGTTAGTCACTCTTGCTGTGATCATCTATACACAAATATTCTGTTTAGAAAATGTCAGTGGGCAGAATGCTTCTTTACCCTCTGAACCTAGTAAACTTCAGGCATATAATATGAATGCAATGAATATATATTAATTTCTGAAAAATGAAAACAGTTACTGTGGTAACTGTTAGACCGAGAGCACACATCTTGGGAAGACATATTATGAAAGGTGCAAGGAGTCACTAGACCTGATGCTGGCCTGCAAGCAAGCCTCCACTTAATTAGGAGGAGGAGGTGAAGCACAGACTGTCTGTAGGTCCATTTGCAGAGCTCTGATGGCCATAGTGTCTGAAGTTTGTCTACCTTATAATTCCTCCAGCCAGTACAAGTTTACTTTACATTATTAATTTCCAAAACAGCTAACAAGAGGACATGATTTCTACAGGCTATGCTGCCATGTTTCCAGAAAATTTTTTCTTAGCCTTTGCTTCAGGACTGTTTAATCAAATAAATTAATATTTTTAAACTATCTTCAAATTTATTACTCCTGTGAATGTAGAAACACTAGATTAAGTTCTATTAAAGCCCTTAAAATGTACTCCTAAGATACTTTTAGTAATAAGAAAAACCTCCATCTGGAAAAAATTTTAGATTATCATACTTAATGTAGAAGGACAAAGAGATTACCTTGAAGAATTTCTTTCCCAAGCCTATAGCGCTTAACACAGGACTCAGGTAATGATGGACATCATTAGTGCAAACGTTGGCATTTAGCTGCTGTGTGAAGATACTGTCTGCACAGTATCTTCCCCTTCAGCTCTGTTGAGCACACAGCATACCAAGGCCTTAAGGCTTTCAACTCAGCACCACACTGCCTCCCAGCATTTCTCCTCCAATGCAACTGAAAATCCTGACCGAGAAGATGCTCTTTCCTAAAAGTTGGCATCATCCTTTAGCAGGTTTAAATACTGGGGTGACTTTTCAGTGATCATATGTGGATCCTTTATCTCTGCCTTAACTTTTTCAAAAACAGTTTCCCTGAATCAATTAATATGAGCTAATCTAATTAGAAATTGTTATATGGGGCTAGAAAGATCATTCAATAGTTAAGAATGCTTGCTGCACAATTACAAGGGCTAGAGCTCTGATGGGAGCATCGACGTAAAGAGCCTGGCATCCCACATAGGCCTATAAACCCCAGCTCTAAGGGAGACACAGACAGGAGGATTGCTGGCACTTGCTAACTTCCAGTTTAGTGGAGAAAACATGAGCCTCAGGTCAGGGAGACCCTGCCTAGAATGAGTAGGTGGAGAGTGACAGGAGAATACCCAACACTCTCTTTCTGTCTTCACACAGGCAGACAAAGGCATGCACCTGCATACATCCATGCATATATGCACACACACATACACTAAATAAATAACTTTTAAAAGGGAAATTATTATATGAAAAGGGATGGTAAGAAATCCAGTATAGAGTTCCAGAAATTCGCTGTGAAAATTTCATGACAGAGCAGGAGGAAGATGAATGAATTTTCCTGGCGTAGTGGCACCACCATTTGCTGTAGATTTCAGCTTTCTATTTTTCTTCTTGTACGTCTACTTTAATCAGGCTTTCCTGCATAAAGAAACATCCATATAGTAGTTAGCTCTACCCAGACTGAAGAGCCCAGGGCTTAATCTCAGTTGTGCACTGATGGAGTATAATTTGGAAATTCAGAGAGATGTATGAAATGCATCTAAATTTAGAATCTGACACAATGGTGGTTGCTAGGAGCTCAAAGAGAAATCAAGGAACAAAGGGAGTGGCTTTTGAAGTGGTTGAACTCATTTACAGAAGCAGAAAGGCTGTACCTTGTGATATGGCCTCTGTGCTGCCAGGGACTATTAGGATGAATGAATAAATGACTAGAGGGGTAGCTCAGCAAAGATGTCATAAAAGCTAGAATTCCAGGAGAGGCAGAGGTGACTCTCATGACAATGAGCTGGGACTCAGGTGTAAAAGGTGCATTAACAATACCTGAATCTCATGTCTAATTTCTTGCCTATTGGGTAAAAAAATAAATGTCTCTTGGTTTCACATAATGATAAATGTAAGGTATTTGATTCGATCTTATCCTTTTTTAAATGCTGAACGTGCCGTTTCTTGGTTGCTCTCCTCTTCCCTCTAACTGTGCCCTTTCTATAATGAAGTCACATTCACTCATTTCCTGCTACTTGTTTTCAGCAGCTTGGCACAAAAATTGAGAAGGGTCAGGGGTGAAAAGAGGAGTCAAGAAACAAGAGCAAGCTTGACTTCAGAAGGAATCGCAGTGATGGGGTGAAATGATTTAGCCGTTTCCCTCTTTCTCCTGCACTCCAGCTAATTCCTTCAGTCATTTAATTAGGCAGATCCAGATGGACTTCTAAGAATGATGACAAATTTCAGTGGTAAACAACAGCTGAGTCATCAGTGCTTTGACTATTGTCATACATTTCTTGTGTATATTATACTCAAAATAGCATCCAGAAGGCAAAATTATCATGCAATAATCCCAGAGTTGAAACAGGGTGGGACATACAGTGTGTTTGGAATATAAGAGACAGTGTGCATTTTGGTTTTCACTAGATAGTAATGTTGTTCCACTAGGAGAGACCTAAAACGTGCTCCACAGGTTTTTAAAATGGTCTGTGCTCAAAATAAGCAGGATAACCTCGAGAAAATGCCCCTCTTCCTTCTTCACCATCGGCTTCAAATGTAAGACTGTTTCTGAACAGTCAGGAAAGTTTCTTAGCAAAATAATCTCTCTAGTTTTCTAGTCTGGCTATTCACACTATTCTACCTCTTCTTAACTTCCCTAGCTCATGCAGCATGTCTACAACAAACAAGTCAGAAAATGAGTCTTTCATACCCTGTGCATGAATGCCTGTATCATGACATTTAGTGGGAGGTAAAGAATGTCAGAATTAAGTCAGGCCTACGTCACAGGGCTATGTCTTGTAATCCAAGCTTCCAGGTAGAGTGACATGGGATAACTGCAAGTTCAAGGGCTATCTAGGTTACAAAGTGAGATCAAGGCCACCCTGGGCAACTTAGGGAGGCCCTGTCTCAAAATTAAAAACAAAAAAAGGACTTGGGCTATAGCTCAATGTTATACTGCCTACTTAGCACTTATAAAACACTAAATTCAATCCTTGGTACCACAAAAAATGCCAGGAAACAAGTCAAATTTCAAACTCACCCAAGATGAAGGCATCACCAATAACTTCAATTGCATGGCCTTGGAACATTCCTACTGGCCTCAGAAGGGAGGAAACATTGCCGTTCTAGCCCTGGAGAGATGGGTGACTGCTCTTGCAGAAGACCAGGATTTGATTCCCAGCACTGACATGACGGCTAACAACTGTACATATCTCTAGTTCCAGGGGAATCCAGCACTCTCTTCTGACCTCCGTGGGCATTGCATGACACAGGTACACTTACATGCATGTAGGCAGTATACTCACACATAAAAATAAAAAAGTACAGCCTCTAGATCATGTAACCAATCTTCATGATACCAAGAACGAAAAAATAATAATTTTGTAGTTAAACCTTTGAACACAGGGCTGCCTAGCAAGCCTGGCAGACAAACTCCCAGGGGAAGGTGTCTACTAGAGGAGAAGGTGGACTTAGGGAAAAATATCAACACGGTGTGAAGACCTCTGAGTCACCAACCTAAACAGAATGAGCTACAAAACTGGCAGACCCAGGCTGCATTTCAGAATGAGGACAGCATCTCTAAGACCTCTGTTATATGACTCCTGCTTTGTTTGATTGGTTATTTTTCCCAGCTCTCCTATCACTCTCCCCGCAACTTTCAGTCTTCCCACTGCATTGTGAGCAGTGGTCTTCCTGGGGTTCCCCACGGAGCACCAGTCTCTGCTTACCATTTCAGGTAAATGCACCTATTTTCATAGTTATAACCTTCTTGAATTCAAACCTCCCTGTGAGATCCCAGCATGCAAACATCTTCTCTACAGATCCATTTATGCCTGTAAACTTATCTAAACAGAACACACTCATCTCCCTTTACTGCCAGAACTGCTCCTTCCCTCATTTTTATCATGCTTAATAATTTCTCACACATCACTAGTCCATACTCTTTTATTGATTCTTTCTCTGAATCTTTAGGTTTTTATTTTAACATTTATTTACTGAAATATACTATGGAGCAGACACTGGGGCTAGGATCAGTAGATAGAAAACTACCTGAGAGAACAGAGATTTCTTACAGAGTTTTTAGTCTTGCTGAGGAGATACACAATAAACAAGTAAACAAATAAAATAATTAGTTTCTGCTAAGAGCTGAGTGCTATAAATAGGTTGCTGTAATGGAAAATCATCTTAGGTTATAAATTTTATAGTGTTTGAAGGTTTCAGAGATGGTCTTCAGTCCATGAGAAAAACAGCTGATTGGAAAAAGCTCTGGGCTACAGTGGGGAGGGAGGTTTGCTGGAGAGTTGGCTCATCAGTTAAGAATGCTGTCTGCTCTTGCAGAGGACCCAGGTTCTATTACCAGCACCCAGATGGTGGCTATCAATCATCTGACGCTTGGCCATTGTATGACATGGGTGCACTTACTTACATACATGTAGGCAATACACTCATACATGTAAAAAGACTTTTTTAATGAACTTTTTTTGGTCTTTTTGAGACAGGGTCTCCCTGTAGCCCCAGCTGTCCTGGAACTCAACTATATAGGCCAGGCTGGCCTTGAACTCACAGAGATCCGCCTGCCTCTGCCTCCTGAGTGCTGGGATTAAAGGTGTGTGCCACCACACCCTGCGATAAAAGAATGTTTTTTTAAACAAAAATTACTAAGGGTTCATTCTATAGTCTGTCAGAAGTCTGTCAGAAGGTCAGCAAGGCTGAAGCACAGTGACTGTCAAAAGTGCCAGGATGCATGTGCGCTAGTTAGCATTTACAGATTTCATGACCTAATCATTGCTCAAGACAGTTCCTCCTGCTGTTTCACACACTTTCCTGTGGTGAGAGCGCTTACCTTTCTGTGCTCATTCCCTATTCTCAGCCCGCTGCTTTACATACCTAATTTCACCTGCCACTTACCTAAAAAGAACCTCATCTGTGGAGCGACAGCTGTACCCTGCTCACCCACAGTGTGAGAAGACGTCAGCTCCTCAGTGTCCAGCGCAGCAGGTGTCCTATCCCATATCACACTCATTTTGGTTTTTGATTGCTTGTAGCCTGATTAATAAAATATGACCCTTTTGAGGTTTTGTGTAATTCATACATACCAATGCCTAGAATATGATATGACCTTTAATAAAAATTTGTTTTGTAAATGATAGAAGACAAATGAACGAACTGCAGTAATTTAAAACTTAAGCCTCAAAGTAATCAATGGTGAGCAGGGCTGCACGATTTATTTTCTCAGGAACCATATATCATTTCAAATGACAGTATCTGCAGACATATTCTACTATTTAAGTCTCTCCAACCAGCTGGAGAAATGACTCAGTACTTAAGAGTACTGGCTACCTTTGCAGAAGACCCATTTTGAGTCCCAGCACCCACATGGTGGCTAACAACTGTCCCTAACTCTACTTCCAGGGGATCTGACACCCTCTTCTGACCTCCACAGGCATTGCACAACATGGGTGCACTTATATACATGCAGGCAATACACACACAATATAAAATAAAAGACTCCAAACAAAATCAAACGATTATTATCTGAATCAGTATGTAGAGCTGTTTAAATACCTCTGTTATAGGTAGACATGACAATGCGTGAATCCTGTGGTCCATAATTTGGAAATTTTAGGGGGAAATATTGATAAAAAGTATATTAATTAATATTAGTATACAGTTCTTTGCTTCTGATTCATAGGTACTGGGATTAAAGGAGTGCACCACCATGCCCAGCCTGCATCAATATTTTAATTGCCCTCATAATTTTCCACAGTAAAAAATACCATAATCCTGTAAAAAGAGATTTTAGATGTCCAAAGAAATATTGTGACATGTGTGACCTCTCAGTTTAGAGGTTGGATGACAGGAGTCTGAGCACAACAATCATCAGCCACTAAGGGGCAGAACCCAAATCCAAGTTTTCCAAATCCAAATAATATAATTAATTTAATGCCAAACTGATAACTTGGAAAATATTATGTTATCTTCTAAAGCTGTTTACTTAGAGAAAAAGAGCTCCGAACATGTACTGTGAGTTAGGAAAAGCTTTAGCCTATAGTAAGGCATTAATTTTTATTTTCAAGTTTGCTATGAAGCTCCAGAATTGAGACTCCTGAAACCACATAAAGTTTTTATGTGTTCGTCTTGCTACAAAGTCTTTAAATTTTGGAGCTTTACCTTGCTCTCCCAGGTCTACTAAGTTCCAGGGGACTACGGAACATCTTTTAAAATATCCTGTAACTGTGGTGAGTCACCTATCCTCCCGTTCAGGGAGGCCATGGAGACCTCACCAGATGGCCTTGAACCAGTGCCCAGTCTGCAAAGAGGAGGGTAAACTCAGAGGAAACATTTCCTCCATGATTCCAAGTGAAGCCATTCACGGTTGAGCAGGACCTTTGACTTATCTTCACATAGATGGAACAGGTAAAAAAAAAAAAAGAGCCAAGGGACTCCTCACAAGCCCATGTAACTTACCCCTAAGGAATAGATCCTCTAACGACTTGAAGAGTAAAAATAAATTGATTGTTTTGGGCCAACTATATGGTCCTAAACACCCAAAAGGAAAGTATAATCAAGAGTAAAGTCATCAACATATTTCTTTAAGAGTTCAAGAGATTACACTTCCCAGACATTGGACTTAAGCCCATATAAAATGTTATTTAGACAGTTATCTTGCATTGATGATTTTGTTTCTAAGCAGAAAGTGCTGCTCAGATGTAAGACTTCAAATCTTGGTCTCCAATACTGTAGTGCCCACCTGTAACTAAGGGAGATAACCCGCTATTATTCTAAAATGATGTCTAAATTTGATTTCTCCCCCATCTAGAAGCCATTGAGAGGAAATTGGCACTGATTTTAGCCATTTCAATAGCTATCAAAGTGCTTGAAAACAAATCCTGAGTCCATCACTCTCAAATCCAGAGTTGGCAGACAAAAGAAAAGTGAAGAGGAACCCAATGGAGGGATGCTTTTGGAAGCTCTCGTCAAGAAATCCCAATGGACTCTAATATGAACATTTGAAATTTGCCCTGTTCTTTTTTCTGGTTTCCTGTCTAGAACTTGTAATGCTGACTACTCTTGTCTTTACTTCTTCACATCTCCTACACACCAGTCAAGGACTTTCTTTTCTCCCTACAGATAAGAGTTATGCAATTTGGGAGTCTTTTCAATAGGCCTACTGAAGGGGTACTCCAATTGCCTCACCCTGGCATGGAAGATGCCAGAGCAGTCTGCATCCTGATTATCTATTGGCAATCTGGATAACCTCATCAGAGAATGGTGTGATAAGAATAGGAGGTGGGAATTGGCTAGGCAGTTAGGGTAAAAAGACCCCAAAGAAATGTAGCCTGTTTCTTGGCTAAAAATCAAAATGTCCTCGGGCCACTAAGCAACATTCTCTGTTCCAAAGGCCAAAAATGTCAAAAGTATTTGGGAGATCTTATCTAATCCCTAAAATATTTTAGGGTTACCTCTTAAAAGGGGGGAATGTTAGAGTAGCAAAAGCACCATTAAAAAAAAGAGAAAGAAAGAAAAAGTATACAAAATTTTCAGAAAATAGTGATGGGGAGACATGGGAGGTGTTGGAGGGGAGGAGTGGGCATGGATTTAATCAAAACACCTTATATGCATTTATGAAATTCTCAATAAAATTTTTAAAAAATGAAAATACACTACACATTTTACTCTTCTTACACTATGATTGGCTATTGTGTATGCATATTTTAAAGCATAGATTTTGGATAGGTATTCTTAATATATATTCCTACTATAGTATATATTATGTACTATATCTACCCTTAGAACACTGATCTAATTTGTTTTCAAGTGGTTTCCCTTTAAAGAAAAAGCTCTGGGTGATATTTTATATTATTAGAAACTACTAATAATATGAACTGGTTTCATTATTACTATAACTATATAACTGACTATTAAACAGTAAACAAAATTGTAAAATGTGTCATTAGAGGAAGATGTGCTAAAAATTAATCCTTGTTTTGATTTAAGACAGGGTCTCACTATGTATATCTGTCTGTCCTGGAACTTACTATGTAGACCAGGTTGCTCTAAAACTATGTAGACCATGATGCCCTAAAATTTGCGCTTCTGCCTCTGACTCTGGAGTGCTGGGATTACAGGTGTGTGACACTCTACTCAGCTTAAAAAATAAATTGTTCATACTGATTAATTGAACATAATTGTTAATAAGTTCAGCATATTTTAAAAAACACCTTGGAGCTTTTATCTTAGTTTGAAGGCAAATATTACTTTTGCCTTGAGAATATTCGTGTATTCCAAGAAATTTGCCATTTCCAGGTCCAGAAAATGTAAACGTTAGTACATTTATCTTCTCGGCAAAAAGTGAATTTTTGATCATTCATCTCTAAGCCAGAGGTAAAGGTTTTATATGTATTTGTGATGCTGTTTTCTGCTGTGGCCATGAAAAATCATGGTAGTCTGGTTTGTGATTAGCTTTTAACTTCATGTTCTAGACAGAGATTTCAGAAGGAAATAGCCACTAGTCAGGGTGATAGAAAAACATGCCTTAAAAATGACACATTTAAGTTATTCCAATTAATTGAGAAACAGAAATGGAAAATTACCAAGGAAGGCAGAGTAATTAGGTATCTTTCAATGATTGGAGGCCCATTCATTACAGAATTTTACATTTTTGTCTAAACTTTTAAAAGCTTTTCAATAATATACATACATGCAATATTAGCTTCAGGAAGGCACACGAGCAACAATCAAATGAGTAAGGAAGATCTTTGGCTGACAGTCCTCCAAAACCCACAGTTCTAGCTTCAACCTTAAGGAAGCTGAGGATGCAGATGTAGCCTTCCAGGCTGGGTCAGAATGAGTGGAGAAGTCACAGATCTGAAGATGTGCCCACTGCACAGACATTACCTTGGAGCAATGGCACTGAGTTACATAGTATATAATTGCCAAGGTTAGAAGAGAACTCAGGAAGAATAGCCCAGACATAAACCTGGGGAAACAGAGGTTCTGTAAGAATATAATTTGGAAACACAGGCTCTGTAAGGCAAAAGCCATTAAGCAATAAAGGAAGAAATCAGAAGGATGCCAAGGATCCACTCCCAGCAAAGATAGATACATACCAATATATGGATTGATTTGTGAGAAAGCATAGAAATGAGGTGGTTCAGCGTGAGTACATAGCCCAGGGTAATGAGAAGACACATAAGAGACAATGCTGGAAAATATGGGAGGTGCCTAAAATGTCACATACCAGACCATTATATTTATATTTTATCCTAAGGCCTGTGAATCATTTTTGTTGCCTTAGGGGCAAAAGAATGAGTAATGGTTCAATTCATTCTTGACCCTGTATCATGTTGGGGATATTCATGGAGTAAACTTCTGAAGGTAAAGAAAAATAACACAGCTGTTGTAATGGAAATAAAAAGGGAATACAAGTCTAATTAACACCCAAACTGGAGATCAGAGAAAGACTGTTTAAAATATATATAAAGAATTGCTAATGAAAGATAAGGCGATAATAACTGATATAAATGGTACCTAATCAGTGATAAAAGGAAGATGCTTAGAATGACCTGGTTTCTGACCTAAGCGTGGAATGAATGGCTTTATGAAAGGGAGTCATCAGGATGAGGAATAAAATGTAAAGATTCTTTTTATTTTTTTTCAATTTTAGATTTTATTTATTGTTGTGTGAGTGATGTGTGTGTGTGTGATTAGAAAGGTTAGAGAACAACTTCAAGCAGTCTGTTTTTCCTCCCACTATTTTATGGGATTCAAAGTTCTAACTCAGATTATGAGATTTTTCATAGGGAGTGCTCCACTCACTGAGCCATCTTGCTGGTCTCTATCTAGATCACTTTTGAAAAAGAAATATGAAGATTTCACTTAGTACAAATTATACCTAGGTTATGAAATCATTAGTGGAAATACACATGATAGCTAAGAAATTATTATCTTGAACTCAAGAGAGGATTCTAAATTAAAGAAGTTGGTTTATAATTTA
The DNA here is from genome assembly GCF_000622305.1 of Nannospalax galili. NCBI lineage: Eukaryota > Metazoa > Chordata > Mammalia > Rodentia > Spalacidae > Nannospalax > Nannospalax galili. The sequence goes on along the minus strand of NW_008335287.1, from coordinate 3,198,317 downwards.
AGTATAAAAGTGAGTTAAAATTATTAGTGCAGATAATACTGTTCAACAAAAATCTATAAAGTGACAAAAGATAAATATTTTAATAAAATCCAAGTTATATTTTTTTCCTTTTCATGGGGAATGCTTTGAGTGTTGTATGTTAGTAATCATTGCTGAGCTCAAAGTCATTTCAATTTTCTTCTATATTTGATGCATTTTGCTTTTCATTTGGGTTAGTTTTTATGATGGGTATAGGGTTGTTTCTAGATTCATTTCTTTATGTTTACATATACAGTTGTTATTGCATCATTTGTTCAAAAGACAATCCTGGTTCCATTGTGTCATCTTTCCTTCTTTGTCAAAATTTGTTCAAAACTCTGTTAAGCAAAATTTCAAGAGAATGAACATAAAAGTCACAGACAGGAAGAAAATATTTACAAATTCTTCAGTTAAAGAATTGTTACCCAAACTATACAAAGAACTCTTAAAAGTTAACAATATGAAGATACAACTTGATTACAAATAGGCCAAAAGCTCCAACAGATGTCTCATCAAAGAAGATGTAAAGAGTTCAAACAAGTATATAAATACATGCTCCATGTCATACATCACCAGGGAAATGGACACTAAAAGAAGAGTCAGACACCATTGCATGCCTACTGGAATGGGCCCAAACCACAACACTTATTTAGGAAAATTCTCAGGAATTTTCATTCATTACTGCTAGAAATGCACATTAGAAAATAGTCTAGGAGTTTCTTACAAAAATCTGACATATTCTCGTGTATAATCTGTCATGTATGATCCCTGGTATTTACCCAGATATGCTGCAAACTAAGGTCTACGCACACATAGGTCTACACACACACACACACACACACACACACACACACACACAGTTTATAGCAGTTTATTTACAATTGTCAAGACTTAAAGCATCCAAAATGTCCCTTAAATAAGTAAATGGATGCACTGTGATACATAGAGTCAATGGATTATTACTCAGCACTAGAAAAAATGAGCTACAATTCTACAATGCCAGGAAAAGACATGGAGGAAACTTAAATTCATATATTTAAGTAGAAGAAACCAATCAAAAGAGGTCAAATGTAGACAGGCATGGTAGGGCACTAATGCAATCTCAGTACTAAGAAGGTTGAGGGGAAAGGGTTGGAAAAGGATACTTTCTAGAAAAGGTGAAATGGAGATATTAGAAAGAGCATTGGTTGGTAAGTGATGAGTGTGATAAGGCAGAGTGCCAAAACTCTTAAGGCAGTGAAACTATTCTGTGTGATTCTATAATACTCCATAGTGAACTCTCATGTGCACTATAGACTTTGGTTGGTAAAATAACAATATAGATTCATTGATTGTGACAAATGAATAATTCTGGAGATGGATATTGGTAACATGGAGCTACTGATAAAGAAGGAAGCTAAACATGGGTGGGTATGGGGTCTATACAGGAAACCAATAATTTTCACTCAATTATTATGTGAGTGTAACACCATTTAAACAGTCTATGAAAAGAAAACAGGGAGCAATAAAGATAAAGAAAAGTTTAGGAACTAGGGAGCCAGGAGGAGCTAAATTTAATATCGAGATCGGGAGCACACACACACACACACACACACACACACACACACACACACACACACACAGAGCATGCCAGTCATGGTGGTGTGTGCTCATAATCTCAGTGCTAGGTAGAAGGAGATAGAAGGATCCCTGGGACTTACTGACCAACCAGCCTAGCCACCTTGTGAACTCCAGACCCCTGAGAGATCCTGCATCAAAGAAGAGGTGCATGGAGCCTTAGAAAAGGCATCCCAGTTTGTCCTCCAGCCTCTAGCATGAATATAGACACACGCACAGACATGTGCACACACACACACACACACACACACACACACACACAGACGAACTTTAGAGAACTCCAGTGTCTAGATGGCAAGAGAAAGAACGAGCTACAGGACTGAAAAGATATTCAAATAGGGATCAAAGAAAAATATGCTCACACAGAATTCAAGCAAAGTGAGAATCTCAAAATCTAAGTATTCTGGGGTTCAATAACTCAAAGAGAACATAGCGCACATTTGTTTTAAGTTTATCATCATGTACTACCATAATTCTAATTTTTTCCATAATTCTAATTTTGCAGATATAAACTATAATCTCATTTAGCCATGAGTATAAACTGAAAAGATAGTTATGAAAAAATGAGATATAAAATGTTACATGACGGAGTTATGAACATGAATCAAGTATCAAGTTCTATCCTGCCAGCATGAAAATCGTATAACAGTAGACAGTTCTGAAAGGTTGTAAGCAAAAAATTAAGTGACATATATGCAAATATTAATTAGATGCAGCTATATTATATAAAATTTAAATGCACTTTGAGGAAAAATTTGAATATAATTTAAATAGATAAGGACTCTTCTCAGAAGGAAAGCTTACCATGACATTCTTCACAGAGCTTGACAAAATCATCCAAAAATTCATATGGAATCACAAAAGACCCCAGATAGCCGAAACAATCTTGGGCAAAAAAAGCAATGCTGGGGAGATCACCATACCGGATCTCAAATTATATTACAGCCATAAAAACAGCATGGTACTGGCACAAAAATAGACACGTAAACCAATGGTACACAATAGAAGACCCCAAAATGAGTTCATATAATTTCAGCCATCTGATATTCAGGGGACAAAGGTGCTAAGAACACACAGTGGAGGAAAGATAGCATCTTCAACAAGTGGCTCTGGTAAAACTAGAGCTCCACCTGCAGAAGAATGAAGCTTGACCTTATCTTTCACCCTGCAAAAGTCAAATTTTTCACTTTGCAAAAGTCAAATCCAAATGGATCAAAGACCTCAATAAAAAACCTGAAACTGGGAAACTGCTAGAAGAAAACATAGGCAGAACCCTCCAAGTTACAGATGTAGAAAAGGACTTTCAAAATCAGACACCATCTATTCAGGCACTGTCAACAATCAATAATTGGGACCTCATTAAATTACAAAGTTTCTGTACAACAAAAGAAACAACCAAGGAAGGGAAGAAGAAAACCCATTGAGTGGGAGAAAATCTTCACCAGCTTCACACCTGACAGAGGATTACTATCCAGAATATACAAAGAACTCAAAAAAGAAAGAAATAAGAAAATAAACAACTCAATAAAAAGATGGGCAGTAAACCTAAACAGAGAGTTCTCAAAGAAAGAAATAAAAATGGCTAAGAAGCACCTTACAAAGTGCTCAACATCCTTAGTAGTCAGAGAAATGCAGATAAAAACCACTTTAAGATTCCATCTCATCCCAGTCAGTTTGGCAAAAATCAAGAGAATGAAAGATTCCAAATGCTGGAGAGGATGTGGAGAAAGAGGAGCACTCATTCTTGGCTGGTGGGAATGCAAACTTGTGTGACCACTATGGAAAACAGTGTAAATAACCCTCAAAAAAAAACTAAAAATGAACCTACCATATGATCCAGTGATTCCACTCCTTGGCATATACCCAAAGGACTCATCATACTGTAGTGATACATCCATGCTTGTTGCTGATCTCTTCACAATAGCTAAGAAATGGAAGTAACCTAAATGTCCCTCAACTGATGAATGGTTAATGAAAATGTGGTACATCTACTGAATGGAGTTCTACTCAGCAGTAAGAAAAGATGAAATTATGAAATTTTCAGATAAATAGATGGAACTAGAGAGCATTATACTTGGTGAAGTAACAAAAATGCAGAAAAGCAAGCAACATTAGGTTCGCTCTTGTTTGTACACTGTAACGGAGGGAGGGAAGTCAGGAGAGGAAAGATGGCAGGAGTCTGGAGATACTGGGGGAAGATTGGGAATAATGGAGCACTATGACTAGGGAGGGAGGGAGGAGGGAAGCTGGATGAGAGAAAAAAGAGTAGAGTTGAGTTAATCTTGCGGGCCTATGAAACCTAGAGGGAACGTGATGTCCTAGAAACCCTATGAGAAATGCACATAGAGTGTCTGATTAGTAATGCATATGTAAACCTGGGAGCTGCTTGTTAAGGAACTCAGTGCCAAACTTCTTTTTCTCTTCTAAGACCTCCCTTGGAGTGACAAGCATGTGGTACAGCACTCATCAAAGAAGCTTCTTTTTGCAACAGATGGAGGCTACTGCAAAGTTGCACATCTGGTGAGGCACAAAGAACATACACCTGGGAGATGTCCAGTACTAGGTGACACATCTGCAGTCGAACCTCAAACTAAGGCTCATGGAACACAGCAGAATAAGGGGTAGAGAGAGAGCTAATGCACCCCTCAACTTCCCCAATGAGGCTTCCATGAACATCAGTGTGTGAGTGAGACACACAGAAGGCCACGACTGGCCAAGTTTTGGAGAATAAGGGGCTGGGACTCCTATATGGAACTTCACCCACTCATGGAAGCAGAAAGATTGTAAGAGCCAGGGCTGGTTCATGAACACAGGGAGGCAGAGCCCTCCAGGCCACTGGAGGCTTGCTCATATGAGCCTGTAACAGTGGTGGCAATGAGCATGGGACCCATGTCAGCTCAATTAAACAAGGGCCCAAAGTGGAGGTGAGAAGTAGATGGCAGTCCAGCACTATATTAAGAACTATTTGAGATGGACTGCTGCTGTGTGAGGGAGAGTATGACTTACATACGACCACTGGTTGAGCTGACTAGACTCCGGTGGATGCATTTACACTGAAGGATATTTGGGTACAATCACCTGAATGAATAGGATTCAGCATGTATGGCAGAGTGCATAGGGTTCTGTGGGAGGATAGGTGGAGGCATGGATTGGGGAGGGGGTCTGGATGTGAGTGGGGAATTATGATATTACAAAGGCTCAATGAAAAAGAAAATATTAAAATATAAAATGGTCACAGTTTTCAATGTTTATTCAAATAAATGAAACAAATCTTTCAGAATTATAATATTGACAAATCCTTAATCATTATGGTGTTCCTCAATCAACAGGGAATTCACATAACAAAAAACTGTCAATGATGTTGAGAATTTAACAGTAAAATCAATAAACTTGATATCATAGTCACCTAGAGACCCCTTACCAAACAGATAAAATCCAGAAAAAAATATTTCTGGTTGATATGATGCAATTATACAAAGTGACTATGTAAACACCACAAAAGAAATTGGAGTATATTTTAAAGAATTCATTTTTTAAAACAGCATCATATTACCAATTGTCTAGGCAATGTCTTAAATATTCAAACAACTAGAATTTGTATCAGTAAAACTATTTTTTATTGTAAAAGCAAAGTCAATGCTCATGTAAACAACAATATGTTCTAAACATTAAAAATTAGATAGCAAACAGTTTAAGGAAGGAAATACATATCCAAGTGCGTTAGAAAAGTTATTATTCTTGGAATTATGCCTTTCCTCAACTTATTTATGTATCATTTTTACTTCTTACATTTAAAATTGAATGAGATTATGTGCTTTTGAAAAAAAGGAGAATTTTTTGGCTCTTTCAGTCAAAAATATATAAAAACATAAATGTGATATATATAAGTCTTAAAAATGGAAACTATCTTCTCCAAAAATATATCATGTAATAGCTATAAATACATGTTATCATTGACGGCATTGCTGGTAATCAATTGATGCAGCAGAGTTAAGCAGACCACAGGACTCTGGACCACAAGCCCCTGACATGACCAACCTGTCCATCCTTGGATGCTATTTTCATGAAAAGGGCTGACATCATACTTTTCTAGGTCACAAACACACGTTAAAAGGAAAAATACCATCAGCATACACTGCTTATTAAAATCCTGGTTCATTCCAATAAATATGAATTACAGTTAGTTTCTGATCCAATGTTTTTAATTTATAGCCTGATCTACTTAAAAAATATTTTACCTCAAAATTTAATTTTTAGTGCCCATTACTCAGCCTTGTAATTCAACTATATGTTCATGCTTCATGGCATTTTTTCTATTAATGTGGTTTGCCTTATTAGAATTTAAGAATTGGTTTTATGTGATTTTTTTTAACCTTCATATTATGAAAAGGTTTAAACAGGGTAGCAGAAGCCTCTTGTTCTCAACAACCAGTTTGAACCTGGCCTCATCTTTTATTACATATATCCCCCTGCTCACACAGCTGTCAAAACTACTGTCCCCACTTCCTGAGTGACTTTAAAATAAATCAAAGGAATTATTACTTTGCTTATAAATATTTTAGAATATATCTTGACAAGATAAAGGCTACATTTAACATAAGTATAATAACACTGGAATGCAGTTTAACTTGTTCTTTTTCCATCCTCTGGAAAGGGGTAGGTGCTTTATCAAACCTTCATTTTGGTCTAATATTTACACTTCAGACTGAAACTTTCCCAACAAGATGGCTCTAGCTAAATACTAGAAGTGGGAAAAATTTCATTACACTGAATATAAAATATAACTTCTAATTGTTATATAACCCAAACCTTGAGCCATATGTTGTTTAAAGATTTGTTTATACTTAATCAGCTATCACTAGGGATGCTGACTATTAAAATGTTTTCAATTTCTAACAAATTTCACCATGATCTGATGAAACCCATTTTATAATTTCCGTTCTTTAAAATGTGTAGAAACCTGCCTTTGCACTTTAACTTGCATTTGAAACAATGCTTTGGCAATTGTAACGATGTGTCTCACTGCCAAATATTTAAACAATATAATTGTCAGTATGAATCAGTGTTCCCAGAGCACTTGGAAAGTGCCTCTTCTGCAGTTGTCACTCACAGTGCCTTTATGGATATCAACCAGATCAATAGTGATAATCCTTCCATTCCCAGTATCTATGTCCTTACTGAATTTGTTTTCTGCTTGTTCTGTCAATTTCTCCTAGTGTGGCAGATGTTGGTCCAACCTCTGAAAGGAAGGACAGCATCAAGCTGCAGAGGAGGGAACAGGCAGAACATACCTCTTAGCTGTCAGTTGATTTCAGAGAACTTTCTGAGTTCTTTACATCCAATAAATGATCTGCACAGGCATCTTAAGGCCTGGCTTCCTTTTTCTGACTTGGAAAAGATTTCAAGATTCATCTCACCCCCAAATTCTCCTCAGACCAGTTATGCCTTCTCAGGAGAATGCATAATATCTTAGCATTCTCTCCTAATCAACTGACTTCTTTCCCTTTTTCCTACAGCTGGTGATTCTGGTAGTGCTCCCAGACAAACTGCTACCACTCAGCTGTGGCTCAGTATCTACTTCCAGAGATCCTGAACTGTGGGTGTTGGTGCTAGGATTTGAAAAAAAAATATGGCTAACAGAGAAGTGACCTGGGGACTCAGTTGCTGTCACTGAGCTAATGAGGACCACTGTCTATGTGGTAAATGGCAGGGGAAGGCTGCAAAGCCTCTAAAAGAACAGTTCAAATTTTCAACTTTCACAAGTGTTGAACTACGAGAGCATCCAGTAGAAAAGAATACTTCTGTGGATTCAATAGTTGCAACCTTAAAGAAATAAGAAAGACATTTCAGCTTCAAGGGCCATTAAATTAGGAGGTTCTTGTTAACATTTTGGAGGAAAATAATTTCTTTGGAAGCTGATGGCAATTAACAAGCATTTAAAAGCTAAATTGTGGGAGAAGGTGGGATTTGTTGTTTGCATACAGGGAGTTGTCTGTTCTACAGTTCAAATGGCAGATAAATCTGGGGATCAGGATCAGGACTTAATCTTAAAAATAACCAAAGACCAGAGAAGATTAAATTCACAGCCAAGACAAGACATTTATGTCAAGGTTGGAATCTGATCAGGAAAGAGTAGAAACTCCCAGTTCGTGGATCTTTGGATTAACCTGTTACATCTGAGCTAGAGAAGGTCTGATACTCCCTCTTAAGTGAAGAAAATTTAAAGCCATGTCCACGAAAGAGCTGCCTTCCTCCTCTCCTGTCTACTAGGACAACAACTGGGGTTAATCCACAGGTCAGCTGGGGACAATTAGTCCTGATACTAGAAGGAAGGATCTATCCCTCATAGCACTCAAAAATCTAGCCAGCCAGCATGTTCTTGCAGAAGCTTAGGGATTAGATGCAACACTGGAGTCTGTGTATTATTTGTCCAAGAAGTAGAAACAATAGATGTAATAAGGGATAAAATTATTGACTGGAGAGAACTTTCATGTGGTACTCGATTTAACACATCTTCATAGATTCCCACCAATGTGGCTAACAGACCAGTACGATGGCTCCTAGGAACATGGAAAAAGTAATCATTCACACTGAGTAGAAATGCCAGAATTTACATGCAGCTTATGAGAGAAGGGTGAAAGCCTTGGAGAAGTAGTTGGGCTGGAATAAAGATGAGATTTAAGGCAGAAATTCCCCAAAACAACTATGCTCCAGGAACAGTCCAAAAGATTGTTCACACTGGCACAAATGAATATTCTAGTGAGTGGTAGGTTTGCTTTGGTAATAAATCCATTAGGAACTCTTCCTTGCATGCAAGGATTCCTAGTGGGAGGTGCCATTCCGGGACCAGGTTCCATGATCAAGCCTTGGTTATCAGGATAAGTGGTTAATCACTAGAAGCAAGATGGATGAGATTAGCACAACTGACACAAGATAGAAGGATTCCCTCTCTTCTTTCTCTGGGGCTCCAAATACAAATGTTGGTATTCTGTTGTGACACATTACATTTTTTAATGTCCACTCTTGAGTGAACATTGTGATTACTTCTGCATGGTTTCTGGCAAATACTTCAGTTTATCAATACCTCATCAATGCTGTTAACCATCTTCAAAGAGTTTAATTTTGCTATTTCATTTTTTTTCAACTATA
>NW_008335287.1:3182902-3189135 GCF_000622305.1 Nannospalax galili | reverse complement strand
ACATGTTTCTGCACAGAGAATGCAGTTTTGCCTCTGGCAAAAGATAAGATGCTAGCAATAATGGATTAACCTGTACATAATTTAAAAGAACAATAACATTAAATCTCAATCTTCCCCTGGAAGATCAGATTCTTCTCTGTGCACAAATAAATTTGGGTAGCAGCCCCTAATGCATGAAGGATTTACCAGGACTCATCTGGTTAGCAGACACTGAACTGCAACTTTTGTTCTTCTAGTAACATGGCACTGTCATAAGCTCTTCATGGCTTCTCAGCCATCAACCACCTTCAACAATCGGTGGCAGCCTCTAGAGAAACAGTACTTTCATGTAACAGGTCCATCTGAGTTTCCGTTATTTACACTTGGTTTGTAAACATTTACTATCTTTTTAACTGACTTCAGCTAATTGTATATAGAGTGATTGCCTGAGTTTGTGTAGGTTTTCTAATTTTTATTAGTGGGATAGTAGTTGTTTTATAATTTGGGCATTGTTCAAGTGTGTCCCACCCAGGTTCAAGGGCTAAAAATGTAATCCCTGAAGTAACAGTATGAAGATGGTATAGCTTTAAGAAGCAAGGCATGTTGGAAAATGAGTAAGTCATGGGGGTTTCAACAGAAGGATTAACTTTGTTATTTTGGGATTATATCATTACCTGAAAAGAGTTACCACAAGTAAATTCACCACTCCTGTGGATCTTTCATTTTTGTCATTATGATCAGACCCAGCATGAGGCCCTCACCAAAACCAGAGTTAGAAATGCTATGCACTTATATCTGTGAAACTATGAGCTAGTAATGGTTTTGGGTTTGGTTTTTTTTTTTTTTTTCTTGTTAAGGACTTTGTCAACTAGTTTATTAAGAATTTATCAAGTATTTTGTTCTAGCAATAAAAGATGGAATAATATATTTTATGAGATCTAATTTACCACATTTGATACTGTATTAGTCAGGGTTCTCCAAAGAAACAGAACCAGTAGAATGAATATATATGTATAGAGATTTATCAGCTTGGCTCACAGGATAGAGTCTGACTAGTCCAACAATGGCTGCACCACATTGGAGAGGCTGAGAATCCATAGTCGCTTAGTCCACAAGTCTGGATGTTTTAGTAGTCCCAATCTGCTGCTGAAGGTCTGATGACTTCCAAAAGATCAGCTAGTCTTCAGTCTACAGCTGCAAGACGAACTCACCAGTGAGAGAGAAGGCAAGCAGCAAGAAGCCAGGCGTTCTCCTCTGCAGTGGCCTTTTATTGGGGCTGCCATCAGAAGGTAACACCCACATTTAGGGTGTGTCTTCCAGCTTCAGATGATCCAATTAAAAAGATCTCTCTCATTTCAGTTAATCCCAGATCCAGTCAAGTTGACACCCAGGATTAGCCATCACAGATACTTTAGACATATTCTTTTCTATTTATGTTCAGTAATTTTTTGACCTACACATGCATTATAATTAATAATGAAAATTAAAGTTAGCAAAAACATTCCACTGTGATTTTCATTAGAATTTGATTGGATTTTAAAATTTAGGATAGTGATCATCTTGCCAAATTTTATTTTTATCAAAATAAAATGAAATATTTCATGTATCTGCAGCCCCTCTTTTATCTTTGGATAAACATTTTCTGTTTTCTTCATGGAGGAGCATGTTTCTGACTAAGCTTCTTTCAGTATACACGATATTTCATTTGAATTTTGAATGAAACTATTTTCCCTATCTTTTCTTAATGAGTATTGTTAATTCCTAAGCATTTTAATTTTGCACATTTATTTCGTGGTTTTATGCTTTATATTCCCTTCAATTTTTTTCTAACATTAGAAAATGGCTGACATTACGAATTTATTGTGTCAACATGAAAACAGCAAAGAAGAACAAATCACTTAAAAGACAAGCCAATATAAACTTCCCAAACTGTATCTTGGAGAAGAAGTACAAGAATAAAATGGAAGGAAGGAAAGACAATAAAGCATGAGATTGATTTCAGTCACTCTGAAATGTCCTCATACATGTATAATTACATATGTGGAGGTAAAAAGACTGAAGAAGAGACATTTGAAATAGAGTCTTAATGGATTATCTTCCAAAATCATTTGAAGTATCTATCCATGGAACAAGGGAGGTTGATGAAAGTGAATCAGAATAATTGCAAGGATAGCCATACCTGGGTCTAATATAGAGAACATGCTAAAAGACAAAACTCCCCAAATTAGCTAGAATAGAGAACATGCTACGTTCAGGAAAGCAACAATAAGGAAGGCATCGTAGAAAGAAGGGCAAAAAGAGGGGAAGAGAGATGTGGTGAAAAGAGAGGAGAGGAAGGACAGGAAGGAGGGAGGGAGGAAGGTATGGGGAGGGCAGCAATAAGACGTTATCTTTGAAGAGAATTAAGAATAAACCCTCTGAGAATTCTATACTTGTCAAAGACACCACTAAAAAGTAAAGACAAATGAAAATATTTCCTGACAGAAGCAAAATTATTAATACAAAAGAAAATATGAAAAGTATTCTGATGAGGAGATTTGAGAATACCCAAGGAGATCAGTGCTCCTAGACAGGACAGCAGGAGCAGTACTGGAAGGGCAGAAGACAAGAAGAGATAAAAGAGTTATTTTTATTTTATGTGTATGAGTGTACTGCCTGCATGTGTGCAACTGTGCCTGTGTCATGCAGTGCCCACAGAGGTGAAAAAAGGGCTTTGGATCCCCTGGCACTGGAGTTACAGATGATTGTTAGCACTATATAGGTTCTGGGAATCAAATCCAAGTCCTCTGCAAGAGCAGTCAGTGCTCTTAACCACTGAGCCATCTCTCCAGTCCCAGAAGTTTTATTTTTTTTTTAATGTATAGAAAACTATTGTCTTGAGAGCTATGATAACAACATACTGTGAGGTTGTTACTATGTAGAAGTATACCTATGGCAACAGTAGCACCAAGCAGTTTGCAAACAGAGGTATACTGTGATAGCTATCTTGCTTGTTAAGTAGCAGGCTAATTATTAGTCTAGGATATATTATGGTTAGATGATGAAAATCTGTGAAATATTGATCTAATTTGATCAGATAAAGCATATATTATGGTGTACGAGTTACCATTTATTTCCTTGTTGCTGTGAACAAATATCTAGCAAGAGGATTTATTTTGGCTCATGCTTCAGAAGTCGTTCATCAAGGCTAGGAAGGCATCAAGCCAGGGCTGACTCTTCTTATTCTTGGTAACAGGTGGGAAGTGGATACCTATTACATGGCACTGACCAGGAAGCAGAAGGATCTAGGGCCACTACCAGAGGTGGATATAAATTCAGAGGCCTACCACTGGTGGCCTATATAGCCAGGTAGGTCCTATGTGCAACAGGTTCAAACCTCCCAAAACAACCTGTGGGGGACATTTGATATTCAAACCATAGCAGCTAGAAAACTAATAGAATTGGTAAAATGAAATACGAAAAATACATAGCAATAGGATAAAGGAAGAATAAGTGAAAAGGAGTAGATGGTACGAATAGAAAAAAAATGGCAGAATAGCAAGCTCTGCTGTATTACTTCAGTAACTACTTAAACAATTTGCAACTCTGCGCCAATAAGAGTTAATATAACTGATCACTGAATTCTATTATGTGACTGATATATTTATCCAGTACTATACTGATACATTTCAATGGACCAAAGGAAATACTGAATCCAAAACGTACTTCTACACTTAATACTTCTGGAACATAGGAAAAAGACACACACACAATTCAGAAAACAGGCATAGCAAAGGCTGGAATTGAAAACTCAGAGAAAACAGCCAATGATGGCTGTCACCAACATTCCTATGACAAGCACTGTAACAGTTTCAATTGAGTGATGTTTGTGTTGAACCTAGATGCAAGTAAAGTACAAAGTAAATCAATAAATAAAATTGTACAAGACAAGAAAACACTCTTACCTACCGAGGCTGCTTTCCACTTTACCTAGTCTGATCTAACAAGATGTCCATCCTTTAGCACACATTTTCCTTACTTCAGTCACACAAGGGTCTTGTTAATTTTCAGATCCCAGGATTTATTTGAAGGTATTCTGTGGGCCACAGATTGCCTTAAATATGGCCTTCAGCAGTCTTCCATAAATACTGCACGAGTTAGGATTATATTTGTCTGAAAGCAGGGGAAAACCTCTAACACTATGGGATTAAGTAATATGTTTTATTCAAGTAACAAAGTGTGAGCAAGACACAGTTCTTCAGTGTCACCAAGCAACTGGGCATCTTTCCTCTTGCCCTGCCATGTTCAACACCCACTTCATCACAAACATTTTCCCACATCTGTAAAGCATCCTGTTCAAGAAAGAACAAAAGGAAAAAGGGATGAAGGAACAAACAGCCTTATTTTGTCCTTCAAACTTAGTTTTACATTATTAGATTTCCTCTTCTACAGGACTTACAAGCAAAGAGACCTCAGAAGGCGGGCATTTTACTTATTGTATGTATGTGTTCCTGTGAGAGCTTTTGTGTACCACCTGTAACCCCATAGGGCAGATAACATCAGATTCCCTAGAATTGGAGCTATAGGCAGATGTGCGTTGCTTGAATATGGGTGCTAGGAACCCTGACTCCTCTGTAAGAGCAGTAAGTGCTCTTAATGACTGAGTCCCAAAGGTGAACAGTTTAAACAAATCATTTTTCTTTCCCAAATATAAAAGCCTCTTAGTAAGGAAGAAGGATAGAGCAGATATTGGCTGTGTCCCAAGGGGCCTGGTTCCTCCAAGGGGTGGGGCCTGCTGCTGAGAATTGACTGTGGAGAGTTAGCCATGGAAGGAGGGGCTTTTGGGCACCATCTTGGAACAGAAGCAGGATGGAGTGGAAAAAAGGGCTCTGGTGTCTTGCCTGTGTGAATGCAAGAGGGGGCATTTACCGAACTGGGGTGAGACTGCAGACCCACAAGGTGTGGGCGAAAGCTAATGGAGACTATGGGCGGGGTGCAGAAGTGATCTGGAAGAGTGGGCTACTAAGCCACAGAGCAGAATGGGGCACCGGGTGTTCACCTTTTGTGGAGCGCTGGGTCTTTGCCTTTGTAAGTTGCTCTATTCCGCCTATCCAGGATATAAACTTTGAAAAATTAAGATAAAGATCTGCTATGTGGTTTGTCTAATAGCTCCAGGAACAAGAGACCCTAAAAGAACTCTGGCGACAAATTGGCCTAGCTGGCAGGATGATGACACTGGGAATGACAAACCGCAGGAGTTTAGAAAAACTAGAGAGCTAATGGTGTGCTGATGTGCATCTTTAGTTGATGTGCATCAACTAAAAAAGAGCCATCCAAACAGAAGTGTGGGCCACAGCTGTGTCATAAATGTGGGGAAATAGCCCAATTGGGAGTATATGAAGATTTGTTAAAGGTTATAGAAAAGCTAGAAAAACTTTTACAAGTCTGGGACACAATCGGAGAACCCAGAGAGGGGACGTGGCCACTTTGAATAATAAAAGATTTGCCCAAGGCAGGGGCAAATCTGTTGAAAAGGCAGATTCAGCTGCAGAACTAGTGAGAGGAAAAAAAAAAAAAAAAAAGGGACATTTTGACTTGTGTAATCTCCAAGGACTCCGGAAAAAAAAAGACAGATAATGAAAAAGGAAACGACCTAAAAATGAAAGTGGCTAAGGCTGCCCCTCAGATTCAGCCTTTGATACCGAAAGGAAAGGAAGGTAGCAGTAATGTAGCTAGGAAGTACTCCACACGTGAACTTGGAAACTTAAAACTTGGAAAAACTTACAAGCAAGCAATCAGAATGTGGAACATGAGAGCAAATAACATCAGTCTAAGTTATATAACCACCCATCCATCCTTGTGATATAGGCTGTTCAACCTAGGCCAATGCAAGGGTGATCAGTCCTTAATGGGATCACCCGTGCAAGGCACTAAAGATACATGGTCATCACCAAGGGAGACTAACATGATTAACAAAGGCTGGAGGACTATAAAGGAGGGACAGGCATTACTGAGAGGATGAGGTGTGAGAAAAGCAATACACGATACCCAGTTCATTAGGCCAGATAAGACTGTGTTCACCAGAGATATAAAGGAAAGCTTAATTCAACTGGGACCTCGAGAATAGTATAGTTTTAATGGTTTTGCTAAGCCCTTTAATGGGACAGGATTTTTTTAAAGTGAGTCTGACCAATGTGGAAAATGTGTCTGTAGAATAACAGAACACCCTACAAGAGATATAAAAATGACCAGACAGAAGAAATGGTCCACTTGGG
>NW_008335287.1:3152662-3182788 GCF_000622305.1 Nannospalax galili | reverse complement strand
TCCATGGGTGGTTAAGGATCCCCAGAGATTAAACAAGGTACATTTCTCTCTTGAGAAAGGCTATACTAAGAGTGGAGGCAGTTTTTCCCACCAGGGCCTCCCCCAGCAGCCCGGTGTGGTCAGTGGAGAAGCAGCAGATATGACCACAGCCAGGCAGAAGACCCAGGACCTACCTGACTTGGGGAACCAACAGGTGCATCAGGGACAAGAGGGATCCTCTGCCTCCTTAGGGTCAGGCAACTTGAGCCATCACCCATGAGTTTATCAAGAATAAAATAATACAAGGAGGCTCCATGTAAAATCCCCAGAATGTGGAATGACTACAAAGGGATAAGTAAAGATAGGAAAGAACTAACCAAGTCAATACCTCTTATCCATGCTATGGTACCTAACAAGGATCTGTGGAGAAAACAGTTAATACAAATGGATAAAACCTTTCTATGCTGTGTTTAACCTTGTCTGTGATTGATACAATATATGATGTTAACCTTCCTTTGAGTGTTTTACAGATGTGAAACCCATTTGAAAGATACCTGAAGAAGTAAAGGCAGCTATAGCTGTAAGATTCTTGGGAGTTTTATAGTTGGATAAGACAAAAACAGAGGCTCCCAAACAATATAATTGTTAAGAAAATTTACAGTACCAGGGGTGGGTTGCTCCCCTATGAGCTGTTGGCCAGAGACAGATGCCAGAGGTCCTCAAATTCACCAAGACTATTGCCACTAATGTCAATTACACACTAGAAAGGTCAGTAAGGCCGTGTTGCCAAAGACACTGCATGATGTGAACAAGGAGGGAGAAGAAGAGGTAGAGCTGAGATTAAGCCAAAAAACTCCATGCCACTGGATGGATAACGTTCATAGTGTCAGAAGGCACTATGCAGATGATTGGGGAAGAAAGGATCCCTTATGACTCTACTCAACAATAGACCCTGCATGCTGCACACTATGGACATGCCAAGCAATGCCTTCAAATGCAATAATGGCTTGACCAACATACATACAACTGACAAACTTCTAATTGGATAAGACCCACTCCTAGGGGTGGAACATATATCTGGTGCTATAGACCAGGCCAACCCCCTGTGTCGAGAAAGGCTACAGGCCCTAGTGGGGAAGCCATTATAAGTATACTGTTTAATGAATATAGTACACATACTGGGATATCCTCCAGGCATTTGTATTTACATATGTGTTTGTTTAGATGTGTCTACTTCCTTCTATTTGTCTTTATAGTAGAAGAAATGCCACTGAGATAGATCAAGGGCCATGGCTTGAAGATAAATAATGGGGAGGCCCCAGAAAGCACTATCTTGCCATGATACAAGAGCTATCGCCTTACATCTGTCACCCCCTCTGGGGCTCAGGGACCTTAGTGAAAGATTGTCAGAAAGATTGTAAGAGCAAGCAGAAAGGCATAGAATGTGTCCCAAGGAGCCTAGTTCCTCCAAGGTATGGGGCCTGCTGTGGAGAATTGACTGAGGAGAGTTAGCCATGGAGGGAGGGGTTTGGGGGCACCATCTTGGAACAGAAACAGCACAGCATGGAAAACATGGCCCTGGTGTCTCATCCATGTGTATGTAAGAGGTGGCATTTACTGACCTGGGGCAAGACCACTGGCCCACAAGGCATGTGGCGAAAGCTAATGAAGACTGTGAGCAGGGCATGGAAGTGATCTGGAAGGGCGAGCCACAGAGGCACAGAGTGGAATGGGGCACCAGGTGTTCACCTTTTTGTGGAGTGCTGGGTGTTCGCCTTTGTAAGTTACTCTATCCCCCCTACCCAGGATATAAACTATGAAAAATTCAGATAAAGGTGTGTTATGTGGTTTGTCTAATAGCACCAGGAGCAAGTACCCTAAAGAACTCGAGTGACATTTGCCAACAGTCAGCTGTGTGTAGCATGCATATCATTTCTTGAAGTTAAGCTTTTCAAATACGTAGGTTTGGGGGGTAACTAAAGTTATAGTTGTATCCATAATATGAAGTTCACATGCATTATTCTACCGTTCCTGAACAAAGAAGTGAATCAGTCTCATGAGGATCTAGGTTTAGTACTTAATCAACACAGCTGTCTTCAGTGACCTCCTAAATAAATAGTTGTTCATAGAACAGTAGCTTTTTTGAGATGAATGTGAATCCACTTATACTCAGTTCAAGAAGAAAGTGTGTTAAGATATTCAGTAAATGAAGTATTCTTTGAGCATATATGTTGTATACATCACAGTTACATTGAGTATATATCAAGTATTGTGATTGAAGGAAACGGAACAGACACAGATTTTATGTTTGTTAATAGAGGTAATTCATATACATATAATATTTTATTAACATAAAATATATCAATATATTTTATGAAAGGCCAGAAAATTGGATAAAATCTCTGTGCACTTGCTGGTGGTGGAGATAGAATGATAGAAATGTGGATGGCATTAGTAGAGGAGTATGATGGGGCCCTTGTGCTAGAATCCCAGGTACCCATCTGAGTCTGCTGCTCTCTATTTGCATGATCCATATAGATCAAAGCTGCCTTACAGAGTCATAGTGTGGCTGGATAATAGCACATGCAAATCCCCTAGAGCCATGACCAAAGATTATTTAGCCATGAAGTAAGATTGTTCGTGTGCAGTAGCTGCTAATACTGTAGTTACCCATGTGTAGAAATAAAACTGCTTGAATTCTTTGTATAAATAAAAGTTATATAGCTGTCTGTCAATAAAACACTCTTTAAACTTCCCTGTCATAACAAGGAAAACACAGGATCAATGTTCTGAGATAAAATTGATGAATAATTTTATTTATTGACAAACATATGTTTTATGTTCTTTTTCAAGAAGAAAACCTAAAGATATGCTTCATAAAGTAGCAGATAAGCAAAATTTCAAGTGATCAAATATGGAGACCATAAATCAACACCTAAAATGAAAATATAGTACATATTTTAGAATTAAATCAAGAAAGAAAAAAACACAAAAACTAATCATGTTTTTAAAATCACTCCAATGGTCAATTTTAACTAAAAATATGTATACTAAGATTGATTTTACTTTCATTTGTATGAATGTGCATATGTCTGTGTATGGGTATGTACAAATGAGTGCAGGTGCCTACGGAGCCCAGAAAAGGCTGGGAGAGCCCCTGGAGCTGGAGTTACAGGTAGTTGTGAGCTGCCGGACATGGGTGTTGGAATCAAACTTGCACCCTCTGAAGGAGGAAAAAAAGTGCTCTTAACTATTGAACCATCTCTCGAGCCACTAAAAATATTTTATTAGTACTTTTTTATTTATATTTTTACATTATTTATTCTTATATTTTTTATTTTTATTTTATGATTTGATTTTATGTGTACAAGTGTATTACCTGAATGTATGTATGTGCACCTGTGTTGTACAATCTCCACAGAGGCCCAAAGAAGATGTCAGATCCCCTGGACCTGGAGTTGTGGATGGTTGTTAGCGGCCATGTGGGTGCTGGGAATAGAATCCTGGTCCTCTGTAGGAGCAGCCAGTGCTTTTAACCTCTGAGACATTTCTCCAGCCCAATAGTTACACTTGTATGAGCATCAAATCTTACAATTCCTTTGGAGTTCAAAAGATATAAATAAAAAGTCATTCTTTTGGTTTACTAGCAGAAAATTTCAAGGAAATATTTTTTAAAATAGTGCCATGGTTGGATTTCTCTCTGGAGATTTGTATATTTTATAGCATGAGAACCTTCATCTTAATAAAAACTTAGGTATGCCCTCTTGTTCCACAGATTCCAGGAAATATTTAGCATTCAAGAGAAAATATTAAAAAGTAATTGTCATCCATAATATATCATAGGATGGTTATTTGAGTCTTCAGTTATGAAAGAACAGGAACAGTTTTCTTTTTTAAAAAAAAAACATTACTTCTTGTGTTAACTCAAGTATGGAAAATTGGACAATGAAAAATTTTCTGAGATAAAGTGTCAGGATATCCTTGATAATCTACACAAGCCCTTTAATAAGAATATTTGCTTCAGTGCAGTAACAATTCTTTACACTGAACTGAATTAAATATGTCATCTTCTGTATCTAAAGTTTTTTTGAAATTTTAACAAGAATAAAGTAGTTTAAAGTCAAATTAGAATAACGTATAAATACCTTGAGCCATTTCTGAAAAAACTGCTCTAAAACATGCTAGATATGGCCTTATTCATATTCCTTGAGAAAGCTGATGATTTTAATCGGTTTTGTTAAGTATGTTGATAACTCCTCAATACAATTGTTATTACATTTTACATGTCATAGTCAAATTTATACAATCAAGAGTTTTAAATATCTTCCAGTTAGTTCATGGCATGGCTGTGGCCAACTATCCTTGGGAGTAGAAATATAATATCAACAAAAAATGCATCACTTTTATCAGTATACTCAGTGACAAATCACCTAAAACTCTCAAAATGAGTCTCCATTAGTGAAATTAAAAATAAGCATTAATAGCAAACTCTATCTAAAACTGTCATTTAGTTATCCCACATGACAGATTATTTGACTGTTATCTACAAAAATTCATTATTATCAACTGTTATTTTTTATTATAGCTGTTATTTTGTTATCCTAGAGATTATTTTGACTGTTATCTACAAAAATATCATTAAATATCAATTATGAGTAACTTGATCAAGTTCAAATTTTATGAAGAACTTTCATTCATAGAGACCTAAAAAATAATTCATTTTAAGAACTTAGAAGAAGGAAAAGTAGAAAGAATATATGAGTTGGCATATGGGATGAGTGCTACGAAATGCTGCCTTCTGCAAGTGACACGGCTTTGACATGCATATCCTCATGGTGACGACTGCGGTTACCTTCATGAGACACAAGATCAAGCCAGTCAAAATATCTACATGGATGGGGAGGACCCTCCAAGACCCTACTCCCTATAGGTGCTAGACTCTGTTTTCTAAAGAACTGGCTATCGGCAATTGATGGCTACTGAGGGAGTGAGAGTCACTCTCTTTGGGGATGTGGTCCCTGGTTACGTCATCTATGCCCTCATAGATGGCTCCGCACCCATCCATGTATGGGCAGCACTAATTGGACTTGGGGGTTATTAACGACAATAAAAAAGGAAGTTAGGAGAGAGATGGAGTGAGGAGTTCTAGAGAGAGTTAGAGGGAGTGAGAAGTAGATGAATATGATCAACATTCATTGTATAAATGAACAAAACTTTCAAAGAATAAAAAAGTATTTAGAAAGAAATTAATATATCTGTGTCACTTTGGACAGCACTTGCCATGAATACCAGAACATTAGTTACTTATGCACACGGCCTATGTGACAGGCACATGTTGGTTCTCTTAAGGCTAATATTTCTAGTTCTATCATTCACTGAATTAATGCTGTTAATCAGTTGTCATGTCCTGATTTTGGTGCTAGACTCTGTTTTCTGCAGAACTGGCCAATCAATGTTCATTGGGAAGGAAATTGACATTAAATTCTTCCTATGCGCTTCCAGTTGCTTAAAGACCTTCCATGGATAATTGTTTGACAAAGTCTTTTCTAATTTTCCATGGAGTAAATGAGTTAAGTACTTATTCTTATTGGTATTGTCTAATTCTTCCATAATACTTCTATGAAATTCCATTTCTAGATTTGACAAGGGGCTTCTCTAAGCAGTGGCTATGATAGGTGATTATTATAATCCTAAAAATTGAATGTTGGTCTTATACATTTGTAACAATGATAATGTTCCAAACTACAACAATGTTCTTTTTCTTCTTTGACATTTTATATAATTAAATTTCTCTTTGGTTGGTATAAGACTTTTTATCTTCCTCAGGATTAGTTAATGTTAAAGAGTGATGTGGAGATTTGGCTATTATAGGAAAATTCAAAATTAAAGGAAGTGTCCATTTTTGATATTTGAAGCAATATTGTACAGTAAATATTCACTTTGAAACAGAAGATTTGTAGAGAAAAACAAGATTTTTGAAAACATTCTTTTTTAATATTTTATTATTTTTATTTTATGTGCATGAGTTTATTTCCTGCATGTATGTAAGTGCACCCATGTCATACAGTGCCCACAGAGGTCAGAAGGGGATATCAAATCCCCTGGAAGTGTTAGCTGCCATGAGGGTGCTGGGAATTGAACCCAGATCATCTACAAGAGAAGCCAGTGCTCTTAACCACTGAGTCATCTCGCCAGTCCCTTTAAAATATTCTTAATTCTACTTAGTATAGCATAAACTAGCACTGAAAGAAATTCTAATACAAATTCTTTTCACACTAAAAAGGAAATGTTTTCTCCATGGATGCTAGATTTTCTGTTCCAGAGAAGGAAATAATGCTGATAACACAAATCCCTAAAAGACTTGGTGCCGGTCTTCCCAGGGCCTGTACCTAAAGACTGGTAGGGCCTTAAGGCACATTTAGATTAGCTTGAGTATGAGGAAGGGGTCCTGGCCAGGATGGATGCAGAAGCAGTCAACTTCTAACCAAAGGAGCCTGACTCAACTTCTTTCCCTGGAGCCTTTGCATCATGAGAAATCAAGTCTCAAGTCTCTACTTGTTCTGTCATGGAGACCTGGAGTTTCTAAGGAGGCGGTGGTCTCAGTGAAGAGAGGACAGTAACTTTGAGACTTCTGTGATTCCAGAGACCCACTGGAACTAGCGGTAACCCAACCCTCTTTCCTGCACTCAGCTGCAGCTGTGTCTCATCTCTAACACAGCTGTTGGCAGCATTCAGGTGGACCAGCTATATTCAGTATTACACATCGATTTTCAGCACTCAGAAGGAACTGAATGCTTATCAGTGCTAGTGATACAGAGCCAGACCAGATAGGTAATTCACAGTACAGATGAGGAAAAGTGCAAGAGAGCAGGAAATGGATCCCAAAACTCCCTCTTCCAAGCAGTAAAGCTGTATAAACCAAACCTCTATTTCAAATGCCTCAATAATTCTTGGAAGCAAAATAAATGGTTCCAAAAATTTGAAAGATTGATATTTCTACTAAAGAAACCCAAATAAGATTCCTGTTTTGGGGTATGTCTTACTTTCTATCAACCTACTCTAAAGTGCTTTATAAATAGCAGAGCATCAGACAGTTATATTTATTTTACATACTTTTGAGTTGCACTTTGAGAAAATATATAATTCTCTATAAGCACTTGCAAAAATCCATATAAAACAAAATTTGATACTATTCTACTTTTAATATTTGGTATTTGTGTTAGATGAATTTACATACTAAACCTATATTCGTGTATTTATATTATGTATGTTATGAATAAAATCTTGATAAATAGGTGAGTTGCAGAAAACTAGCATCAGGTATTTTTTATTATATCTTCAAGAATTTCTTATACTGTATTTTGATCATATTCACCCCTCCCTCACCCCTCCAGGATTACCCCTCCTTCCCTGCTCACTCAACTTTGTGTCCTTATTTTTCTTTTTAAACCCATTAAGTCTAATTTGTGCTGCCCATACACTCTTGGGTATGTGGCCATCCACAGAATATCATCTACCTATGAGGGTTCATACTCTTGAAGAAAACTAACTCTCCCAGCAGGTATCAATTTCCAATAGCTCTTCAGCTATAGTTGGGACTTCCTGCCCACTTCCTCCTTCCATAATGAGATTCTGTCTGACTTCAACTTGCAGAGGTCTTGTGCAAATTGTCACGACCACTGTGAGTTCCTATATACAACTTACTTGTTCTGTTCAGAAAACAGTTTCCTAATAGTTATCCACTGCCTCTGACTCTTACAATCTTTCTTCCCCTTCTTCCAAGATGTACCCTGAGCCTTAGAAGGAGGGATGTGATATAAATATCACTTTAAGGCTGGGTACTCTGAATCCCCTT
Source organism: Nannospalax galili (assembly GCF_000622305.1). Classification (NCBI taxonomy): domain Eukaryota; kingdom Metazoa; phylum Chordata; class Mammalia; order Rodentia; family Spalacidae; genus Nannospalax; species Nannospalax galili. The sequence goes on along the minus strand of NW_008335287.1, from coordinate 3,174,954 downwards.
ATTCTCTAAACCTTGACCAGTTGTGGATCTCTGTGTTAATCACAACCTACTGCAAAAATAAACTCCCATGAGGCTAAAAAGATGCATTAATCTAAGGGTATAAAGATAAGTCCTTTATAGTTAGTTTAATATTATGCCCATTTATCAGAATAATAATATTAGATTCTCCCATAGGGTCTATGACCTGATTAGCCCCAGGTCTTTGGCCCTAATAACAATGTCAGCTATAGGTTCAGTCTTGTGGAGTAAGCATTAAAGCCAATAAGAAAGTGGCTTGTTAACCTAAAAACATTCATACCACTGTTGTACCAGTGGGCATATCTTGCCAGGCCAGTCATTATTGTGGCTCACAGGGTTCACAGCTGAGTAAGCTTGGTGATTACTTTTCTCTTGCAATAGCATGCATATCACCTTCCAGCACTATGAAAGTTAGCCAGTAGAAATCAAGCTTCCAACTCAGTACTGCCTTGAGTTTTTCATGGTCTATGATTCAAGTATGTAGTGTCTTCAGTAATAGGATCTTTCCCTCCAAGTTCTGGAGGATAATCATGGCATTAATGTTTGGGGGGTGGATCTATTGGACCTCACTAGCCAACAACTCCAAAAGAGGTAACCCATCCCTGGCACTGGGCTTTTATTTGTTAGCCTGTGGTGCCTAGTAGTTGGACTGTCTGCCCCCATGTTATAAGGTAACTGCATTTAGACTTTTTCATATGTGCATATGTACATATTTTAGGAAACATATGCAGTTGTAAGTTTCCATATGACTTTTCCAAAGGATCTTTAATGTTAGTTAGTGCTCCCCACACTCCCTCTTCTACAGTGCTCTTCCATTCCACACCCCATTTAACCCTTATTACTCCATCATTTCACTTTTGTATCACTGTATTCTGTCTCTCATCCCTTGAAAACCCTTTCCCCATGGCCCCTTACTAATGTCCTCACATCTATGGGTATTCCAAGTGAAACACAAATATCTAAAGCTTCAGAGTTGACATCTACAAATGAGAGGCAATGTGACGTTTGTCTTTCTTGGTCTGGGTTATCTCACTCAGGGTGACGTATCCAGCTCCCTCTTTACTTAAGAATTTCATAATATTGCTTTTCTTAACAACTGTATATTCCATTTTGTGAATGTACCACCTTTACATTATCCATTCAGCAGCTGACATATCTAGGTTGTTTCCTTTTCCTGGCTATTGTGAATAAAACAGCAATGAATGTAAATGAGCAGGTACCCCTGAAATAGGATATAGAGTCCTTTGGGTATATGCCCAAGAGGGATATGACTATAGTTTATGGAAGACCTATTTCTAGCTTTCAGAGGAACTTCCATACATATTTCCACAGTGGCTACATCAATTTGCACTGCCATAAGCAGTGTTCCCCTTTCCCCATTTCTTTCACCAGCATTTGTTGTTATTTACTCTGTTTTAATCTCAGCCATTCTAAATGGGATAAGATGAAAAATCAAAGAAGTTTTGTCATTTCCACAATGGCTAAAGATGTTGAACATTATTATAAATACTTCTCAGTCATTTGTATTTTAGCTTTGAGAACTTTATGTTTAATTGCTTGCCCCAGTATTTAATTGAGCTGTTCATTTTCTTAGTGCTTAATTTTTTAAAAGTTTTTTATATATTCTCGACACTAATTCTCAGTCAGGTGTACAGCTGGTATAAATTTCTTTTCCATTTTGTAGGCTTGAAAAATGGCATCCTTTGCTGTACAGAAGCTTTTATTTTTATGAGGTCCCATTTATTAATTGTTGGTCTTAATATCTGTACTACAAGTGACCTGTTCAGAAAGTCTTCTCTGTTACTGTAAGTTGAATAATATTCCCTACTTCCTCCTCTGTAAGGTTCAGGGTATCAAGTCTTATTGTGGGATCCTTGAATCATTTGGAGTTGAGTTTTGTGGATGAAAGATAAGGATCTAGTTTCATTCTTCAACATGAAGTTATCTAGCTCAACCATACCATTTGTTGAAGATGCTGGCTTTTTTCAAATGTGTATTTTTGGCCTCTTTTGTCCAAAATCAGGTGGCTGTGGGAGAATGGGCTTATCTTTGTCTTCAGCATTAGAGCCTTGATCAATGTGTCAGTTGTGATGCCAATTACCATGATAATTGATTACTTCAAAATTTCCATTTAAATTCCAGTTTTTTCAATGATAGGGAAAATTAATTTTTCAGAAGGAACTGAGGGTAGATTTTGCAATGCCAAATATTATCCAGCTGCAGAAACTTGAGAGTGTAGTGCTGTGAATAACCCTCCACTTTCCACTGCATCTGCAGCTGCTATCTTTTAAATGTGGCAAAAAGAGTAACAACTGAATTAAACTATTATTAAATTCCACTTTCTACAGCTATAAAAACTCAAAATCAAAAAATGACTAAAAGTATCAGACATATAAGTTAATAAAGTGGTTGATAAAATCCTACTTACATTGAGTGAAGACCAAAATAACCATTTCAATGTAATGCAAATTGTCTTCTTATTTTTTGCTCCATAGCCAAGTTGTAACCTGATGGGGATCTTCCTGTCAGCCTTCAATGTAAAAAAGAAAGGAGACATGATCAGCATGCCTAAGAGAAGATGGGGTATCTCCTCAAAAGGAGTTCGCAGGCTTCCAAACATACTTAAATAAATCTATACACAGCAGCCATAAGCCTATGTCACCATTCTTCATATTAAATAGGTCCCCAGTGCATATTTTTATAGTAAAATAATCCAAATTCAGTTATTTGATTTTCTTTTTTTAATTTTATTTATTATTTTTATTTTATGTGTATGAGTGTATTGCCTGCATGTAGGTAAGTGCACCCATGTCATGCAATGCCTGCAGAATTCAGAAGAGGCTGTCTGATCCCCTGGAACTGGAGTTACAGACAGTTGTTAGCTTCCATGTGGGTGCTGGGATTTGAACCCAAGTCTTCTGCAAGAACAATCAGTATTCTTCACTGCTGTGCTATCTCTCCAGACCCAGTTACTTGATTTTCAAATACATAAATTTTATAAAATTATATGCTTTGGTAAAATAGAATTCTCAATCTACTTAACAATGAATAGTTGCTGAATTCTGTTACATAAACCTTAAAGAATCTCTCTCTTCCCATAGGAAATTCAAGTTTATTACTTTCTAAATAAAGAACCTAAAGACGATGACAATGAAAAGTCATATGACCAAAAGGGAAAACTTGTAGCCCCACTATGTGAAATGTGTCCATCCTGTAGAAATTATATTGGATTGGATTTTTATCCTCTCTGCCACATTTCTGGAGTGGAAAAAAAGAAAGTAAGAAATTTTTATTTGGGAGAAGAGATTCCAGATAGGCATTATTTTTTATCATTATTTATTATCATTAAGTATTTCATGGGTACTGTAAATTCCTTCCACTCAAAATTATTTTGAACCCAAGTTTTCACATTTTATTGCTTGAAACCTGCTTGTGTAGAGAGGTGAATCTGAGCAACAGATATCCTCAGTGCCACAAAGGCTACAAGCAAGATCTGCAAGGCAGAGTGAGGAGAGAAAGGGTGGGAGAAGGACAAAAGAGCACCATCCATAGGCCGTGGCAGTCGCATCTCTGTTAGACTGAGATGTCTGAAATGAACAACTGTTTTAAAAGAGATCTGTGCTAATGAATCCAACATTTGATAGTATTTGACTGCCTGGAAGGCAGCTATGTGAAAGATTAAAATAGAATCTCCTGACTTCAGCTCCGTTGAGCAGCAACAGGATCAGTCACAGAAGACGATCCAGAAGAGGTTTCACTGTGACATCATCGTCACACAGGTGCCACTTAACTGCTAATGAAATTATTTCAGAGGTTTATAGTTTCACTCCTGTAGCACTTGCACTTGGGCTTTTTATCCTTTTTCTATAAATGAGAAGTCTAATCCTGATACATATAACCTTATGTTAACATAACCATAACATGAAGAAAAGAAACCAAGTCTGTGCAGTGCTTCCACACATACTTTAAAACAGTGATATGTTGAAATGTTGATAGGTTGAAAAGCTTTGTATGAGGTGGTTCTCTGAAACCTTGGTTTAACTTTTATTCCCTGTAAGTTTGCTGCATTTCAATTGACAACACACATGAGACTGGACTTTGGTGTTTTTCATACCCAAATAGATTTCCATAATTGACCATGTGATTTTTAAACAAAGGTTCATCTTTACCTACCTTGATATTGATGCCTCACTTGAATGTATTACCCGTACCCAGTCAACAAGGACAGGCTTATCAAACTACTCTTTATTATAGTCATCTTTTTAGGAAACTGCTCCCCACTGGAGGCAGATCTGCTTAACTCCCAACTCTATTATTGCCTGTGGTCCTAGATGGGATCCTTTCTGATCCTCTGAAAATAAAGTATTAAAATGAGATAGGAACAAAGCGAGGTAATTACAGTACCTACCAAGAAGTATCAAGGATTATCTACTATTATAAAATCCATTTTTAAAAAAACCTAGACAAAAGCATAAGGCAAACAGGCAAAATTCTAGTATAATGTCCTAGTTTCTTCACTGCTGTGACAAAATACTCTGACCACTGCCAACTTGGGGAGGAAAGGGTTTATTTTTCTTACATCTCCCAGATCACAGTTCATAAGGCAGCCCAAGGTAGGAACTCAGGGCAGGAACCTGGAGGCAGGAGCTGGAGCATAGGCCATGGAGGAACACTGTTTACTGGCTTGCTCCTCTGGCCCCTGCTCAGCCTGCTTTCTTATGCAACACAGGCCCACCTGCCCAGGGGTGGCACCACCCACAGTGGGCTGGGCCCTCCAACATCACTCAACAATCAAGAAGCTGCCCCATGGACATGGCCACAGGCCAGTCCAATGAAGGTAATTCCTCAATTGAGGATCCCTCAACCAGATGTGTCAAGTTGACACTAAAGCTAACCAGTACATGTTAAGTATTTAATTTTAGTAAAAACATTTGGGTACTAAAGCAGCTTGATATCATAGAGCCAAATTTGCAGTCAGAGAAGAAACCTTTACATGGAAAACATTCCATAGGCTGAAGTTAAAGTAATTAGAGACTAGTGAGACTGGTAATCTATGAGAGAATGAGAACAAAGTGAAAACAACAGAAATATGGAAATGGAGTGAATGAGGCTTCCTATCATGTTTCTGGACACAAATAGGGGTCTCAGCCCAACCTCCCTTCTTTCAGCAGTGACTGCTCTTCTGGAGCCTGAAGTGAATAGAGATGAACTTGGACCTACCGTTAACACTACAAAGTGTGAAAAGAGCTGAGAGAATGATATCTTAGATTCAAACCACACACTGAAAACACAAATTGTACCCCGTCTACAGGGACCTTAACACTCCATGAATCTGAGAATGGATTCCTAAACAGCACATAAACATGGTAACAGATGAACATGGCCCTTAACCAACCAAAAAAGACACCACATGCCATCGTTCCTAAGGGGAACATGGTAGAAAGCAATCTTAGCTGTGTAATCTCAATTTTCATAGGTAGAAAAAGATAAATAAATTGCTAGTGAAATCAGTTTAAAATATTCACTCACTGTATATCAAATTATATTCACATTTAGATTTAGTTATTTGCTAAGATACTCTGAATTATGCCAGCTCATCTAAGTAAAGTGAAAACAAAATAAGGGCTGGGAAAGTAGCTCAATGGTAGGGCACTCGCCTCACACATATGAGGCCTTAGGTTCAATTTCCAGTATTTCAAAATAAGTAAATAAATAAACTATCCTTACAACAGAAATATATGTTTCCTTTTTATGTGGCATCTCATTCTATTTAAGAAAATCAAGGATTGTTATATTCCTATCATGTATCTGTGTAAAGTTTGGCTAAAAAAGACACAAAACACACATAAATTTGACTATATGTAAAGAAGACTTCTTTAAGGCAAAGTGTACTGTAAGCAGTCTAAACACAATTGATAAGCCTAAAGAAATCATTTGTAAGCTATATCTTAGAAAAATGACTAATTTTCCTAATACACACTTTAAATAGTTTTTAAAAGGAAAAGTGAATAAATGATGTAAACAGATTTCTCTCAAAATATGGACATATGGCCCAAAATATATGAAGACAGTCTCTTCATTACAAGAAAATCATAAATTAAGTCTCTCCTAGTAAATTCTCTCACTGCTCATACTGGTAAAATTTAAAAGCATAGCTTTTGATGAGGCTCCAGGAAACAGGAAGCCATCAACTGCCACTAAATATTAAAATTAGTGCACTATTTATGGAAAGAAATATGGCAATACTTTACTACACATTTATTGTGTGTGTGTCTGTGTGTGTGTGTGTGTGTGTGTGTGTGTGTGTGTCCATGTGCCTATATGAGTGTATGCCACATGTGTGCAGGTGCCCATGGAGGCCAAAGAGGATATCAAGGTCCCTGGAGTTGCAGTTACAGGTAGTAGTGAATCACATGATGTGGACACTGGGAATCAAATGCAGGTCCCCTGGAATGGCAGTACAGACTCTTGTGCTGGACAGCTTTAGTTTCAATTTGCCACAAGCCAATCCAGTGGGGGAAATTCCTCAGTTAAGGCTCCTTCTTACACAAGCCAGAGGAGCAAGCCAAGAAGCAGCATGCCTCCACGGTCTGAACTTTGGTTCCTGCCCTGGCTTCCCTCTATGTTGAACAGTAAGCTGAAGATGAAATAAACCCTTTACTCCCCAAGTTGGTTTCGGTCATTGATTTTATTACAGCAATAGAAAGTAACTAGGAGAGAATTTGGTACCAGAAAGTAGGCTATTGCTGTCACGAATCTGACCATCTATGTCTGGGAGGATTGTAAAAGTTTTGGGAGATTTGGACTGGAAAATTGCTTGAAACTCAGTGAACTTTTATGTAGGAACTTGGAAGACAATCCTGAAAGAGGTGTGAATGATGAAGGTCTGACTTGTGAAGCTTCAAAGGGAAGCAAGACTTTATCAGGGCTGTTTGTGTGGAATTAAGAATTTTAGGAAGTGAAAACTTTTGTGCTTTTACTGGGGCAATTGATGCTGGTTAGTTGGGACTGACCATCAGAGGTGAGAAACAAGGAACCAGCATCATCAAGGCAAAATCTTCTGGGAAGTAATACCTCAGGATCAACATACAGAATTTGTGGTCCAGGGGATGCCAAGGCTGCACTTCAAACTGGCAGCAGAATTTGGCAGTGTGTAAGAGTCTCACAGGTGGTACTGGATTTAAAGGCATGAAGGAGTCGTGGAGATCAGCTGAGGCCTGGCAGTGCGAGCAGCCAGGAGAGGCTATCAGTGAAGGTGCACCCTCAGTTGTGATGAAGGCCCCCAGGATTTAAAGGGTTTTGAAGAGAATCTGAAGCTTGTCACCCTGAGACGTAAGGAAACACCACTAGTGAAAGCTCAGCCTCAGTTGCAATGGTGACTCCAGCATACTGGGGATGCCAGGACCATGGCATGATCGCCAAGTGCAGTAGCAGGTGTAAAGTGCAGCCAGTTTGAGCTTATGAGAGAAGTTACACATGCCCTGGATGGTGGAGTGAAAATATGGAGCTGTTCAAGCCCTCTGGAGCACAGAAAATGCTGAATGAATCCCAGATGACCAACACTGAGCTACATTGCTGGACTTTGGTTTTACTTAAGTGTGCCCAGTTCTTTCTTCTTGAAAAAAGACAGTATTTAACTTGTTTTGGATTTTATAGGAACTCACAGTTAAAGGACTTTTAAAGAGTCTTTGAACTTTTAAAGTTTTTAAATTTCTTAAGGACTGGGGATTTTTTTAATTGTATTGCTTTATATTGTGATATCACTATTGACGTGAGATCTTAAGGATAAGAATTGGAAAGATTGTGGTTTAATAGTAATGCATTTGTGTGTCAAGTTGACAAGGGGTCAGTTGTGCTGGGGGGGCTTCAGTTTCAAATTGACACACCTGAATAGAAAAATCCTCTTCTGAGGAATTCTCCTATTTGATTAGCTTGTGGCCAGATCTGGCCCAACCTGGGGCATTTTCTTGATTATTAAGTGATGTGGGAGTGCCCAACCCACTGTGAGTGGGGGTGGTGCCACCACTGGGCAGGTTGTCCTATGTTGTATAAAAAATCAGACTGGGCACAGATCAGAGGAGCAAGTAAGCAGCACTCCTCCATGGTCTGTACTTTACTTCTTGCCCTGAGCACCTGCCTTGGCTTCCCTACATGATGAACTGTAAGCTGTAGGTGAAATAAGCCCTTTACCCCCTTAGGTGGTTTCAGTCAATGCTTTTATCACAGCAATAGAAAGTATTTAGGACACACTCTTACCTGATGAGCTATGGCTCAGGCATATGTATGTATGTATGTGTGTATATATATACACATATTTGGGGAAATTATATATATATATATAGAGAGAGAGAGAGACCTTACTCTAAAGAAACACCAAACAGGACAAAAAATATCCACATGACTTTATTATAACATTAATTATAATGTTTGCAATCTCTATATGTCCTTAAAATGGCCAGTGGTTGGAAAAAGAAATGTGTTACAGCAAGATAGTGAGGCATTGTGTAGTTGTAAAACCAAAAAGACTATGAATAGTGCAGAATGATAGCTAAGGGAGAGAGTGTTAAATATAATCCCAAAGTCAAAAGAATACCTCTTGAATGCTATCTTTTTGTTAGAAACAAAAGCCAGTATAGAAGCACAAAGGGAAAAACCCTACAGCCTAGTGAGATCACAGTGAAACTGACAGAAATATGAAAGCCAGTGAAGGAGGCGACTCCAAATGTATCTTTCATACATGGCATTTGGAAAATGTGAATATTCCATGCACTCAACAAAATTAATTTTTTTAAATCAAGTAGCCTGAAGAAAAAGCAAGCCATAATAATTAACCCAAAATCATTTCACATGAGGAATAGAGCTTTACTGAGGGGACAGTAAAAGAAACTTTTAAATTTCATATTTATTTGTTAAATTGTGTTTTCCTAATTGAAATATAATATTTCCTTTTATTTCGAAGCATAGTATAACTTAATACTTGTATACAATGTGCGTAATGGTTAATTTGGATTGTCAATTTAAGTAAATTAAGAAGCATCAAATATATGATGAGGCACACGTTTGTGTGTGTGTGAGAGAGAGTTTTTCAAGAGAGGATTAGTTGAGAGGGAAACCACACTGGATGTGAATGGCACCATCCCATGTGCAAGGACCCAGAAGGAAGAAAAGGGACAATGGAAGAAGCCAGCAGGATGCTGGAATTCCCTTTACTCTGCTGATCCACCCAGGTGTGAACAAGCAGCCTATGCTCCTGCTGCCACAGTCTTGAGGTGCTTCTGCTGCCCAGCCTGCCATGCTGTGATAGACTATACTTACAAATTCTGGACCCAAATAAGCCCTTACTCCCTTAGGTTGTTTATGTGTCTGTGTACACATGTGTGTAGGTACATGTGTATGTGGAGGTGTAATGGCCAATGGCCCCCAAATAGAGTCCTCCAAAAATGTAATGGCCAAAGTAACTTTATTTTGTATAAAGTAGCCATTTTAAACTTTAAAAGCTAGAGAAACAGATAGTTTAAGGTGAGGTTTGAAATTACTTCCCCTTAGAAGAGTGGTGGGTTTTGTTTTTTATTTTAAAGTGGCCGACCGCAGAAAGGAAAGTGTCACCACCCAGACATTGTAGCTATGCTTTTTGTCTAGCCAAGGGAACTAACCAAAACAATATCCTGTCTTTCTTGGTAAAATGTTGAAATAATAATAATAATCAGAAAGTTTTTTACTGTAAAGGTTTTTATACATGTTAAGAAAATGACTAAAAAATGCTTGTTTTGGCTTTTGTAGCTTGTTTGTCCTGTTAACTTGGACCATCTTGACCCTACTCACACATACTATTGCTCACATGTGAAGAAACGTTTGCGGTTTTTGTGCTGTTTTCCTTTATAAGCTGATTTTGCCCTCCCCTCAGGGCTGTGTGTCTTGAATCTGACCAAGAACCCATGGACGGCTATAGCCCTAACAAATCTTGTCTAATTAAAATTTGAATTGGGTCTGCTGGTCTTTTCCCAGTGGTTTTGAATTCTGTAACAGAGGCCAGAGGTGGACTTCAGGTATCTTTCTCAATGATCTACATCTTAGTTTTTGAGACAGGGTCTCTTACTGAACCTGGAGCTCACAAATTCAGCTAGGCTAGTGGCCATATCGTCCTAAGCATTGTCTGGTCTCAGCCTTCCCAGATCTGGGATCACAATGTCAGCAGCCATGCCTTGTTTTTGTTTTGTTTTGTTTTGTTTTTTTGATTTTTTGTTTTTCAACAATATCTAATAGTGTAATGGAGGACAGAAATAGAATGAGTAGCAAACAACTGATCCATTCAACTACAAAATTGTTAAATGTAAATTTATAAATATGATCTATGACTTAATCAATAGATAGTAATAACAGGTTTATTTTGTAGACAGACACTAGTGAAGTCACAGTGGATTTATTTAAAGTCTCTTGCTAAGTATGTGAAAGACAAATACCACACTGTGTGTTTTATGATCTCATATGATTAATCTGTAATTATTCAGAGGTTTTTCATCATGAAGATTCAATAATAGATGTTATATCCAGAAACAAAAGATGGAGGATGGTTGCCCCTTATATAAGAAACAACTTGACCAAAAATCTGTCACAGAATTTTGAGACTCATTAAAACAAGTTTAATGAAGAAAAAAAAAGAATGATCTCATTTAACATGACTAGACAACAAAGAGAAAATTAAAGATAAATCATGTCTTAAACATGATTATATTATGAAATATTTAGGCAATAAGATAATTCTTGTAAATAATAAGATCATATATATAATATATGTTTCTCATTTTTAAATTTATTTTATTTATTTAATGATCACAGGCTTAGAAGAAGCATTTCATTACAGCTTTAACATATTCAATAACAGTTTCCAGAGTAAAGATACATCTCTTTCAAAGTGGTTGTAAGTTTTTAGGTTCACAGTTGAATTAACACAGTTATACAATATTGAACTCAGTATAAATCCTATAAAACATAAAATTGAATGAGTTTTTAACCTTTAAAAAATCTCAATTTCATTTTAAAATATACTGTTTCCTACAGAAAGATTCAGTGTTTTGCTACTAATGGTTAGATGTTGGCACATGTGTCTCTAATCTCTATGTATCTGATTATTACTAGTCACAGTCAGTTACACTCGGCTCCTTGGCACCTGAGTATGGATATAAAGTCATCAGGTAGATTTCAATGGTAATGTTTATCACCTCTCCTAATTGACATGAAGTAAATTTTTATGCTTCCTCCTCAAATATAACTCATTTTTTAAAATTTGTTGATTTTTTTGTGTGTATATTATACAGAACATCCCAAACAATCTTATTCATCTACATACCCATTTCCCAAAAGGCACCCTCCCATAGCCTCCCCCTACCCCCACTGGAGCCCATGTACTCTGTCATCCCTGTTACTGTCCACTGTTTTGTCAGCACCCCTAGCCGTTCCCCACCACTTGTCCATCTGCTGAATCTAGTCAGCCTACCTAGAGATCTTTGTTTTAGGAAGGTCAGCTCTTCCTCATCTAACAGCATTCAGCTGTCAATATTCCTTTTTACACATGTTCTACATGAGCTGGGTTTTCAAGCTCGAATGGTAAGAACTTTACTCACAGACTCTTCTAAGGCCCTTTAGTTGCCTTTTGTTAGGTGTTTGCAATGACCAGTCAGAGTAATTCAGACTTCTGTCTCCTCAACTGTTATTTCTTTATGTTGGAAACGTTTCTTGTTACTTTCAAGTATATAAAAAATTTCTGTAGACAATAGTTATCTTACAACATTATACAATATTGATATAGTGAACAAATATTGAGCTCTAGTAGATTTTCTTTCTACAGAGCTATTGGTTAATGATTTTTAAATAATCTTCTATAGTCTAGAGTTAATAAAATTACTGAATATATCATTGATATTTGAACATACTCTCAGATGATTCAGAATAAGTTATAAAGTTGGTGCGCAATAAAAGTCCAAATAGTTTTTTTAAAGATATTTAAAATAAGAGGTTCAGTTCTCTTGAAAATAGGGAAAGAGTTCTCCTTCCTTACCTTGGTTTATATGGTGAACTGTAGAACATGTACAATGGTAAATGTTACCTGTCTCTTTAAAATGTGCCTAAAGTATCTGAGAAGATAAATAAGCCTCTGGCAGCTTTCAGACCTAAGAATCATCTCTAAAATGCAGTTATCTAGGAAAATAGTATCTAGCTCTCCAGTTTCTTCTTCAAGAGGATAGCAGCGCCACCTGAGTAGGCCCCTGGCTCCAAATGGCAGATAAACTGGATCTGCAATGTTGTGTAAAAGATGAAGAGGTTTTGTTTTTCTGTCTAAGGGCTCTCTCTGCAGATGGTCTGCGATGCACATCATATTCCAATGAATAATAGGAACTTATTTTCATTCTACTTTTAGAAACAGGTTATAATAACCCGTTATTTTTGTAACTTTATATAAAGCTATAGATAGATAGATAGATAGATAGATAGATAGATAGATAGATAGATAGATATTTTTGTAACTTTATATAAAGCTATCATTCACTTAGCTCTGAATCCATGGGTTGTCTACTTGGATTCGACAAACTTTGAAGCAAACGCATTTTTTAATTACTTATGTAATGAACATGCATGTATTTTTTCTATCATTACATCCTAAACAATACCATATATCAACAACTCATAGCCATATTAGCATTGTGTTGGGCATTATAAGTAATCTAAAAGTGATTTGGTATATGGGAGGGTGCTCTAAGTTTTGCACATACTAGGCCTTATATACTTAAGCAGCCTCAGTTTTGAAGAGGAACATTCTGGGGGATCCTGGAAATGGAATGGATAATGAGGAAGGTAAGCAGAGAGAGAGAGAGAGACAGAGAGAGAAAGACACACAGAGAGAGTATTATCATTTGTGAAATTTGATTAAAGATAATAAAACATTTCTGTTTAAAGTTCTTTCACCTCTTTTCTGTCTGAAATGATGTCCAAATAAAAAGCTGAATCAAAAACTAACTAAATAAAATTGTGCAAGGTGAAGGAAAATTGCTGAGCACAAAACTTACCAGTTCTAGGCAGGTTTCTTTGGTAAAACCCACCCTTTGCATGGCTTTCAAAGTCCTACTCGACTGGTCACCATGAGCAAGATCTCAGACCTCATCTGTAACAGCTTTACCCGGATCACTACTTAAAAACAACTAAGCCAAATTTTTGGATCTATAAAACTCTTATCTAATAGCATTATAATAGGAGATATCTTATTCAATCTTGTGACAAATCAAGATAGAATTAAATTTCCAAAAATGACTGACAAATTTTTATATTTGATTTGATTTACAAATTTTGAAACAATGCATTATGCAATGAATATTTATCAAAATCAGCAAATGTTTTATTTACCAAGGCAAAAATGTTTGAGAGTCACTCAATATAATAGACAATAAAGCTTGAATAATTATGAAAAGAAGTAAACTATAACTTAAATTTAGAAAAATTCTTCTTTATAAACAAAATTTTAATGATAAAACTATTCTAAATTTCATTGATAGAGAAAAAGATTTAGTCCTGAAGATTATTCAGAAGGAAAATGTCTCAAAAAATATTTAAAAATTACTTATACTTCTAGCTACTAAGAATTTTTATTTTGATGTCTTTACATATCAGTTCTACAAATTAAATTTCCAGGATTATGTATCTACAGTCATTACAAGGTGGTAATCCCCTAAGTGCTATGCATTTCTCACTACCTATAATGGTGTTATGTATTTCTTTTTGCCTATCTAATTAATCTCATAATTCTGGTCATCTTTATCCACTATAGGAAAAGCAACATGTTAAATGTCAAAAATTAGACAAAAGTCTATAGCTTTTTCTCATATTCACATTATTGTTACACCAAGTCTTTAAAGTCTATAATATAATTTTCCTTTATTGCATTGGAAAAAGAGTATGCAAATAATCATTATAGACTAGCAAGAGGAAGCGCGTTGTGAGAAGTTACTACTTCTTAAACACTATGGTAGATACATATGTATTTACTTCTCAATACTCTATAAGTCATATAATCTTCAAGTTTTAAGTGAGGGGAGACCTGAGTTATCTGAAGCCTCGCCATAACACAGGAGAATCTTTTTATCTCTTTTTTTTGCCTTCGTCACTTCTTCAGAATCTCTTTGGATTGATTAAGACAACAGGTGACAAGATTATTTCTCTACCGACCTCATCCTAAATGACTAAGTGAGAAAACAGACATTGAGACAGTGTGCCTTCTGGGAGAAAGCAAGAGTGCAGCAGATACACCAGAGACAGCAGTGCCACCAGCAAGGGCCTGCCTTGGGCGCAGGCACAGGCGAAGATGAGATCTCTTCTTGGTGGCGTATGAGTGAACAATTAAGACTTTGAGCCTTTGGTTCTCAAAGATAAATACCTATCCTGCTTAACATGATCATATCCAGACGTATCCTCCTGAAAATACTGCTTTCTTTCCTATGTAAACTCAAGGCTTAAAAATAAAAAGAGATTTGAAAGCTGAGAAGAGACTATTTGTGAAGAGAACCAATGGGAAGAAGAGGGGAGAGAGGAAAGGGTAATGGATCATGGTAAAAGCAAATGTGATATGCATGTATGAGAATATCATAATGAAACCCGTTATTTGGTACAGTGAATATATGCTAAAAATATTAATATATAATAAATGCCCACGGTCCAGCTGGGACTTCACTGGAAAAATATGTTAGGAATATAAATAGGTCTTTCAAAAGAAAACTCTTGAACTAGGATCACCTTCATGAGAATGATGGATAGCTTTGGAGAATTTCATAAAGAAATTTGTAGTTTGTTTCATAACTCAAATACAACACCGTTCAAAGGTCTATGATAATCTCATTTATAATCACTCCACTGATAGTTGTTTACTCAGAATTTTTAAAATTAAGAGTAGAACTTGCTTTCTAATGAAAACACAATGAAGATCTACATTCATTCTAATTAAAATTTTAAGATTGCATTTCCACACATAAACCTTACAGAATTATCATCTCAGCAAGGTAATCAAAATGCCTTCTCACTCAAAAGTGATTGTGAAAGGATGTTTTCTGTAGCCCCTTCTCACTTATTTAGTCTCAGAATACTGGTTTTTGTTGTTGTTGTTGTTGTTGTTGTTGTTGTTGTTGTTGTTTAGGCCCAATTCTAGAGGTAGAGTTCCTGGGTTTAGTTGGATAATACCTATTGCTGCAGAATCCTCAAAGTCAATTCTGTAGCCAATTACAGACAAAATATCTTGCAATCTTAAAAATGTCAAGTGATGGGGCTAGAGAGATGACTCAGCAGTTAAGAGTACTGACTGCTCTTGCAGAGGACCTGGGTTCAATTCCCATCACCCATATAGTGTCTAACAACCATCTATAACTCCAATTCCAAGGGATCTGATGCCTTCTTCTGACCTCCACAGGTAATGCATGACACAGGTGCACTTACACCTATGCAGGCAATACACTAATACACACAAAATAAAAAATAAGATAAAATATTTTAAAATTTTTTAAGTGATTACAAACTCTAAGTATTTTATTCTTAGGTGGTATAATGTCTATAATTCATGTCAAATGTCAAAATCATCGTAATGAAGACAGTGAGACCGAGTGCCACTATGTCCTCTGTACAGATTCAAAAATGTCTTCAATGTCAGTTTTACAGCTATAATTAGAGGGACATTGGCAAGGTAACATCAGTAAGTGCATGAGAAACAGCCATCATCACTATTCTGCCATCCTTGCTGACTGAGAAAATGACTCCAATTCAGAGCTTCAAACCAAAATGGTTTTTCCATATTTGGATAAAGGCTAAGCCTGCTTTTATAAAATTATGAACTAACTTTTCTTTCCATAAGGAGATGAAAGTAGAGGTAAACATTGTCGTACTCTAAAATATCTTCACATTTTCTTGTAGTTAAACAGGAATGATTGCTTGTAAAGCACCCTGGCTTTCAGATTAAAATTTGATGGGCTCAAACCCCGGTGCTTCCTCATGCTATTTTTGAGTTTTTGAAAATAACAAGGTCTAATGGCTCAATTTAATTAAGCAAACATAATACTTAGCATGCATGCTACATTTTCGGTAAAGACACTATACTGGTTTTCAGTCTTTCAGTCCCTGAGGGAAGGATGGTTCTACATTCAGATATGTTACCAAGAAACATCTTTAACTGCATAATTAAAATGTCTGCATTTGTTAACAGGTAAATTACCTGATTAAGGAAAACTTCCTTTCCTGTGATAATAAGGGTACAAATTATCATATAAGAAAAAGTTTAACTAGTTGAAATTGAAGTATCACTGAAAACTTGGAGTCTATTAGGAATGAATGAAAAGGCAATCAGAGGCCAGGCTGTAATAACCGCAGCTCTGATTGTGTAGCACAGCCGAGACACACGACAAAGGGAAATTCTTCCCAAAGTAGTATTTCAAAGCCCAGTAACATGATAACGTAATCATTCATTAAGATGAATACCCAGTAAGTACATAGTGATCTGCAAGATTAAGATTTGGGCTGCAGAAGACTCCACAGCTCACAGTTTTGTGGAATTGGGTGGAGAGGAATGTTCTTAACTCAGAAAATTCAAAATATGATAAAATGTGACAAGATAAAATGTGGAAACATGATAAATTCACTTTCACTCTTCAAAGTTAGTGTCCCTGGAAGACATTCAGGTGAAAAGTTTACATATAAATGGATATATGCGGCTAGAATTTGAGGAAATATTCCCCTCTTCGGCTAGATCTTGGACTTAGTAGTCTTTAAATTCCACTTGCCATTTGGCCAGGAACGTAGGAAGACTGCAGCAAAGAAAGAATATGGCAATCAAGAACTGCTACATGCCATCAACTTTCCATCGAGATTGTGGAATGAGACAAGGAAAATTCCATGCAAGAGACTGAAAAAGAATAAAAAAAGAACTCTATGGGGTGGAGGGTGGAGGGTGAAAATTTTAGGAGTAGTTTGGTTTTTTCAAGATTAAAATAAAGTGAGTTTCCATACAGAAAGAATTGTCAACAGTATGTGGAACAGTCCTGTCATTTTAAGAAGGCAAGAAAAAGAGATTCAAAAGAATGCTTTAATCTTTAAATACCCAGATGTTGTAAGTGACCTTGAAAGACGGTTTAGTGATTAGTGCGACTGAAGACTCTAGAGACTTCGGGGAATCTGATTGTGACTGTAAAAGTATACATGGGTTGTTTTCGCAGAAAGCTTAACCATGAAGTTACAGAGACAAAGTGGCCTCTAGTGGGTATGGAATAATTTTGGGGAAAGTTGTTTTAATTAAAAGAGTAGAATAATTTTGTATTTAAAATAAGGTATCATTTGAGAAATACAAATACCCGAAGAACAGCTGAAAGACCCAGATCCTCAGGGAGTGCTGTGAGGATGAGATACAGAGTGGATCTGCAGCGTAGTTCTAGGGCACATATGAAACTTGCTTTTCACAAATGGACAGGAGAGACAGGCATAGGTCTAGATAGAGAAAAATCTGTAAGTTGGTGGCAGGAAGTCAAGTGAATTCTTCCATTTACAATTTTAAAATCAATGTTCTCTCCTGATAGTTCAGAGAAACATGATGGAATGGAAAGTTTTCTGAAGTGTAGGGAAAGTTTAGATAGCTTTTGGAGGAATAGAGGGACAGGAGATTTTATATGGATGATAGGTAGATAGATAGATGATAGATGATAGATAGACAGACAGACAGAGAGACAGATAGATAGATAGATAGATAGATAGATAGATAGATAGATAGATAGATAGATAGATAGATAGATAGATAGATAGATAGATAGATAGATAGATAGATAGATAGATAGATAGATAGATAGATAGATAGATAGATAGATAGATAGATAGATAGATAGATACATAGATAGATACATAGATAGAAACATAGATAGATAGATAGATAGATAGATAGATAGATAGATAGATAGATGATAGATAGATAGATAGATAGATAGATAGATGATAGATCTAATTGCATTACAGCTGCAATTTCTATGTTTGCCTAATAATCCATTGTAAATATAAAGATCATGGCTCATGAATTTATTCAGATTCTCATGTTTTTGTTAAAGGTGGGAGGAAAAACATGGGCAAGAGATCCCAAACTCACTAGGGAAGCATATTTGCTAAAGCACATGAATGCAAAGGTAGGAGAGGAGAGAAAAGTGTGAGGAAATGACAGGATTCACAAAGTCAGAACATAGAGATGCTTTGAAAAATAAGCTGTACTGTAGAGGGAGCTCTCAGGAAAGATGAACACGGCCCAGGAATAAAATGGTGGTTTCTGATCTGAATGAAGTTGTTCCAGAGGATTGTCCAAAGGAGTTATTCCTTGTACTTGAGTTTGTAACACTGCTTTCCTCTTTCTCCTGACCAATGGCTATCACTCAAGGAGAAAGTCCTGCTGATCTGTTGTTCTCTCCAGAGGTGTGAAGTCTCAGCAAGGCAAGCTTTAAAGGATCCCAGCCCACCTTTAAGCCTTTCATTCTTTTTCTCTGTGGGGCAAGAATATTGCTTAAAAGTAAGCAAACATATCATTAAATTTCCCCTAGAATTTTACCTTCTTTTTGCTGTTCTCAAGTGACAGGGTTTTTATGACTATGTTAACAGTCGGTCACTTCACCCTCATATTACAGCTGTGCCGGCACTAACCAACATCCCCTGATGACTTGGATGACTGGATCACAGGCTTCTTTTCTCCTGAAATTCCAACACCATTTTGGTCTGACTTGCTGATGTTCGTAATTCTTTAACCAGTACATTTGAACTTTTCTCCTTAAACACCTTTTATCCTATTTGTATACCATCAGTTTGTCCTTGATATCACTGATACATCCTGGAATGTTGAGATTTAATTATTCTTAGTCTATAACTTTAACTTCCATTTACTCCTACTATAATTGATCTTTCATTTCCTCAATTGTCCCATTCTCTCACTTAAATCCTCATTATAATTCCCCCATAAATTAATGGAAAACATTTCAAAACACAGTACCAATTATTTGTCATGTCTTTCTATACCTATTGTTTTACCCATCCTTAGATCAAGACCATCAAGACATTTTTTCTATTTTCCCCTTCTCATACTCATGAAAACAGGTTAGGTCAAGAGGGAAAGGCATAACTATTAGATCAGCTATTAACATATGTTCTGTCTCAGATGTATCTTCAATGAGTTTTATTCAAGCCTTACTGGGCACCCACTTCAATTCTCTTAATAACTTCTAAAAGTCCATCAATGTCTTCATTATTTTTCACATATTGTCCTTCGTTATAACCCAAGTTCCATTGTTCTCTATGCCTTTACAACTTTTCCTCAACTATCACAACTGCATGTTAACTATATCTTGGAAAATAGAGTATTCCTAAGCTAATGTTTACTCCAGATTTATCAATATATTTTTCTAGGCAGGTGTCTCATTATAACTATCTGTTCATTTAATCTTAAAATTAGACTATATCTTTCAAAATAAAGCTCAAACACCCTAAATTAGACTATATACTTTCAAAATAAAGCTCAAATAAAAGGAATATTACAAAACCCTTCACAAGATGATATCAACCTAAATTTTTGAGCCCATCATTAATGTGCCAACTTTATTGCTTCCCTAAATTTTCATGGCTTGGACACACAAAATAATGCATTCTATTTTCTCTCTCTGAGTAACTACTCTTATTCTTTATGAATACCACTGATTTGTTTTAAAGGTGAAAATACCAACCTCCTGGAAATTCCACATTAAGACACTCCTGGGCTCTATTAACATAATCCTCTTTAGAAATTTACCATGTTATATTATCTTGTTCCCTGAGGAAATACAGTATGCTTTATTCATTCTTCCCATTAGACACTGTATAAAATAAATGAATTCACCCTCAACACTGAATTGACTTCAGAGCAGACAGTTCATATTAAGAATGATCAGGTTATCAGGGCTGGAGAGATGGCTCAGCCGTTAAAAGCACTGACTGCTCTAGCATTCACATGGCAGGTACAAACCGTCCTTTACTCCAGTTCCAGGGGAATCCAAAGCCCTCTTCTCACCTCTGCAGCACTGCATGACAAAGGGTGCACTCACATACATGCAGACAATACACTCATACATATAAAACTTAAAAAATTTTAAAAAAGAATGATCTGGTTATCTATTCCAAGTGGACAGCCCTAACACAGGTACACAGGAACATCACTGAATGAACTCAGTGAATCATATGTGTGTGTGTGTGTGTGTGTGTGTGTCTACAAATGTATGCATGTACACAGAACAAAATAAGCAAGGAAGGGGACAAGAAATTGACAGGGTGTGAGACGGACAGGGGGAGCTTGAGGGGGGTTGGGAAGACTATACTTATGTGATCTTCACAAAAAAATTAAAAACTGGAAAATAATAATAAATTTAAAAAAGAATGATTTGGATTTTGATGACTTGCTGAGGACTCTGTTGACTAAGAGGGATCATTAAATTCACCCTACCATATTTCATGTCCAAAGTTTCAGAGATCTGCTCATATCCTCAGGTGAAAATACAGATAGATCCTGGGATAATAGCAGATATAAAGAGAAATAAAGTCAATAAATACAGCTTGATAAAATTTTCAAAAGAAATTAAATATAATGCTGTGTGTGATGGCATGCGCCTTTAATCCCAGCTCTTGAGAGGCAGAGGCAGGCAGATCTCTGTGAGATCAAGGCCAGCCTGATTGACATAGTGACTTCCAGGTGCGCTTGGACTAAGGAGGCCCAGTCAAAAAGAAAAAAAATTAAGTATAAATCACTCATCTACATATGTACATACAACTCAAAAGTAAAATGTAAATTTACTTTTGAAATATATATGGAATAAACTTTTTTGTTTCCTATGGAAGGATATATAAAAACATCTTTAGTATTATTTCATGAAATTTAAGATTAGATGGGATTGCATAGAAATTCAAAGAGGATTCCATTTATCTTAATGTTTTACATATTTTTTCAGATACAGCAAATCAAATAGGATAAAACTTAGTTATATCACATTTGATTATTTTTTTCTATTTTTCCATAAAATTTCCAAAAGCATTATTGGTAGATGACAGGATTTACATTAAACTCCTTGTTTTTCTTAGTTTCTAGAGAGCAAAAACGTTTACCTTCTGAATATGAAAAGTAAAAATAGACATAGAAGTAAAAATAAACTTTTCTCAGTTTTGGTTTCTAGTAACTGAGTAAACTAGAGTTTGAGAAACACACACATATATGTTTGTTTGAGAGAAAAGTCTGTGATGTTATGCTTCCTATCTAATTACTAAAAATTATATGATATAAAGGACTATCTATACAGGTGTTCAAGTATGAAGACTGAAAACTTCAGTTCTAGGTGCTTTTATGTCTCTAGTTGGAATGACAAATACCCATATTGAAGAGGAATGACTTCCTAAAGGACAACTCAATTACATTTCATTGTTTATCTCTTAAGGAGTGGTGGCTAAGTGGTTAAGAGCATTAGCTTCTCGTGAAGAGGAACCAGGTTCAATTCCCAGCACCCACATGACAGATAAAAACTGTCCCTAACCCAAGTTCCAAGGGAATCCAACAACCTTTTCTGACCTCCCCAGGCATTGCACAACTCGAGGTTTTGGGTGCACTTACATGCATGCAGGCAATAAACTTATAGATAAAAAATTTTTAAGTAATAAATAATATATATGTATATTAACGTTTCCTCTATATAATCATTCAAAGTAAGGATTGTAACATTAACAGAATTTCACAAATATATTTTATATATTTTATTTGCCTTTTTTAAAAGTCAGATATCTGATTTTTTTATGAAAATTAAAATATGTATTTTTTTATATAATCATTCAAAGTAAGGATTGTAACATTAACAGAATTTCACAAATATATTTTATATATTTTATTTGCCTTTTTAAAAAGTCAGATATCTGATTTTTTTATGAAAATTAAAATATGTATTTTTTATTATCTTTTTTTTTAATTAGAAGGAAGCATTTCATTACAACAGCATTAACCTATTTAATAACAGTTTTCTGAGCTAGGGTACATCTCTTTCAAAATTGGCTGTACATTTCTAGGTTTACAGATGAATTATTACACTTATAAAATCTTATACTCATTATAAACTCTCTAAGAGATAAAATTAAATTAGGTTCCAATGTTTAAAAAAGATCTCCTCTTCATTGTCAAAACACACAGTTTCATACAGAAAAATTCATTCCAAGCCTATTGACAT
>NW_008335287.1:3150686-3151326 GCF_000622305.1 Nannospalax galili | reverse complement strand
CAGCAACAAACATGGATGTACAAGTGTCTCTGCAATAGGACGAGTTCTTTGGGTATATGCCAAGGAGTAGTATAACTGGGTCAAATGGTAGGTTCATTTGTAGTTTTTTAAGAGTTCTCCACACTGCTTTCCATAGGGGTTGAACCAGTTTGCAGCCCCACCAGCAGTGGATGAGTGTTCCCCTTTCCCCACATTCTCCAACATTTGGTATCATTTGTGTTCTTGATCTTAGCCTGTCTGACTGGGGTAAGGTGAACACTTAAAGCAGTTTTAATTTGCATTTCCCTGATTATTAGTGATGTTGAACATCTTTTAAGATGTTTCATAGCCATCTTTACTTCTTCTTTTGAAAACTTTCTGTTTAGCTCCTGAGCCCATCTTTCAATTGGGTTGCTTCTTGTTTTGGGTCTCTGTTTTTTAAGTTCGTTATATATTCTGGTAATTAAACCTCTATCAGATGTGTCGCTGATGAAGATTTTCTCCCGTTCTGTGGGTTTTCTGTTTGTTTCCTTGGTTGTTTCCTTTGATGTACAGAAGCTTTATAGTTTAATGAGGTCCCACTTGTTCATTCTTGCCCTTGTTTCCTGGGCTATTGGTGTCCGGTTTAGAAAGTCCTTTCCTACACCTATATCTTGTAGGT
>NW_008335287.1:3138690-3148254 GCF_000622305.1 Nannospalax galili | reverse complement strand
CTATCTATACAGGTGTTCAAGTATGAAGACTGAAAACTTCAGTTCTAGGTGCTTTTATGTCTCTAGTTGGAATGACAAATACCCATATTGAAGAGGAATGACTTCCTAAAGGACAACTCAATTACATTTCATTGTTTATCTCTTAAGGAGTGGTGGCTAAGTGGTTAAGAGCATTAGCTTCTCGTGAAGAGGAACCAGGTTCAATTCCCAGCACCCACATGACAGATAAAAACTGTCCCTAACCCAAGTTCCAAGGGAATCCAACAACCTTTTCTGACCTCCCCAGGCATTGCACGACTCGAGGTTTTGGGTGCACTTACATGCATGCAGGCAATAAACTTATAGATAAAAAATTTTTAAGTAATAAATAATATATATGTATATTAACGTTTCCTCTATATAATCATTCAAAGTAAGGATTGTAACATTAACAGAATTTCACAAATATATTTTATATATTTTATTTGTCTTTTTTAAAAGTCAGATATCTGATATCTTTTAAATTTTTTATTTAGCTTTTGTACATTTCATGTAACAGTTCTTAATCAAATTTAGACTGCCTACCCTATCTATATCCCCTTATCCATGTCCCTACCCCCTACTGAACCTCATGTATTCTGCTATACATGTTAAGTCCTATCCAGTCAAGCATTTATACCCGGATATCCTTCAGTTCATATTTATCCACTGTAATCTAGTCAGCCTAACTAGAGATCATTGGTATGGCCTATTCTCCCTCACCCAATAGTGATCAGTCTCCAGTAGTTCCTAGACTATGGCTGACCCACCACCCATTTCCCTCCACTGTGGTCCTTGTCTGATTGAGTTGGCTTTGGTCCTGTGCTTGATACCACCCTTGCCATAAGTTCATATGTGCAAGCTTCCATTGGTCTGAAAGCCTCTGCTTCCCTATGTTCATGGACCAACCCTGGCTCTAAGAATCTTTCCACCCCCTGTTCCACAACGGTCTCTGAGCCATTAATGGGAGAGGTTTGATACAGGAATCCTATCCAGGGACACACATTCTGCCTTCTCTAATCTTTAAAAGTTGGCCAGTTGTCGCCTTCTGTGTACATTGTACTCTGTTGTATAAGGAAGCCTCACTAGTGTGAGTTGAGGGATGTACCAGTTTACTCTTTACCCCCCATTCTACCATGTTTCATGAGTCTTAGGTACAGAGGTTACACTGTAGATATGTCATTTAGGATGGGACATCTCTCAGACATATGTTCTTTGTGTCCGATCAGTAGTGGAACTCTGCAATAGCTTACATCTGTTACAAAAAGAAACTTCTTTGATGAGTGGTATTCTGTATACTTCTCTGTGAATATAATTATCCATATTTAGCATATTTTCTAGAGGTATCACAGAGATAGGGTTTTCTCTAGGTCTATAATCTCTCTCCAGCCATATGTATTTCAGTGTTTACAGGGCTACCTATGAGTTCACTCCCACTGAGGAGACTTTGAGTCCAATTAGATAGCTGTTGACTACCCCCCAGATAATATCACTACTACACCAATGCAGGTTATTTGCTATGCTGGTCATTATGGCTATTAGGATTTAGTGTGCTGGGTCATTGATTGATTTTCTCCCTTAGCAGCTTGCATAGTATCGTCCGGAACTATGGGATCTAAATTTCAGGTAGAAGACTTCCAGGTCAGTTCCTGCTCCATTACACCAAATCCTGTGTCTGAAGTATGTCCTATCTTCAGCAGTAGGGTCTTACTTTTGAGGTCTTGGAGATAACCAAGAGCTCTGGCAATAGCCTGTGTTATTTTGACAATCTCTTGGCCCACTCTGCCCAACCACTCAAAGGGAGGTCTCTCCTGTCTGGCTCTGTGATCCTTGCCATACAGCACTTTTGAGGTAGGTTTTGCACTGAACTTGGAGCGCTCTGGTTTCTTTTGGTTACCTGGGCTAAGGCTCTGCTTAACTTTTCAAAGAACCAAAGATTGATTTTTTTTGTATTGTTTTTTCTGTTTCTTTTTCGTTAATCTCTGCTCTGATTTTTGTTATTTCTTCTCATCTATGAGGTTTGGGGTTGGTTTGTTCTTGCCTTTCCAGAGTTTTGAATTGTACAGTTTTTCAATAATTTTCCCCTTCCTGCTCTCTGTTTGACCTGCCCTCCTTCAGGGTCTCCTGATCCTGATGCAGATTGACAAACTGGCATAACACAGTTCTATTTGAATTTGGCATAGTTTATATGCATTTGGGAGGGGGTGACTTACAAAGAAACAGCTTGGCGAACCCAAGCGCCATTCAAGCCCGCCTGCAGTCTCCATCAGCTTTTGCTGTGCCCACACACTCTCTCACCCCACGACCTGCCTCATCTTGCCCTGTGGAGCCTGTAAGATATGCAGGGCATCCTCCTGGCCATTCTCACCCCCACCATTCACTGTTCCCTGGGCCCTATGCCTAGCTCCTGGAGTTCCAAAATGGCTACTGCTAACTCCCCATCTGATCACTCTCCATCCCTCTTCCCAGGGTACACCTCATCTCACCTCTGGCTGCCTTAATCTCCTTAGGCTCACTCTTTTTGGAGGAATGAGTAATTTTCCTGCTACATACAGTTAAGGCAACTTACATGTGCTCTTTCTGATTTTTTTTAATGTATGCACTTAGAGCTATAAGTTTGGCTCTTAGGACTGCTTTTAAAGTGTCCCAGAGGTTTTTTAGTGTTATATTCTCACTTTCATTTAGTTTCAGGAATACTTTTATTTCTTTATTAATTTCTTCTTTGACCTAGTCATCATTCAGGAGTGTGTTGTTTAATCTCAATTAGTTACTAGAGCTTCTTTTGTTTTTGATTATAAGCTTTATTGCACTATTGTCTGATAGAATGCATGGATTTCAAATATTTTGTATTTGTTGAGATTTGGTTTTTTTGTCCCAGAATGTAGTCAATTTTAGAAAAACTTGTATGGGATTCTGAGCAGAAAGTGCATTCTTTTGTACTCGAGTGGAACATTCTGTAGATGTCTGCTAGGCCCATTTCATGTACGATGTCACTTAATTCAGATGTCTCTCTGTTTATTCTTTGCCCAGTTCACCTACCTATTGAAGATAGTGGGGTATAGACTTCCCCTACTATTACTGAGCTGGAGTTAATTTGTATTTTATACTCCTGGAGTATTATTTTTATGAAATTGGGTGCACCTGCACCAGAGGATGATGCATATATGTTCATGACTGAAATATATTCTTAATCAATTGTTACTTTGATTTGAATGAAGTAACTCTGTCTCTTCTGATTAGTTTTAATTTGAAATCTATTTTGTCAGATATTGGAATTGCAGCATCTTCTATTGTGCCTGTGTTTAACTGAATTTTGGTTCTGTTTATATTGTTTATGTAGCTTAATTGCTTTTTGCTCAGGTATGAAAATAAATTAGTGTGTGTTTCAGGTTCTTGCAGGGTAATAAACAGTTCTGAGTAGTTGTTGGGACAGGGTAGTAAGTAGGTTGTTAAGGGTAGTAGGAGGGCTGGGTTGTGACAGGCAGATCAGGAGCCAGTGGAATCTATGCTAGGGGGTTAAGTAGTCTGGATTAGGAAGCTAGTCCAGGGATTTGAGGTAGAGGACTTGGAACAGGCTTGTTTCCAAGACCAACGGGGGGAAGGGTGGGAGTGGAATAGTTTGTAAGTGTTGAGACTGCAGAGGAATGGAACAGAGACATGGTTGGTGGGGTATAACTTACCAGAGTCCTAGGTGGGCTGGTACGTCAAGCAGGCCAGGAGTCAGTAGAAGATGGGAGTGCCAAACACCTGAGGAAGGACTCAGCAATCTATGCTAGGGAGTTTAGCTAGAAATTGGGGGAGCTGCTTCAAATATAGCAGTAAGCATCATCATATCATAGAGAAGTCATTTGGGAGTTAAGCTTAAAACCTGAAAGTCTGCACATGATTCAATGTTATTGATATATTCACATGTTGAAGAAATAAGAGAGAAGAAAAGAGAGGGGGCAAGGAGGAGAGGGAAGAGAAGAGAAAGGAGAGAGAGAGAGAGAGAGAGAGAGAGAGAGAGAAGCATAGACTATATCACTTCCCTCTAATTGTTCAACCCCATGACTAAGGAAAGTCAGAAAATGACTATCTGAATAATTAAAGTAACTGCAAACTGACATAAAAGTCAAACAAGCAAAGACCATGAACCATGAGTGAATATAAATAGAGCATTTCACAAAAAAACAAATATATAAAATAATAGATAAAAATCTGAATGCATACCAATTATCTATTGATTAATGAATATTAATCATTATCTATTACAGAAAATTTGTATTATTAAAAACTTTTAAATAAAAGGTGCCATACTAGTGAATCCATTCCAATATTTTAGGAATTTTCCTCTAAATGTTAAAAATTACCAGTCTTTTTATTTATCTAGAATAATCTTCGTAACACAATCTGACAAGGCTATTAAAAGAAAGTCCAGTTATAGATAAGTAGCTTAATCATTCAAATTCAAATCTAAATAAACATGATAGGATACACAGGTTCTACATTATCATTACATATATAATATGCACATTCATATGTAGATATGTAAGTTCAATGCATCCAATAAATTGGGACACATTCAATTTATTCCAGTGTATTTACAACACTGTAACATACTACATTATTGTATATTTCCCAGAAATAATATAGTATACTACAGTGTTCTAAACACACTGGAATAAATAAATGCACAGAATGATAGCACAGAAGCTGCTCTTGCTCTTCTCTTGGACCTGTAGATGTCCATGGGTAAGTAAAATCAGGATGAAAGCACAGCATCTCCACTTCTTAGGTCTCCTTTGCTTTGAACTTTGCACTCAGTTTTTGTTCAACTCTACATTATAACTATTGAATGAATACATGCCTAAAAGTTTGTAATACAAGGTTGAATAGCCCTATATTTTCCTGCTATATTTCATTTTCCTTCAAAATTTTACACGAAGATAAGAAAAACTAAAATATTTTCAAGATTCCAGCAACAATGAGACTTGCCTGAAGATTACTTCATGGTGGCATTGTCCCCTTAAGCAGAAGCAGTCATCTCATGATGGGCCCAGAGTTGTCCCCTCACGTGATAATGCCTTCACCATGAGCCTGCAGAACCACATATGAGATAATGATCATAACTACAGTCTAGCAAGACTCTTCACCTATCCACCCTTCTGCTTCCTGCTATAGAAATCTGAAGGTCTTGTCACTACTCCTGAAGTCAGGACTGAGGACACTTCGTCCACTTGTCTCAGTGTAGCTACATTAAAGAAGTCTTCTTTATGACTGCCTTCACCATTCCTGGTCTCTTTCATTGGCTGTTTGTTGTGAGTGGCTGGACATGGTTTGGTCACTGAACTCAAAAAATTCAGTCTCTTTTAGCCTTGGACTCCAGTAACACATTTAATAGAATATTATCTTAGTTTTTTTTTCTTTCCTGTTGCTATGATAAAATACCTGACAGTAGCAACTTAAAGAAGAAAGAGTTTATTTGCCTCATAGATTACAGTCTATCATTGTGAAGTCAAGGCAGTAAGAACTTAAGGCATCTAGTCAAATTATATTCACAGTAAAAAGCAGAGAGAGCAGGAATTAACACAGGTATGCCAGTATTCAGCAGGCCTTTTCCCATTTATTCAATGGCCTAGCCCATGAAATTATGCCCATACTGGGGTCGGGGAGGGGGAATCTTTCCACTCCAGTTAATCCAAGAAAATTCTTACCAGGCATACTTACAAGTCAACTTAAACTAGAAAATTCCTCATTAGACTCCCTTCCCACGTGTGATGCCTACTCTTGGTTGTCAACTTGACTGGATATGGAATTAACTGAAATGTGAGAGAATTTCTTGGTCATATTATGTGAAGCTGGAAGACCCACCCTAAATGTGAGTTGTACATTCTGATGGCAGCCCATGTAAAAAGGCATGGCAAAGAGGGCTTATTGCTTTCTGCCAGCTTGCCTTCTCTCTTACTAGCAAGTTTATCTATCCTGTTGCTATAGAATTCTTTCACTGATATTAGAATGAACCTCTTTAGATTTTAATGTAGTGCTAAAGGTCAGCAGATCTCCAGGAATCCTCCAGGCCTTCAGTGTCAGATTGAGATTGCTGAGACATCCAGCCTCATGGACTGAGCTGCTGCTGAATTATAGCAATTCCATTATGGTGCAGCCATTGTTGGACCACTTAGAATACATACATACATACACACATACATACATACATGTATGATGTGTGTGTGTGTGTGTGTGTGTGTGTGTGTGTTCAGTTCTGTTCTTTCAGAGAACCCTAAAACAGATTGTGGTACCAGAAGTGGGCATGGTTCTACAGAAACAAAATTGAAAAAATAAATTTCTTTGGTGGGCTTGTGGTATCTGGAGCTAACTCTCCAACTCAAGGAAACCTACAATTACCTGGTATCATGAAGAACACTGAAAGTGCATAATGTAAACTATTTAATGAAATTATGAAGATAAAAAAATTTGAGTCTTTTGATTCACCACTTGTGAGGAATGAGGGATTTAGTGACTCTACATAAGAAACTTTTGACAATTTATAGACAAATAAGAAAAATAAGGATACTGGCTCCTTGCTTCTAGCATCTCTGGATAAAATGATGAAGGGAAGGGCTGGGAGAGGTGGTTCAGTGGTTAAGAGCACAAGTTGCTCTTGCAGAGGACATCGGTTCAATTCCCGGCACCCACATGGCAGCTAATAACTGTCCATAACTCTGGTTCCAGGGATCTGACGCCCTCTTCTGATGTCTTTGGGCATTCTACAACATGAGCATTTACATGCATGCAGGCAATACACTCCTACACATAAAATTAAAAAATAAATAAAATATTTTTAAATGATTAAGGAAAAGAATGAGTTCAATGATAAAATTAACTGGCTCCAGATTCACACATATAGTCTGAAGGTTTCTAAATGTGCCCTGGAAGAGCATCTTCTCTCTAGCAGCTACAGAGCTCAAGTTTCAGAAGCCTTCCTTCATTATACATTTGGTTGACTTATAACACACATTTAATTCCCACCCTCAAAGAGTATCATCAGTAAAAATGAGGACACTGTTAAAGAAACAGTGGGATCCTGTTACTTGGGGTGGAGATGTGTGGGAGAACCCTAATGAGGTTGAGGACTTTAAACTTGCAGGCTCTGGAGGCTTCATTTCTCTTGAGGAATTCATCTCTCCACCCTCTGCAAAGAATGCATCCCTATCCCCATGTCCTATGAAACTGCTTTCTCCACCTTTGACTGAAGGAATCGATCCTACATTGTCTGCTGAGCCAGCAGTAACTGTCTCTCAAGGAGATGCTAGGTGAGAAAATGCTGATGTCCCTCAGTACACCCACCAATTTTACCTCTAGACCTATACCAGACTCAAGGCTAATAGGTCCCTAGAGGCGAGATAGAAAGTGTGGTCCAAGAGGAATGTAACAAGTTTGCTAATTCATTCAAGCAGAGGTCTGGGGAATACATGTAGGAGTGGCTTTTAAGGGTGTGGGATAATGAGAAAGGAACATAAAATTGCTGTGGCTGAGTTTATTAATATAGATCCACTAAGCAGAAATTATAGGTTTAGTATGGAAGTTTACCCAGTCAAACAAAAAAGTGTCAAAAGTTTATTTCATTGGTTGGTTGAAGTATTTATCAAAAGATGGCCTACTGAGAAAGAGCTAGAAATGCCTGATTTCCTTTGGCTTAGTGTTGAAGGAATTTTCAGGCTCAAAGAAATTGGAATTCTGGAGTGTATCTGCTGTGTAAAACCTAATCCTCCACAATGAGAAGGCCCTGAACATGTGCCTTTCACTGATGTTGTAAGACATAAAATGGTGAGAAGGGCACCAGCACATTTGAAGGGCTCTGTTGTTGCTCTTCTCCTTCTGTGAAACCTTAAAGTTGGAGGTTTTGCTGCTCAATTTCATGAATTAAAGATAATGGTTTTAATTGGACCCCAGAGCAGGGGTCAGGTGGCAGCACTGAATCACCACAGGCAAGGTGAGCCGAATGCCTGTAATGGGAAGCAAAGGCACAACAATTCCTATAATGGTACGATGTGGATGATGTTTCCAGAGACCAAATACATAGGAAACCAGAAATTAATGTCACCGTTAACGATTTGAAAGTTGCAGGAGTGGTGATTCCTACCACACCCACCTTTAGCTTTCTTATTTGGCCTGTCAGAAACACATATGGATCATGGAGAATGACAGTTGACTATTGCAAAATTAGTCAGATAGTGAGTCCAATTGCAGTGGCTGTAGCAGATGTGGTTTTCTCACATGAGCGTACTAACACATCTCCTGGCACTTAGTATGCAGCTATTGAGCTGGCAAATGCTTTCTTCTCAATACCTATCCCTAAGGACCACTAGAAGCAATTTGCTTTTAGCTGACACCTTTACTCTTCTACCTCAAGGGTATATTAATTCACCAGACTTGTTTCATAACTTAGTTTGAAGGGATCTTGATAGCCTGTCTCTTCTATAATATAGCACACTGGTCCACTATATTGCTGATCTTGTGCTGATTGGACCCAATGAGCAGAATGTAGTGACCACTCTGAACTCGTTGGCAAAGCATATATACATGAAAAGATGGGAAATAAATCCAACTAAAATTCAAGGGCCTTCTACCTCAGTGAAGGAGGTGTTCAGTGGCGTGGCACATACACAGACATTCATTATAAGGTGAGGGATAAGTTGCTGAGCCTGACCCCTCCCAACACGAAGAACAAAACACAATGCTCAGTAGGTCTCTGGATTTTGGAAACAGCACATTCCTTACCTGGGTGTGTTGCTATGATCCATATACCAAGTAACTCAGAAAGTAGCTATCTTCAAGTGAGGCCTAGAAGAGGAAGGAAAAATGCTCTTCAACAAGTCCAGGCCGTTATGCAGACTTTTCTGCCACTTGGTCATATGATCCAGCAGACCCAAAGAGACTTACAATGTAAGTTTTGTTGCAGTGCAGTGGGGAAAACATGTTACTTTCAATGGATGGAGCATTTGAATATCCACCTAGGGAAAAATAATTAGATGAGTCAAAACCTCTACTTCATATCTTACAAAAATTTAAATTTAAAATGGATCCTAGATTCATATATGTAAAGAAAGATTCAAGATGCCGTTAAACATAGTAGCAAAAAATTAATCACAGATAATACTTTCAGAACCTGGAAGAGGCAAAGCTTTCCTAAACAGACAACATTGAGGAGATTTTTTTAAATTGGTATATTGGACCATATTAAAATTCATTTCTTTTTACTAAAACATATCATTAAGAAAGCAAATGATCTGCTACACTTGTCACAGATAATTTCAACTTACATGTTGCAGAAATCTCTGATATTCATGCCATATTATCTGTTCCCCATGATACAGATAATGACCTGATCACAAATAGACAATCCCAAAAGAAAATGGAAAAGTACTTGCAATGGTATTGCACAAAGTGAATGCATAAATGTCCAATAATCATGTGAAAAGTGTTGATTGTTATTGGGAGAAGTAAAAAAAAAAACAACATCAAAATAACACTTTCTTACCCAAAAAATACAAACAAAAGAACTCA
>NW_008335287.1:3134003-3138634 GCF_000622305.1 Nannospalax galili | reverse complement strand
GTATTGCACAAAGTGAATGCATAAATGTCCAATAATCATGTGAAAAGTGTTGATTGTTATTGGGAGAAGTAAAAAAAAACAACATCAAAATAACAACTTACTTACCAAAATATTACAAGCTAAGAACTCAACGTCAAGCATAAAGATGCAAAGTGGCTGGGTGCGCACACATTACCAATGTCTGTGACCAGGATCATCATTTTGGTAATAAAGGATAGGAGTTTTCTTACAAAGATGCACATATACTTACTCTAGAATAGTAATTCTAGGCCTTGATATATCTACTCAAGAGAACCCAAAATATGTCTACAGAAATATGTATACAAGAAAATTCATAGCAGTTTTATGATGGCTTCAAACCAGAAAAAATTCAAGAGTCTACTCACAAGAGAATAAGTAACAAAATGGGGTTAGATGCAGTTGACAGACTATAAAACAGCAAAAGTAAAAGAACAGACTTTTGATCTTCATCATAGCTGACTAAGTCTCAAAAATATGTTGAGTCAAAGGAAGACTGGATAGAATTGGATTCTAACTTATATGAAGTTAATATATAATCCAGAGTATTAGAAATCTGAATGGTGCTTAGTTATCCCTTGAGTGTGAGAGGTACTTTATGACATAATGGAAATGTCATATAGCTTTACCTCAGTGTAATTACAAGTGTATGTACATATGTAAAACTTCCCTGAGCTGCATACTGAATATTTCTTGCTTTACTGTGTCTTAATAACATCTTTTTTAAAGCAACATTAAAAATTCCTTAAGGAATTTAACTACAACATGCAAAGAAAATAGAGTATAAAAAGACTAACACTCCAGGTGGTTCCTTTGAAAGAGAAGTAGTCACTGTGAACTGAATTACAGTGCTGTGCTGAAATCTCACAGACTCTGCATTGTCTTGTAACAGCACAACCCCAGACACTGGGAAATGTGCATTCTGAAATATCTCTCCAGTAATTTGCTGTACTGGGAAAATTCCAAACAGTAATTCATAATAAAGAAAAATCTCTTTCATAGAATGTAAAGGTGTGAGCTGGCCGATCTGCTACTGCTACTGATGAGAATGATATTGCCAAACTCGCCACTTTTATCAGACCAGCGAAATGCATTATTAGGTATCAGAGATTTTAAAACATTATTCTGTTTTATTTGCTTTGTGAATTGAATTTAAGATTTCTTTAAATATATTAAAGAATGACAGGAAAGTAAAGAAATAAAAGCAGCAGAGCCTAGCAGCCTTCCCTGCCAGAGGGACATCCGGACTCCACTCTGGTTTTACACTTTGTCTTCACTTCCGACTTGTGCACACACCGGAAGGCCTGTCTTTCAGATAAGAAAACAGAAACCAAGTTGACAAAGTAAAATGAGTTCAAGTACCTTAAAAAAAATTGTCTGATGACCAAAGATTAATTCCTTGTTACAAAAGTAGCACTTAGTAAGGGATAATCTCAGACCTCACAAAATGGAAGTTTCAAGCTGTCAAGACCACTGATAAGCAGTAATTTGATCTCAGTCAAGTAATAACAGCAACTTGAGTCTGTCTTCTTCATTATCAAAGAAGCTGTTTAAATTTTAGTTCACAAGATTTGATGAACTAAGATCTTCAGTTCTCCTGTAAAGATAACACAATCTCCTCATGAGCTGTGCAAAAAGGAATCTGTGATTCTGAAAGACAGTGATCCACAGATGGATCCAAAGTAATATAACAATGATAGGCCTTCCAACACTTTCCTAAGAGCAGGTTATTAGGTCAGTGTTCTAGTTTGCTTTCAATTGCCGTGACAAAATACTCTGAGCAAAACCAACTTGGGGAGGAAAGTGTTTGGCTTACAAGCACAGTCCATCCTCAAGGGAAGCCAAGGCAGTAACTCGGGGCAAGAACCTGGAGTATAGACCACGGAGGAACACTTCTTACTGGCTTGCTCCTCTGGCCCCTGCTCAACCTGCTTTCTTATACAATACAGAACAACCTGCCTAGAGGTGGCACCACCCACAGTGGTCTAGGTCATCCCACATCACTCAACAATCAGGAAAATGTGTCACAGACATGGTCACAAGTCAGTCTAATGGATGCAATTCCCCAGTTGAGGCACCCACTACCCAGATGTGTCAAGTTGACAACTAAAACTATCCAGCACAGCCATAGAGCTTGAGAAATGTTCCTCAGCCTTCTGTCATAGCAGAATTATTTATTTCCCTTTGCTCCAGTTAGTGGATCTTCATCTAGCAGTGATTGAGTCAAGGCCACATCCTCCTATGAGGTTATTTATTTATTTGCATAAGGAACTAAATAACAAAATGAAAACATCATCAATTAGTTATTTTACAGCATTAGTTTCAGTAACTTAGCTTGGATTTTGAAGCTGGTACCATTTCATGCAGAGACAAAACTATGCAAAGCTGACCTCCCATCTTAGTACTTAGATGACTGAGACACAGTTTCCAATACTGACAGATGAAGACTACCCTGGAGCAAACAACCCAATATATCAGATCAACTTTTGCTGGATCACGCCAAACACTGGGCTTGCATGTGATCAACTGAAGCAGCTGGCATGATTAATGGTCCGCTCTGGTCCAGTCTCAGAAATTTAGCCAGAAGAGCTTAGTTTTTAATTTTTCTTTTTAAAGATTTCTTTAAAAATTTAAGGGGCTGCAGAGATGGCTCAGCAGTTAAGAACATTTGTTGTTCTTGAAGGAGACCTGGGTTCGAATCCTAGCACCCACATGGCAGCTAACAACTGTCCGTAACTCCAGTCCCAGGGGATCCGACAACCTCTTCTGACCTCCATGGGCATTGTACAATATGGGTGCATTTACCTGCATGCAGGCAATACATGCATACACATAAAGTAAAAATAATAAATAATTTTTTTTAAATTTAAGTGTGTGTATATGTGTATGTGCATATGTACATACAGAAGAAGGCATGAATCCCCCAGATTTAGAGTTACTGGCAGTTGTGAGCTGTCTGACATAGGTACTTGGAACCAAACTCAGGTGCTCTACAAACACTCTTAGCTTAACAGCTGAGTCATCTTTCCAGCCCCAAGCTCACTGATTTTTAAAGAAGAAGGTTAAGATATCTCAAGACAAAGAGAGAAATATAGAGGAAAATTCTCATTCAACCAGGCACAATAAACATCACAATTAGTAGCAGCATGTTAAATTATCTTTAATCATTAAAATTAACTTATATTATGCATTCTTCCTATTTTGTGTCTTTCAAATTACTTCAGCTTTAATTAGCACCACTAGTACTTTTTGTAAGTACTTTTGTAAAAATGAAGATTATCTCTAAAAGAGTCCATTATGCTTGGTTCTCTTTTTTAAGAACATATTTTATTTGTTAGGCAAATATTAGCTTCTCTGATAAATGTCAGATAATTCTCATTTACTTTTTTTGGGAAGAATTTATAAGGTTTACTGATACGGTTTTACTTTCCTCTTAATCTGAATTTATATTTCAATAATTTGGAAACTAAAGTATTTGTTTCTCCTTACGGATTTGTGGGCTGCCAGAAGATCACACTCGATAAATTACATATATTCAGATAGTCATACCATCTAGACAGGAAAAAAATCAAGTCTTCTCACAAACAAATGAAAAACCGTCTTTAATGTTTTTCAAAGCATGATTGTCAATTCAATTGTTTCACAATACTCATTACGAATACAAATACTTCAAGTCCCACTTCAGACCTACTGAACGTGCATTAGTAGAAGGATCAGGCACCATTATTTTCAATAAACCTCTCAAATCAATTCTATGTATACTCAAATGTAGAAACTGCTGGAGACACATACCTAGATTGTACAGGTTGAATTTTGTATAAACTACTCCATTTTTAAAACTGTAGTGAAATACATAATGTATAGGGTAGAGACTATTTTAAAAGGATGAATCTGTTTATAAGAAGTTTGGAAAAGCATCCCACTGCAACAAGAATAGGTTACCTTAGTAAACTTGGGAAAGATGATGCAGGTCCATCAGAACGGACAGGGAGGGAAAAATAAAAGAGAAAATGGGCCGAAGTGTGGGGTGATTAGTATTCGCTTCACACTGGCAGAAAATAGCTTCTAGGGCATTATGAGAATTAAAGATCAAAGCTGTTCTGCACACACTCGGTTTCTGGTTGCTCTGGAAATAGGAACTTTCGGCTACCAAGATGGCATTATGATGAAAATCACATGCAAATAAGGTGTTAGTGACAGGTACCCTACTCCGTCTCCCTGTGCTGCTGGGGAAATGTTTGCTAAGGCGGAATCTGAGCCAAAATACAGGTCTGAGAAGAATATGAGTGATGTAGTGAAAAGGCTGATGGAGCCTAAGACAAACTGACCTCCCTCGTTAGGCACCACTACGCTGCCATTTCCAGTAGCTGTTGCAGTAGCTTCCAGCATTACACAGGCATATTGTGTGGTCTCACTGGTTAATACTGGTCTTGCTATTTGGAAAGAAAGAAGAATTTAAAGACCTCAGGCTTGTAAAAAGTCAGGTCTCCACCTCCCCTTGCCCCCTAAAAGTGTTTCAACAATCTAGGAAGCCTGATGTTTGATGATGGTCCTTGTCTGACTTGAGGACTCAGGAGTTAAGAACTTACTTTGGTGTTGTAAGGGCTGGTCTG
>NW_008335287.1:3077800-3132552 GCF_000622305.1 Nannospalax galili | reverse complement strand
TACTAATATTTATTATTTGTATTTTATGTGTATGAGTGTATTGCTTGCATGTATGTAAGTGCATCCACGTCATGCCATCAGAAAAGGGCGTCAGATCCCCTGGAACTGGAGTCACGAGGATAGTTGTTAGCCAATATATGGGTGTTAGGAACCGAACCCAGGTCCTCTTCAAGAGCGGCCAGTGCCCTTAACTGCTGAGCCGTGTCTCCAGCCTTCAGCTGCCTTCTTTTTAAGACTATAAATTGGTTTTACAAAGTCATGCCATCAGAAAAGGGCGTCAGATCCCCTGGAACTGGAGTCACGAGGATAGTTGTTAGCCAATATATGGGTGTTAGGAACCGAACCCAGGTCCTCTTCAAGAGCGGCCAGTGCCCTTAACTGCTGAGCCGTGTCTCCAGCCTTCAGCTGCCTTCTTTTTAAGACTATAAATTGGTTTTACAAACAGAACCTAGGTTCTTGATAAACACAAAGCAATGCAGTTCAGAAGGACTTGGGTAGGTACGAATCAGTGTACTTATTTTAAAATAGTACTAAACAGCTTCAGAATATCTGATTTGGTAATTGCACATGAATGTTCTTACTACAAGGGCCAGAAAAACATTGATGTTTTGAACTGATGCCAAGGCTCTTTCTCTTCAGAAGAAAGCAAACCACTTCAATCAAATTAATCATTGTTTCCTACTATTTCTCAGTCCATGTATGGAGAAAGTGTCTTCCCAAGCTTGTAGATGATGAGGTAAGAATAATATTGAAATTCTGGTTAAAACCTATATTTATAAAGTCCAACTCTAAAACTCTAAGTCCCCATTCTTTGCTTTGGCTTCACTGTCGTTTGATTATGCTGAAAACACATCCCTCAAGGGTGACCAAGTTTAATGCAGAATAGATTAACCTTTCACTCCCTGGTAATGATTTTACAGTCTTAAGAAAATAATCTTACAGTGAGCCTGCAGGAAATGAGAATATTAATGATCAATTATGTTGTTTGAGAAAAGTTTATGATTGAAACTCAGTGACTGAAGCCGTTATGGCATTATTTTGGATGAATCAGAATGGCTTAATGACCTATATCAGAATGAAGCAGCACTCTCCATCATTAACACCATCTTATGAGCACTGAGATACTAAATAGTGCAATATTTCATGCAGAATGACTAGCAGCAAAGATGATCTATTGTTAAGTGTTTTCCAAAAGTTTATCCTTCTTGATTATTACTGTCTACTTTACACAAACTAATAAATGTACCTTTTTGTCTCAGATAAAAATTTGACCCATAGTTAGTATTGTGCCTTGAGTGATCTTCCAATAGGGACAGAATTCTATTTTAATGACAATCACCATAACATTTCATTCTATGCATGTGCTATTTTGATTTCTCAGATAGAAGTCTCTATTAATGATACTTCCTACTCTTTATAAATAGGTATGTATAATAATTTTCTGAGTTTTACATTTAATAATTTAAAGTTAAATTATTTAGTAATTTGATATTAAATTACTTTCTATTTTATTTAATAATTTAAGGCTAAATTATTAAAGTGCATTATAAATATTTTCCTTCTATTAAAATATGCAGGTTATCTTGAGGAGTGGTAAGACAGGACAAATTATGACCCGGTCTAAATAATATTTTCTTACTAAAATATATTAATTCACCAAAACAATATAATAAAAATGGATTCCGTTCTTGTAATTATGGTCTTCTATAGTCAATAATGTAGCCCTCCACAGAATGATTAGGAAAGAAAAGTATAACAGTTAGCGCCCAACCTAAGAGACATGTTGGCATGTTCTTTCCTGAAATGTCAGGTGCTTATAATAAGGAGGAGGGGGAAAATAATATTGAAAATAAGATTGTGTTCTTACATTCCACATGGTATGAGCTGTCATGTTTCTAAAGTAGTATTTCCCAACAGGAAAAATTTAAATATCTGGGTCAGGAAAGAAAAGTATAACAGTTAGCGCCCAACCTAAGAGACATGTTGGCATGTTCTTTCCTGAAATGTCAGGTGCTTATAATAAGGAGGAGGGGGAAAATAATATTGAAAATAAGATTGTGTTCTTACATTCCACATGGTATGAGCTGTCATGTTTCTAAAGTAGTATTTCCCAACAGGAAAAATTTAAATATCTGGGTCTGGAGAGATGGTTCAGCAGTTAAGAGCACCAGCTGCTCTTTCAGAGGACCCAAGTTCAAATCCTAGCATCCACATGGAGGCTAACAACCATCCATTAGTGTGTAGTAAGTAGGGTTCATGATTATTTTTTCCACTGTCAGATACTCTTTTCCTTTTACTGATATTTTACAAATTTCATGATATATTTTTATTATATTTAGATGTCCTCCCATATCTGCATCCCTCCTTACTACTGCCTACCCAATGTCATGCACTATACTGCATATATATTAAGGTCTATACAGTCAAATTTGTGTCCACAAATGCCCTTTGGCATAGATCGATCCACTGGAGCCTAGTTAACCTACCAAGAGTCATGCCTTTAAACTAGACGAACTCTTTCCTTGCCAGTAGCCATCAGTTTCTAGTAGTTCTTCCAGTGGAGTTGGGGTTTCTTTCCCACTTCCCCACATCTATGCTGGGATTTTCTCTGGCTTGAGATTGCATTGTAGTTGCTCATGCTGTTGCTATTGCTGTGAGTACATATGAGTAACTTGCCTAATAAGAAATACTATAGACCCGGCCTTTAAAAAGTGCCTGGCAAACAAGAAAACAGAGCTCCCCAGGCACTTTAAATGGCTGTGCTGATATTATTTATCATTATGTTGCATATGAGAACCACAATATCATATAGACTAATCAATTCTAGATGAATGCTTTAAACGTTTTATCATAAAACATCTGTTGTGTCCCTACTGTTTTGTACAGAATGTGATAAAGCCCTTGATGAAAGTTACACAGTCGACAATACACGTATCTATGTTCTATAAAATCACAAATAGTATGAGGCTACAGAAAATAATGAACAGGTGCTGTTTCAGAAAGAGTAGACACGGAAATCCTCTCTGGAAGGACAAGGACACTAGACTAAATGCCTCTGTGACTAAAGAGGGAATGTGTTGTTCAGTGGGGTAACAGCGATGGTCCTTAACCATACTGTGGCTGGGCTCCTCCAGGTGCTGGACTCAGTACTGATGCACAAAACCACTGACTCAGCTCCTGAAAAATGCCAGTGCTGCCAGAAGTGTATTGCTTGTTTCAGTCAAACACCAATGATAGGCAGATAAGCCCACAAGCTTCTCCTGGAACAGTTATTTTTAAAAGTTTGCAATTCTAAAACCTTTCTCCGTTGTTTAAAATTTTTATTTATTACTTTTATTTTATGTGTATGCGTGCATTGCCTGCATGTAGGTAAGTGTATCCATGCAATACCCACAGAGGTCAGAAGAGGCTGTCAGATCCCCTGGGACTGGAGTTACAGACAGTTGTTAGCTGCCATGTGGGTGTTGGGATTCGAGCCCAGGGTCTTCTGCAAGAACAATGAGTGTTCTTATTGGCTGAGCCATCTCTACAGCCCCCGCTTTCTCCATTTTTTAAAGACATAAGTCCTGTACCCAGAACAGTCTTCTCAAAGACCAGAGAACTCTCTGAAATGCATGCATTTGGGAGAAACCTTTCTCTCTTGCTCCCAGTCCCTGTGAGGAGGGTAAGAGCCTTAGTGCAGAAGGCATTTAACTTACACAGTGACCTCTTGTCATAAAGATAAAAGTTCATTTATTTTTTGGATAATCTCCAATGAACAGGGTCACCTGACTGTTGGTGATTCAACCTTTCTTAACCCTTCTGAATGTCCTTCTGTAAGCATAGAAATCTCCTGTAATTCATTTCAGAAAAAACTGGGTTCAGTTCAAGTCAAAACCCTCTTTCCTGTTGCAATAATTATTACTGAATAAAGTCTGTCTTTATGGCCTTAAGTAGCATAAGGATTTGTATACCTTATAGAGCTGCACATGGAAAAGCATCTCTCAGGAAGAAAAGAAATTCTCAAATTGAAATTTTGATGTTTTCAGGAAACTCTAAGGAATTTAAGATGACCAAAATATGCAGAAGAGAGGCAGGATATAGGAGAGAGACCAGAGTGCTGGGTCTGTGCACCCTGTTCAAGATGTTGGATTTCCCAGGAATCATATGGAAAGTACTGAAAGGTCTTCAGCAGAATATTGTGATCTCATACGAATTACTCAGGATACTGAATGTTGAACAATCTGGTGAAAAACTGGGGCAGTAATGGAAGAAAGGAATCCAATTCAGAGGACAAATCAAGGAGTAATAGTGTGACTTCCACTAAGCTGTGGTTGGTGAAGATACTGACAAGTGATTGGTCTCTGCATCAG
Source organism: Nannospalax galili (assembly GCF_000622305.1). Lineage (NCBI taxonomy): Eukaryota > Metazoa > Chordata > Mammalia > Rodentia > Spalacidae > Nannospalax > Nannospalax galili. The sequence continues at coordinate 3,128,200 of NW_008335287.1, read as the reverse complement.
ACAGAAATGGCTTTTGAGTTAGGAGATTAAAAAGTGGAGCCATTCTGACATGAATATCAAACAACAGGTTCAGCCAAAGAAACAAAAACAAACATCCAAACATCCCTTGTTATCGTACTAGATGCCATGCTTTTAAAAGGAACAAGACCTTAAATTTCCTATAAAAATCTGTAACTTTTGGCAAACGAAGTTTCTACTAAACCATGAGAGGAAGTTTAGAAGCTCAGTGGAACTGGCCCGAGTCATACCTTTCAGTTCATCTATTAGAAGTAGTGTTTCTATATGCTGATTATAATTGTTCCTACCTGGCCAGGGATGGGCATTGTTCCATGCCATCTGCAATATTTTATATAATTTTGATGCAGCTGCCTAAAATCAATGTCTCATATACTGACCACAACTACAGCCCTCTTGATACAAGCTGGGCTAATTGCCATCATTTTTTTAATGATTGCATGCATGAGTACTTTTTGCACAAGTCAGGCATTTTAATTCTGCATTAGAGGTAACTTTAATATGCAAGCTTTTGACCCACATGCAGACAGTAGTTCATAGCAAATAGACTGGTCTGCTCTACTCAACTTGAAAAAAAATATTCACAACTACTCAAAACCACTGAGAACATTGCTCTGACATGAAGTAAGGCAGATTTACCTGGCCCAGTGATTTTAGTCACCTTCATTAGTCATTACAGATAATACCTCAAATACCAAAGACTTAGACAGTTCTAAAGGAATCATCAAATATATCCAGAAGAGAACATTTAAAAGTGTTTCTACAACCAAGAATTTTCTAAAGCCTTGGTATTGAATCTGGGAAACCCAGAGTTTAGAAAAAGATTAAAACGAGATCCTGGGTTCAAGTAAAATCCCCATCTCTGAAATATATTTCCAAACAAAACCATTTTAAAAGCTGTATCTGGGAATCTATTTTGGGTTTGGGACAATGTTACTGAGGAAATTGAGGTTCTCTCTTTGGATTTATAGTTTCACTAACAAAAGAATTTTAAAATGGTCTAAAAAAGAAGTTTAAGGATAATTTTATTAGAGTTAAAAATAAAAGACAAAAACAAAAACCAGGGGCAGGCAAGCTGAAATCTCTACAGCTACTGTAGGAAGGAGATGAATAAGAGGAAGAAAGAAAAGCCATATCTCAGGAACAGTGATGGAGGTCAGCAAGCAGCTGCATGGTAGAAAGAGAGGGGCTTCAGAGAAAGCGCGAGAAAGTCCAGAAATTCAGGACAAGGAAAAGTTAGGCTTTTCTGAGTAACTCACTAAAATGGGCAGGCGTCACAGCTGAGGCTCTGTAAGTGGCAACACAGGGGCAGGGACTTCTGGGGAGGATAAGTGCATTATCTCATTAAGAAAGTAATTATTCCTCCACATCTTTAGCCTGCCTTCAGGTGAATCATCTTCCTGGGGGTTGGAAACAGACAGTTTCCTCGCCAGGTGATAGACTGGCTCAGCTGGGTTAACTCTTAAGAAAAAAATATATATGTAATGTTGTAATATTTGGAGCAAATCAGAAGGACACGTATCTACCCAGGGCCTGAGATGTTCCATTCATTTAACTGGGATGTGTGAGCAGTGGCAAAGCTGATATAACCTTTCTATTACTAGGGAAATGGAAGGCTAGATCTGAAACTGACCATGAGGGAGAGGTCCATCCTCAATGAATTCCAAGGCGTTTAATCCTTATCTAATTACCTAACATTATTCCCTCAAGAACTGTGACCAAAGAATCATTTAAAAGACAGGCCACTTGAGTAATGGAAACAACCCATTTCCACAATGAAAATCCAGAGATTCAGTTCCAAACTACAGCAGAAGGAACTGGTATCTAGACTGGAATCCAGGCAGGGGCAATCATTTAGGAGAAGAGAGATGAGAAATCCAGAGCCTTCTTCTGGTATCTAATGGCTTCTGGCCAGGACAGAACCAAGGAGTTTCTGGCCAAGAACAAGAATGAACTGCTGGGTCTCAGGGTTCCTACCCTCAAAGCTGCCTGACCAGTTTCCATCTCCTGATCTAATTATTGGTCCACTCAGTCATTCCTTGAACTTATTTTATGTGTATGCGTGTATTGCCTGCATGTATTTAAATAAATCACAATTATATATCAAAACTTTTCACCTAAAATATTTATAGGGAGCATATTATGATTTGTAAATCAAGAAGCTTTAGCACAGAGTATTTTTAAATAGTTACCCAAGGTAATCTTCATTCTGCTTTCCTTTGATAAAAGAGAAAATAACACAACTAACTGCAATGAGTTTCAAAGAGCTTTAATCATTGATTGAAACCGTGCAAACCACTCCTTCTTTGAGATAAAGCAAAAGAAAATTCTGCCTCAGAGAACGCATCTTCCAGATATCTCTGTATTTATGCATGCGACAATTGGCATTATATTAAAGAGGTTGGAAGATGTGAATTGGCAAAAATAGAGGAAATGGATGATAGAAACAAGCTCACAGGAAAACCAGATAATAAACAGATCAAAAACAATGGCAGTTAATCTCCTCATGAGGGCAAGGAGGTGGCTCATTGAGTATAGGCACTTGTTGAGTCTGAAGACCCGAGTTCAGTCCCCAGAACCCACATGATGAAAGACAGAACTTACTCCCACAAGCTGTCCTCTGACCTCCACAGAAGATATACTCTGGCTCATGAATACGTACACACACACACACACACACACACACACACACACACACACACGCACACACACACACACACACACATACACACACACAATAAATGGAAAAACAATCCCATGAAATTATGGGACAAAATGGAAGATTCAGAATCATAAAACTGAGCTTCCTATGCCCAGCCACAACAGTCCTATTGTCCTCTAGCTTAGATGCAGTACAACCTCAGTCTAAATAGCTGTAGTTCTGTGATAAAGTAGGAAGAGAAGTGAGGACTCACTGAAACAAAAGCACCACCCTGAGCTTGGGCTTCTTTTCATAATGCACAGCAGTTAATACAGAGACTCATAGCTGGTCAAAATGTAGACCTGGGTGTGCTCAGTTCTAAAGGGGACCCCTATGTCACACACACCCTCTAAGACTCAGGGAACATCACAGAAGATGGAGCAGAAAGAAAGGGCAACTTTCTGGAAACAATTAAAGATCTTTCTGTAGAGAAATTTCCCAGTATTGAGAGTATACCCTAGATGTAATTACATGTAGTCTTATGAAAGGGAGGTAGTAGGAAATCTGGTCAGAAGAGGTGATGGCAATGTGATATAGCCACAAGTCAATGGATGCTGGCAAACTTCAGAAGCTGAAAGAGAAGGAAAGAATTCTCTCCTAAGCTTTGCATAGGGCATAGGGTCCCCACCAGTGTCTGGATTTCTGCTTAGTGATGCTAATTTCAGACTTTTGGTTCCAGAATTGCAAAAGAATAAATTTTCTGTTTTCTCTGTTTCTCTGTCTCTCTGACTCTCTGTGTCTCTGTGTGTGTGTCTCTCCCTCCCTCTCTCAGAGTGGCTGAATATGTGTGGATTTGCATGTATGTGCATGAAAAACCTACTTCCATCTCTTCCCTAAACCGGTGTAATTTCTTATTAATTTTAAATGCATATTCCTATATTTACAGACAAGTGTACCTCTCCTCATGTATCAAAGAATCTTCTTTTTGCAACAAATGGAGACTATTACAAAGTTACTTAACTGGCCAAACACAAAGAATACGTGTCTATGAGGTGCTCAGCCTCAAGTGACCCATCTACAAGAAAACTTCTAATGGTTTAGGTAACATCTCAGAAGTGGAATACAGAATGTAAGAGCCAGGGGGACAAAACACCTGCTGCTAGTTAATATGTTATAGGGATGATAAGGAAGCTAACAAAAGTGCTTGGCATACCAAGGTGACTGGGGTAAATGTCACAGGGTCCCACCTCAACATGAGAGCTTGTCTAATCCCTATTGGGCAGCCCTAAACACAGGTACACACGCATACCACTAAATGGACTCAGTTCATTATATATATAATGTGTGTGTGTGTGTGTGTGTGTCTAACAATGATAATCAAAGAGCAGGACAAGAAGTTGGCGATATGGGAGGCGTTTGTGTACACAGGTACACACGCATACCACTAAATGGACTCAGTTCATTATATATATATAATGTGTGTGTGTGTGTGTGTGTGTGTGTGTGTGTGTGTCTAACAATGATAATCAAAGAACAGGACAAGAAGTTGGCGATATGGGAGGTGTTTGTGTGGGACTGAGAGGAATGGAAATAATGCAAAGACAATACTCATGTATGAAGTTCTCAAAAATAAAAATCCTACAAGCAAAGTAGCTGAGTAGCCAGGGGGAATGTTCCAGTAAGCTGCAATCCCCACAGCTCTGCTTCCCGTCTTGTCTTGCCTCCAGGTTCCTGCCTTGAGCTTCTGCTTTGGCTTCCTTCCATGATGGACTATAACTTTTAATATCAAATAAACCCTTTCCTCCCCTCCCCTCACACAAAAAAGACATAGTCTCTCACTGGCCTGGAGTTCTTGCCAACTGGTGGGCCAGAGACCCCCCAGGGATCCTCCTGTTACTACCTTCCCAGATCTGGTGTTAGAAGCATGCACTACTTGCCAGATTTTTGATGCGGGAGCTGGGGATGAATCTTAGTTCTTCATCCTCACATGGCAAACACTTTACTAACTGAGCTATCTGCTCAATTTGGATCTATGTTTAGTTCTTCATCCTCACATGGCAAACACTTTACTAACTGAGCTATCTGCTCAGTTTGGATCTATGTTTTTTTCCCTCTGTGTGTGTGTGTGTGTGTGTGTGTGTGTGTATGTGTGGTTGTGTGTGTGTTGCCACACATGGATTTTTATGTGGAGGCTGAGGATCAGAACTCATGTCCTGCTTGTACGGCAGTAACTTTACTGACTGAGCCGTCTCTTCAGCTCTTTTTATTCTTTTAATCAACCCAGTTTTTGACAAATTCTTGTAGCAGAGTATGGAAACAAGTGTACAAGGAATAAACAAAATTTTCAAAACTAGACACTAAGAAACACTAACCATAAAAGAAAATATCGCTAAATTGTACCATACCATAAATAAGAATGTCAGTTCATCAAAAGACATTGCTAAGAAACTGAAGAGAAGTTTATGAAGGAGGAACGAATTTGCAATCATATACTGACAAGGGATTTGTATCCTGAGGAAAAATACATGAATCAATAAGATAAAAATAGGCAACCTAACAAGAAATGAATGAAAAGGGTTGAAGGTATATCAAAAAAATAACATAAGGGAATATTCAATAAAAAATGTCAGCTTCACTTGTCATCAGGAAATGCAAACACTATAATGATATTTCACTATGTTCCCAACAGGCAAGCTGATTAAAACGACTGATGCTATCATAGGTTGGTGTGGTATGAACAATGAGAGTTCAGCAGTCTGGATTATAATTTGGCAAAACTACTTTGAAATGAGTTTGATAGTATCTACTGAAATTAAACATATATGTTGTTATGACCCCAAATTGAATCCCATTCTTAGCTACATACACAGTAGTGTAAAGTGCATGTGTGTGTTCATGTGTGGGTTTATGTATGTCTATACCTAGAACAAACACATGATCACCCATAAGGGGTATCGTCTGTAATAACATCAAACTAAAACAAGATATACAATATCAGTGACAGAAAGTTTAGCATAACGGCAGAGCAAAGGAAAATTATATAACAATGAGAATGAATGGGTTTCTATCATATTTAACAAATGACTAAACTTCACAGATATAATATTGAGAAAGCCAAAATCAGAATGATGTGTGCTTGATTATACCATTTAAATATTGTTTAAAACAGACAAAATGAAAGATGGTGTTAAGAGTCAGAAAAATGACTGAAGATGTACTAACACTGCTTTGCTACAGTGTGTGGGGTGACTTTCCAAGTTAGTCGATGACAACACTCTCAGCTTTACACTGATAATGTTCACATACCTGTGTGCTGTGCTTTCACAAACCACTTCATGCTTGGTTCTTTTAAATTTCTTTAGTCTTCTGTATGAAAACTTCCAGAAATGATCCTTTTGGAAAGTATAATGAAATTGTTTGGGATATGCAAATTTTAAGATAAGAATTGTCAATTATGAAGATCACCGTGTGAGGAAGGAGGCATCTGGGTCCATGCAGCTGCAGTACCGGAGAGAGGGATCCAACAGTATTTGTAATGAAGAACATCAGACTCTGAGCTGTAACCTGAATTCTTGTTCCCAACTGTGTCTGCTGGCAATGAGCACAGCAAACAGATTGCCAGTCAATTATGAAGATCACTGTGTGAGGAAGGAGGCATCTGGGTCCATGCAGCTGCAGTACCGGAGAGAGGGATCCAACAGTATTTGTAATGAAGAACATCAGACTCTAAGCTGTAACCTGAATTCTTGTTCCCAACTGTGTCTGCTGGCAATGAGCACAGCAAACAGACTGCCATTTGTCCTGCTGGCATCTTTGAGGCACACTTTGTCCATCGAAGAACACAGAGCAGGTATCTGTGTTCTGCCAACTGTGTGCCAGCCTGGACCAGGTCTCAGACAGACAGCCCTGCCCACCTTTTCTTGGGATACTTGGTGCTGCTCTCAGGGCTCCTGAGCATCCCTGAAGTTCTGCCAACTGTGTGCCAGCCTGGACCAGGTCTCAGACAGACAGCCCTGCTTACCCTTTCTTGGGATACTTGGTGCTGCTCTCAGGGCTCCTGAGCATCCCTGAGTTCTCCATGATTGTTGGAATGAAAGCTGTGCTATACTTATGAATATATGTGAACACAGTCCTGATGACTGATGTAAAGTTTAGTGCCTACTCCAGCTGAACAGATGGCCTTCCAGTCAAGTGGATAGGGTGAATCCATGGACCACCGAGTGCTACGTAGTGCACAAGATCTACAGTGGGGAGAATGCCCAAAGACAGTTTTAGTATAAGCTGGATCAGGGCCTTGAAGCCCAGTACAAGTACATTGTGATTGAGCCTACCTGCAGTGGAGATGAGACAGCACGTTGGATCACTGTGGGGAACTGCCCGCACAAGACAGCTGTGCGGGAAGGCACTGCCTCTTCACCCCATTGGCACTGCCCCTGGATTACTCCGGCTACATCTCCCTGCCTACCGTGTGCTGAGCCAGGCCTCCTGCACCCTCTATAGGATCTCCTGGCAGTTTCACCCTTGCTGCAAGTCCCAGGTGCAGTATGATGCCTATAAACTGTTCACCTGCCTCTGCACATGCTCACCTCCTCCACACCAGTAGGTGCTGGTCGGGAAGGAAGACCTACACAGAAATAGACTGCACAACACAATAGCGCTGGCTGCCCTGGTGTACTGTGTAAAGGTTTATGACTGCAGAGTGAGACACGGAGCAGAACCACATGGCCCACAGGACACAGGGCTCAGATCACTACAGCAACACTTTGGGCTTGTTTTGTGAGGCAGCAGTGCCCAGGACAGTGTTTGGTTAATACTTGTTATTTTTTAAAAATAACAGATCGTGGGTATACCAGGGTATTCAGCTCATTACACTAAGACGTCTATCTCCATAACCCAGGAGTGCATGGAGCCTAGACTGTGGAAGTCTGGCTGGGCAGTGGAATGTGGACAGAAGGCAGTACTAGTTCCTCAGGGGTGTGAACATGCTGGGGTGGGGTTGTCTTTAAATATACTCTTTAACTATACCATTCAGAAGCCAACAAGAAATGATTGACCATTAAAATTATGAGAATTTCAAAAGAAGAATTATCAGTTATACAGTACTGTATCTTCTTATACATAAGCAAAGTTTTATTCATTTGCTTAAAATTGCTTTATGTATTTTTGTAATATATACTTTGGAAATCTCCACATATAATATGCAGCGTGCACACACACACATACAAACACACACACACACACACACACACTCACTCACTCACACACATGCACACTCACTCACACACATACTTTCTACAGTTTGATCATTCTTAGTCCAAAAATTTGAAATCTAAAATGATCAAAAATCCAGAACTACTTGAGTGCCAACATGCAAGATTTTACACCAAACAGTGAACATGGAATTGTGAATAGTCACACTTCAAATGCACGTGCATTAAGAGAACGCTGTATAAGATTACCTCAGGTCTGTGTACATAAGGTTTCTACGACACATAAATAAATACTGTGTTTATCCTTGGTTTTCATCCCCACATATTTCATTATATATGTATAAATAGTCTAAACCAAACAAAACAAAATTTGAAATTCAAAGTACTTCTGGCCCTAAATATTGATATATCTTCTTACACTTACATACTTTTTTCCCCAAGTGCTACTGCGAAAAGTAGTTTTTAAATCACGTTTTTAGAGTGGTAACTGTGCATAGGAAATTGCTCTTTGTGCTACTCTGTATGTTGGTATTCTGGGTTTTATTATCTCGTCAGCCATTATTTCATCCTTAAAGAATGAATTTTTATTTTCCCTTGCCTGCAGTTGTATTTCATTATGTAAAAATAATATTAGTTTATTGAACATCTCACATAGAATCCCAAGTTGGCATACTTACTAGTTCTTAAATTATAAATTAAGTTTTCTAATATCTGTGGCTTAATTATTATACTAGTGCATGGTTTACAAACATTGAAATAAATGTATTTTCAGCTATTTAACAACTCTTGATGGTTTGAGCTAGAACCTGCTTGGTTTTGATATGTTTTATTTGCTATATACTGTTATAATTATAAATATTTATTTACAATTTTTCTTATTTTTGTACTGGTTTGTAGCAAATTGAAGTGACATTTCAGGTTGAGTGAGAAGACCTATGGCACTCTGACTTGTAAAGTAATTTATATTAGATTGACATTGTCCTTTCTTAAAAGTTTTTGCAAAATTTCCTTGCAAACTTAAATGCCAAGTTTTGGAAGGTGTGGCTAAGGCACAGCACGCTGATGCCACTTCTTCAAGCTTTATTTCTTTCTGACTCTCTTGTGATAAGTTGTGGTTTTCAGGAAAGAAAAATCTGTTATATGTAATCTTTTCATCTTATTGATGAAACTGTTCATTTTTGTTGATGCTCTGAAATCCATATCATATGAAGTCCATATCCATCATGATTTACACACTGCCTTTATAACCAATACTATTTTTATCTTTCTTTTTAGAAATATTTTATTATTTTCTATTATTTCATATTATTTTATATTATTATCATTATTTTATATGTATGAGTTTATTGCCTGCATAGATGCAAGTGCACTTATGTTGTGTGATGTTCAAAGAGGTCAGAAGAGGGTGTTGGATCCCCTGGAACTGGAGTTAATTGGAGACAATTGTTAGCCAACATGTGGGTGCTGGGACTCACACCTGGGTCCTCTGCAAGAACAGCCAGCGCTCTTAACCACTGAGCTATCTCTCTAGCTTCTTGTTCTCCTTATCTTTCTTAATCATTCTTGTTAGAGGTAGGTTTATTTTACTAATGTTTTCAAATCATCAGTTCTGGGTTTAATTTTTCTCTACTTTCTGTTTGTGAAAAAAAATGTTTCAGCTCACTAAAATTGCATTTAATTGGATTTTCAATTAGATTGTCAAATTAATTATATACAATGGGAGATAAATATGGCTAGTTTTATTGATATCAGTCACTTTCTCCTGGTAGAGAAGATCAGTCAGAACATTATTGAATTAATGTAAAATTTCAGGAAGTTGCTGTAAATATGGCTAGATGCACAATTGTCATTTACCTCAATTAAGATAATATATTTCTATCTTAAGTATCAAATTTAATCCTCAAGAATCAATGCACTTTTTGAATTTATTTTTATGTATATAATGTATTTTGATCATATCCAGCCCCAACTGTCTGCCTTTAACTCCCCCTGGATCATCCCAGCACTTTCCTCTCCAACCTCTCCCTACTTCATACCGTCTTTAAAAAAATCATACCCGCCGAGCGTGGTGGCAACTTTAATCCCAGCACTAGGGAGGCAGAGGCAGGCAAATCTCTGTGAATTCAAGGCCAGCCTGGTCTACATGGTGAGTTCCAGCCAAGCTGGGGCTACAGGGAGACCCTGTCCAAAAAAAAAAAAAAGACAAAAAAAATTATAGCCTATTCAATCCCAATTAATGTTGTCCATGTGTGCATGAGTCGGGGTCGTTCACTGGAAAATGGACTGTGTCCCTACCAGTGGCCACATCCCAATGAAGAATGATTCTCCTTCCCCACAGAAATCATCAACTGCCAATAGTGCAGCTACAGTCCTCTTTAGAAACTATACCACACCTATTGGTGGATGCATGCGCCCTACCATTTTTCTCTAGCAATTTTAGAATGTCAGGTCTTATGTTGAGGGTCTTCATAGACTTGAAATTCAGTTTTGTACAAGTTAAAAGATAGGGAGCCAGTTTTAACCTTCTGTATGTTAATACCCAGATTTCCCAACACCAGTTGTTGATGATTTTGCTCTTTCTTCAATCTATGTTTTGATGTTTATCAAAAATCAGACAGCTGAAGCTGCCATGGACTTATCTCTGGGTTCTTTATTCTGCCCTACTGATCTATCTGCCTGTTTCTATGTCAGTTTCATGCTGTGCTTTTCTCTTTTTTATATATCATGTAATAAAGACTCAATCGTATATGCTGAACTTATTAAATGAAGGTAAATCAATAACTTTAAGCCAGTCATCTGTCTTAATTCCAACTGTGCTTTCCTTATCATTATCAATTCATTTGAGAAACAGGTATTGAACACTTTTCATGACAAAACCTGACTCACAGATGAGAATTTTCTCAGAGAAAAGATGGAAAATAGACAATAAATAAAGACAATAAATAAAGTAACTAAATAGGCAGGAAGGAGCAGACAGAAGTGGCCTTCAAAGACCTCTCTTTCTCTCATTTTTTCCTTTTCTGCCTTCATTAATGTGGATTACTGTACACAATAATGAGCTTCATTATGATGTTCCATACATGCCTCTACTTTACTTTGACCCCCTCCTCCTTTGCTTTTCCTTGTGCCCCATCCCATCATGCTTTGTCCTTTCTCTTACAGAACAATGCTTCTTCTCCTTGCATGTTTCTGAGGCATTCCCTAGGAACATGACTTGTGCTCGTGACTCTTAAGTTTAAACATCTATCTCTGTAAATAGCATAATTGTGTTCTTTATAACTGAGCACTACTTCACTGTGCACTTATACCACGATTTTTTTAAAACTACTAAACATCTGAGTCTAAAATTATGAAAATTAGCCACCTATGAAAAGACATTATTGGGAATACACTGAAGGAGAGGGTCCTTGAACAAATGCAAGGACTGCAAGCCAAAGAGAGAGTTCGGTTTAAAACTCAAACACAGCAGCAAAACACTATAGAGTTTTGTTTGGTTTGATTACTTGTTCAGACCTTTTTTGTTTGGTTGGTTGTTTTTTGTTTTTTGTTTTCTGTTTTTGATAAGTAAAGCATGTGCCTACTGGAGACATTTCTCAGTTAAACCACTACCAGGGTATTAGTTTATAATTTAACCTAAAACCAATCCGCTGAACTTTTCAAAATCCACTTGCCACTTTAGGAGCATAAATAAAACGTCTGGCTATCAACAGACTACTAAAATTGCTTTTTAATATAAACTATTTTTTGAGTACTTAGTGAGAGCCTAACCGATGAGAAATAGAAATCTGGGAAAGCAAGATTTATTTTGAAGCCAATCTTCAGTCTTAAGAAAGTTGTTAAGAAGGCTCAATGTTATTGCTTGTTTCTGCCTCCCACCTTTCCCAGTGCTCCGTTAATTTCTCCGTTCGTGAGAAATGGAAGCAGTTGTACTGAAGCGAGAGTAGGGCTGTAGTTCATCGAGAACTAATGAGTCTGTGAAAAGCCAGCAGCTTCTGACTAAACCTTTGCCTCTAGATTTGCACACAGTAAATACAGAAATATCTACAGGGTCAGTCTTTAAGGATGGTCAGAAAGCAGAGGAGAACTTGGAAACATATTTTGTGTTTTAATTTAAAGTTCTTAAAGATGGGGCCCAGGACTATATTTCAGTGTCAGAATGATTGTCTAGTATGCATGAGGCCCTGGGTTCCTTCCATTCCTAGCACACAGACACACAGACACACACACAGAGACACACACACACACACACACTAATCCAAAGACCAAACAACAATAGAATTCTGAAAAGGATTCAAAATATAAAATGAATGTTTTCTGAACAGTAGATATTTTCAGGTCAATGGAACTTAAAAGAATAATCTTTCTTAGAATACCTGTACCTGTACATTGCATTTGATTAAAATCAAAATAGGAGAATTCCAAAAGTATTTTATTACTTATTAGTTTAATAAAATAAGCATAATAAACTATTCATTAAAGTCAGTTTGTTTTAACGCTTTTGATTATTTGTGATTTTACACTCTTAATAACATTTTTTATCACATCCACTCCTCACTTGTCCACTCTTATAGTTCCTGGAACTTGCTCATTACATCTGCTCCATATTTCTTTCTGTATTGAGCTTCTGCGATTTTCATGAAATAGAGTTGGTATTTAGGTCACCTCCCCTAGTCACACCTTCTCATATTGCCCCCACCCAATATAACATAGTATATATGTATATATACATATATATGTGTGTGTGTGTGTACACATATATACATATAGAGAGAGAGGAGAGAGACAGAGACAGAGACCTGTAAAGTTTAACTTGCATCCTCAAAGACCTTCAGTGTGGGTGAATCCACTGAATACTGGTTAACCTACCAAGAGTCCCACGATTGAAAGAGGCTGTTTCTGACCCTTCCAGAAACCACATGTTGCCACAGTTTCTTTAGATGGGGTTGAAGCTTCTTCCCCACTTTCTGATGTCTAGGCTGGAAATTTTTCTGGTTTGAGCTTACATGTGACTTGTACATGCTGTCACAATTCCTGTAAGTTCATATAAATAACTGACCAGCTATCTGCAAAACACTATTTCCTTGTGGTCATCTGCCACCTGTGGCTCTTACAACCTTTCTGCCTCCTCTTCCCCAACAATCCCTGAGCCTTGGTAGGCAGAAGTTTGAAATAAGTATTCTATTCAGGGATGAGCACTCTGCAGTTTCTTGTTCTCTGCACATTGACCAGTTGTGGATTTCTGTGTTAATCACATCTGTTGCACAAGAAAACTTTTCTGGTGAGTGTTGTGAGATGCATTAATCTATGGGTATACCAATAAGTCATTAATAGTCATTTTAATATATGTTTAGTCATCACGGAAATGCAGATGAAACGACTTTGAGGTTTTATCTTACACTTCTCAGAATGGCAATGAGCCAAGAAACAAACAAGGACCAGTGCTGATGAGGATGTAGAGAAAGAGGAACTATTATTATACACTGCTGGTGGGAGTGAAAATTGGTGCAATCACTATGGAAATCAGTGTGCAACTGCCTCAGAAAGCTTGAAGTTGATCTATATATGACCCAGTCATATAACTCTTGAGTATATACACAAAAGACTCTATACCCTATTCTAGAAATGCCTGTTCATCAGTGTTCATTGCTGCCCATCATAGTAACCAGAAATTAGAAAAAACATACATGTCTATTAACTGATGAATGGATGATGAGGTGTGGTACATGTGCACAATGGAATAGTATTTAACTCTTAAAATGGAATTAAAAAATTCATAGGTAATGGATGAAACTGGAAATAACCATCCTGAGTAAGGCAACCCAGACTCAGATAGACGAATACTACATATTCTTTCTTATGTCTGGATGCTAGCTTTGAAATCTTAGATATACATATTTCAATTTGAAAATCCAGAAAGGCCAAGAAACTAATAAACAACCATATGTTGGTGGGAGGAATTTTCTTGGGAGGGGTGGTAGAATACAGTGATATAATGGGGGAAAGGGAACATGTGACTAGGAAGGGTTAAATGGAACGGGGAATGGAAAGGGAAGGAAGAGGAAGGAATATGGAAGAGATAAGTAACACTAAAGACCTTTAGAAAAAGCCATATGGGAACCTACCACTATAGAAGTTTATTCAAGCATATACATACACAATATAAAAAGATTAAGAGGAATTATCCTATAACAGAGGGATATTATCCTTTCTTGGCATCATAGGCTAATGAAAAAAATCTTAATGCCAGGAATGAAATCCCTTTCTAGAAGCTGTTGACCAGGGGTCCCATAGACCCTCAAACAATATTGGCCATTATCCCTACTCTTGGTTACCCACAAGAATTGAGTGGTAAGACCTTATTGTTAAAGATACTACATACATGAGCTGTAGAGCAGACAAGGAGAAATCAAGGTGGTGCTGACTTCAGAGCGTCATCTCCACTGGCTGGCATCCATAGACTGGAAGGTGCTGCACAAACTTCAAGAAGGAAAAAAAATCAACATTTCCCAACTGTGAAGTCTGAGAACATCAACCTCCCCCAAATATGCTCATCAATCTAATATTGACAATCAGTGCAATATTATGGATGTAACCAATCATTCTTTTATTGGATTTAAGGTCCACTTCCTAAGATGGAGCCCATACTGGACATTGATTTCAAGCTTAGGAACTTGAGACTAGACAGGTCACAGGGCATGAGGGAGAAGCTGATACTATTTCCCTCCAAATCTCTTAGAGAGTGATTCTACAAGTAACATATATCTCAAATTAATAGCTTTTTGTCATGTCAGAATCAAACAAGGTTTCTTCAAAGTCAACATTTATTTATAAAGTGTTTTTTATGTTGTTTCATTTTAGTGACATGAGGAACATGAAATTCCACCTTTTGAGGAAAAATGGACCTGATTATACTAGTTTTGCCCAAGTTGTATAACAAAAAGCAAAATTAAAAGTAAATTTCTTATGCAGACCATAGGAGTGCATGCCTGCAATCCTAGCACTTGGAAGGCGAAGGCAGGACAATCAAGAGTTCAAAGACAACCTCTGCTACATAACGAGTATGAGGTCAGCCTGGACTACTACAGGCTGTCTAAAACAACAAAATCTAAATTTTTTCTCTGAATAAATAAACATCTTTCTGTAATATAAAATCTCAAAATTCTTAGCATGTATTCATTGTACAAAATGATGAGTTTAATTATACTTTTTCATACATGTTAATCATGTGCTAGGCTGTTATTCATGCCTCCAATTTACCTCTCTTGTTCCCTTCCCACCACTCAGTGGTCATCTTGTCTACTACTGACATATTTTTAAGGGAGAAAGGGTTATTTTAGCTAAAAGTTCCAGTGTGCAGCCTACCCAAACAGGGAAGTCCAGGTGTCAGGAGCAGCTTGAAGGAGCTGTTCACATTACATGCATATGAGAATACAGGGAGAAGGACAGGACTTGCATGCTTATGCTGAACTAGCTTTCTTAACTCTTTATTTTAAATAAATTATCTTTTATTTATTCTTTAACAATCGGCCTGATGAGATGGCTCAGCAGCTATGAGAACTGACTGCTCTTACAGAGGACCCTGGTACAATTCCCAGCCCCCACATGGCAGCTGACAAGCATCCATAGCTCCAGTTCTAGGAGAATCCAATGCTCTCTTCTGACCTCCATGGGCATTGCACAGTACAAATGCACTTACACACATGCAGACAACACACTCATACACATTAAATAAAAATAATAAAAATGTTTTTAAAAGATATTTCAAATATGTATAAGATGTATCTTGTTCCTATGCACCTCCAACTTGCCTCTCACTCCCCTCAGAAACAACCCAACACATCCCTCACCCACCTTTATATTCTATCCTTTTTTAACCCACTTTTCAGTCCAATTAATACTGCCTGCTGAAATGGTAACTAATCTTGTTGTTTTGAGTTTATGCAGATTATCACAAGTTTAGCGAGTTCATGCGTGTGATGACCATGTCTTGTCCAAAACACAGCATTGAAAAGCTCTCCTCCCCATCTTCCAGCTCTTACATTTTTCTTCCACCTCTTCTGCTGCATTCCCTGAGTCTTTATGGATGCTGGTCCCCATGTGCCATTTAACCTGAGCACTAAACACTCACTTATTCTCAGTACTTGCAGAAACTTTTCTGGACAAGGTAAAAGCAGCACTAACATAAATATTTAGAAGGTTGTTTGGCAACATGCCCATTTAACAAAGGAACTCAGTAATTTCGTTTCTTCTCAGGGCCCATGACTTGCTGTTGATCAGGTTTATAGTACCAGACATGATTTCCATCCTGTGTATCAGTCCTCAAATCTAATCTGAAAGCACTTGGCTGTCCCCATAACCCTCATGCCACTATTGCACCAGTGGGCAAATTTTGCCTAGTAGGTCAGTATGATAGCATGCAGAATTCACTACTTTGTAATACCATTAATGGCTTTTCTCCCACAGTAGGCTGCATAGCACCCTCCAGCACTATGAAAGCTAGCAAGTGGGAAGAGAATTTTCAGTTCTGTTCCTGTATGATTTATGTTCTGCAACCGATGTGCACCAGGTCTTCAGCAACAGGGTCTTACCATCTATTCATAGTGGGAAATAAAGAGCAATGGCAATTCCCCGTGTTGTTTTGGAGAGGGCTCAGGACTCTCCTGACTAACACCTTGTACGAAGGTTTCTTACATCTGGCGCTAGGATTTTCATCTAATAATCTGTGTCTTCTGGGAGAAGCATCATCCACCCATACAGGATACTCTGTTTGAACACTTATTTACACATAATTTCAAATAGCTTAAAAACAATGAGTATTTATTTTGGATGTGATATACTAAGCAAGCTATAAAATATACAAAGAGATTCTCAATAAGCCTTAATTATTATTTGTCTTATGCTGTCCATGACTCCATGATTTTTGGATACCTGATCAAGTCACTGGCAGTCACAGCCTCTGTGACATTCCTGTAGTCACAGTGCCAGCATAAGGCAGCAATTATACTTAAAACATATGACAGTGGCAATTCATATTGCTTAGGGAACACTCTAGGATCAAAAGAAAATGAATGAATAAAACAAAATTAAGACAAAATTAAAATAATGAAATTAATGCAAAATGTATATGCACATGAACAAAAATTGTTCAAACTTTTGCACAGCTCTTCTAATCTCCACTGAGAAAATTATTTTTCTTCATTAATATAGGTTTCATGCTGTTTTTAAAACAGTGTACTAATTTAGAGAAAAAACAATGCCATGTATAATTTGCTTTTTACATAATTTTTCTCTTCCATTGTAACTGCATAAATCATTGGTTTTAAATTTGTTATACATTTTGTAAATGATTTATAAGAAATATATAAACATTAAAAATATAAAAATTTTGGTTTTATTCTGATTTTCAAATAGTTTATCACTGGCTTTAAACGATAATACCTCACCAATTTTATTGGTATTTGCTAGTTTCCTAATTCTATTTTGAGAAAGCCATTGCCACTCATGACTTATTTTTATCTAATGCTTTTTAAAAATAGAAGCATTTTTAATATCTTATGTTATCATTGATGTGTGCATGTGATTACCAGGACCAGCCAAACAAAAATGTCATTCTAGGCATTGTATAAATACTAAAGAAGAAATAGTCAGCTATAATACATATTACATGAGAAAACAATTAATTTAGTTTTCTAACTTGATAGACATTTGTAGAGAATTTCAAGACTATTAAAACTTGATATCAGGAAAAATTAACAGCTAAAATTAGAGAAGTTTCTGGTCCTGGAGCAGTATACCATTTAGCTTTCATTGGTAAGACAAGAATATTGTTGTGCAGTGGACTGGAGGGAACTGCATTAGCTCAGTCAATTAAGTCATGATTAATTTATGTTAGATCTTGCTCTCTTGAGTCTATAAAAGCTAAAACTTTAGTTAACCAGCAACATTTAGTTTCTAAAAAGTAAAGTCTTTAAAAATGAATTCTGCAGAGAAAAAAAAATCTACCACTGATAAGATCAATAAACAGCAAGAGTCCCGTTTTAATTTTTGCCAATGGAACTTAAATTTAGAAACTAATAACAACAGGGTTGTTTCTTTCAAATGGATAATGAAATGTCCCAGACAGTCATTACTATGGCTTATACTGTGGCTCCTATCCTGACTTGTGACAACTTTTAAGTATACACAAGAGCACAGAAAGACTTGCCAGTAATGATAAGTTCGTGTTCTCTCTAGATCTAAATAGAAACAGTCAATTGCTAGTACCTTCAGTCAAAAATGCTTCTGCAGAGGTTGTGAGTAGATTGTGATTACTCTAATTATCCTCCTAAACATAATGCATGAACCTAATGGGTTTTTGTGTATGTAAAGCATTTAGAGAGAACATGCGGTTGTATGCCTAGCTGGGTTCCTAAGCCATGGGGAAAATAATAGAGACTTACTCATTCTGTTCAACAGAAAAAGCAAAAGTGAATCTTAAGAAAAATGCCTTAACTCTTATTCACAGAATGGCTCAGACACGCTAAACATTGTGCATAGCCTTTGATTGACAACAGGAGTCACATTTAGGATAAATCGTTCTTTAAGAGAAACAATGAAAGATATATGCCTTCAGGAGTATCTTCATGGATGGTGACAAAAGCTATGTCGCTGTTATATTTATATAGTTTTATTTGAAATATTGAGTAAACCTTATCTATAAAATCTGAATTTTAGAAAAGACATTGTAATGTCATCATATAGAGTTGACTTTTATAGAGCAGTTACTGCATGTGAAGAAATGAGTTCAAATACAATGTTTCTCCCAAGAGTGTATGTGAATATCTTAGGAGAAATGGCAGAATAGCAAAGAATGAGACGTGCGGAGTCAGCTTCCTGGGGTTTCAACTGAACCTGCCACCTACTCCTGTGCACACTTCTTGCTTTGGCTTTTCCTTTCCCTTTCCTTCCTTCCCCTCTGTCCCTTTCTTCTTTTTTTCTTCCTTCTATCTCCGAGATGTCTCTCACTATGCTTTCCATGCTAGCCTTGAACTTACAATCCTCCTGACCCAGGCTCCACAGCAGTTAGAATAAGAGGCTACCCAGCTTAGCTGTGCAATCTTCAACTATTTATTTCCGTTCAGCTTTCATATATATAGTGGAGAAGGCAGTCATGATATTCCCAGGCTGTCATCCAGACTTCACAGGTTAATGTGGATCAATCCAACATGTAGGCAAGGCCCGTAGGAATTTCCATGGCAAGAAGCAGAAGCTTGGGGAAAAGTGGCTCTAATTAGCATTTGCATTTAATGTCATTTACCATCTTGTAGAACACATAAGATGATACCTGTGAAGCAATGATCGGTTACTAGGCTAGAATGTACAGGGCAGCCATTTTAAGGCCTTTGTTTTTGCCTCATGGAAAGAAAGGACAGAATTAGGTACACACCTGCCTTATCTACCCACAATGCCTCCTGTTTTCTGCTCTTCTCTCCTCTGTAACACAGTCCAGGGAAAGTCCCACTGTGCCTTACATGAAAAATGATGGGTAAGCAGACAGTGCTTCACAAATAAGTTCTTAAATTGCACCTAAATTTAAGCTATTAGCCACTATTATTACCTTTCAAATATATTCATGTATTGCTGTCATATGCATTTAAAACAACAGTTCTTTTTTATTACACTTTATTTTTAAGCATATAGTTACAGAAATAGGTGACCACACTTGAAATATTTTTAAACAATGTTTTCATTTATTCTAAAGAACTCTGGCTCAAGGCATTAGTGTCAAATATGAAATAGCTGTTCAAAAAAGTGACAGTGAGAGGGGTCCATTCTGCAAGACTGTAAATGCCCAATTGCTCACATTACCGGTCCTCATGAACTACACACTTCAAGAGTAGTTAAGCACAGTCATCTGTCCTGCTTACAGGCTTTTGCGCCAGGAGTCTATTTTATACAAAGCAACTGAAATTGTCTTTTTGCATTATTAATTGCTAGAACTCTGTATGGTTCCTCAGTGCACCTAAAATCAAGTCCAAAATACTCTCATGCTGACATAACCCAAACCCCTGACCTCTGGCTTTTTCTCTTCCTCACTTGATTCCCAACAGTCTAGTTCTCTCCACTCTAAGCCAGAACTGAGTTGGCATTTCTTAAATTTGCAGATGCATCATCGCAGGGCATTTCTGCTGTTGTAATGATAGGGATGCTTTTTACGCAGACACACACACTTTCTCAGCTCCTAGGTAAGTAACACCTACTGTCAGAGGCCCTTTTTGAAAGTCTGTCTAAACCCCTTACACCACCCCTCTCTTTCACCTTGCTATTTCCTTGATATTTATCACTATCTAACTCTATCATGTACCTATTTTATCTTAGTACTGTTTACCTCCACTGGAATCTAAGCTCCTTGAAGGTAGGAATTTGGGCTGCAATCCCAGTGTTGGTATGTTAACATTTTGGTTAAAAGTAAAGAGAAAATATGTTTATTTGGGGGCAATCCTTTAGCACTTTATGTACATAACTTTATTCAATCCTCCCCAAGAAATAACACCTTGATCTTTATATGAATAAAGAAACTGAGGTACTAGTCCGTGAAATGATTTACCTAGGACACAGTGGGAAAATGACCGTGTTAGCATAGGAACTTGAGTACTTGAGTACAAGGGTCTCAGAGAAATCCCAGCCAGCACTACATACTCTTTCTCTCTCCCTACTATACCCTACGCTGATTTCATGTCCTCTAACATTATGGCTCTTTTCTAAAATGCCTATTGACAAAAATTTGTGACCCTTGGTTGTGGGTCCATCCCATGGCATCTGGTCAGTGTACCACACATCACACCCTTAAAGAAAACAGACTTTCTGCCTTCCAGCAGGTATTAATTGCAAATAGATCCTTAGCTTGGACTGGGACATCTTGACTACTTCTCCCATCCATGCTGGGTTTTAGTCTGGCTTGAGTTTGCACAGATCTTGTGCAAACTGTCATAAGCACTATGGATTCATATGTGCAACTATCCTGGGGTGTCCAGACAATAGAGTTTTCTTGTAGTTGTCCACAACCTCTGGCTCTTCTAATCGTTCCACCCCCTCTTCCACAATCGTCTCTGAGTCTTGTGAGGAGAGGGTGTGATATAGCATCTCATTTATAGCTGAGTATACCATAGTCTTTTATTCTTTACACATTGACCAATTGTGACTCTCCGTGTTAACTGTCATGGAGTTACTGCAAGAAGAAGCATCTCTGGTGAGACTTGAGAGATGCACTTATCTATGGGTGTAACAACAAGTCCTTAGGTAAAGGTTTAATAGTATTTCCATTTTTCAGAATAACAATAACAGGTTCTGTCCTATGGCCTGCGACCTACCTAGCCACAAGTTCTCAGTCCTGAAAACAGTGCCAGGTATGGACTCTTTCTTCTGAAACAGGTTTTATATCCAATCATAATGTGATTGGTTACTCCCATAGCATTCATGCCACTGCTGCAAGCAGTCACCACATCTTGCCAGGCCATTCATTACTGTAGCTCATGGGGTTCACAACTCAGAAAGGTTAATTATTACTTTCTCTTCCAGTAACATACATAGCACCTTCCAGGACTATAAAATCTAGCTAGTAGAGATGAAGTTTTGAGGTGAGTACCTCCTTGATTTCTCCTTGTTTGTTCTACAACTCCTATGTATAGGGTCTTCAGCAATAGGGGTTAACCTTGAAGTTCTGGTGGGTAACAAAGAGAAGGGGCAATACCCAGTATTGTTTGAAGGTCTGTAAGATGCTCCTGGTCAACAGCTCCGAAGGAGGGATTCCATTGCTGGCAATGGACTTTTGATTTTCTAGCTATGGTGTCTGCTAGAGCCATTGAACTCTATTACAGTTTGCATTTAAATGCTTTTAATATCATATATGCATATATTTAAGAAGCTTCTATCTTTGTAGGTTTCTATATAACTTTTTCAAAAGTCCTTTAGTATTAGTTATCCCTCCACATAGCACATACTCTACCCTGCCTTCCCATTCCCTACCCCATTTAATATTTCCTATCCAATTATTCCCCTTTCCACATTCATATCACAGTATTCAGTCCCCCATCCTATGACACTTCTCTTATGCTGTGTTACATAAAAAAAGCATTCAGTTATACTTTTGGGGGGGTACTAAAGGGTTTTGTATATTATTAAATAAATATTCTAATGTATGCTAATTCAAGCTATATATAACTCTTCATTTTATTTCTTGCTTTTATTCTAGAACTGATCCAACTTTTTATACACTGTGCTTCCAATCTCTGATACTAAACAAGCCATTAAGTATGCCCCTATTTTCCTGAGAGTGAAGAATTTTCCAGAGGAAAGCAAATAAATCTGACTAACACTTTGGTGTATATTTTGCCTACCTGTGAATGTAGCCTCCTGTATGTCTGATACTATAGAAGAGAAACAAAGATATAGGTAAACTCATTACATAAAAGAGAAAAGATGCTAAATTTATGCTATAATTTTACAACTTAATCTAGCTAGCTACTGAGCAACTAACTGCAAAACTATGCCAGAAACAAAACAGAAGAGGTGGGATGGAGAGACGGCTCAGCAGGCAGAAAGAAATACTTCTTTTGCACAGGGCTCCAGTTTGGTTCTCAGTACTTAGATAGGGTGTCTCACAATGACCTGCCACTCCTGCTCCTTAAGGGATGAAGCCTCCTTCTAGATTGTGAGGGCACTGCACCAACTTTCACAAACCCACCCATGGATTTACACGTATACACGTAAACTTTTTTTTTTCACATAAACGTTTTTAAAAATTTAAAAATCTAAAAAATGGTAATGAGCCTAAGGGCATTCATTTCTCATAGTTGTGAAGTCAGTTACATTGCATCAGGTATGTAGGGAGAATTCAGGTATTGAGAGCATTTTGTGCCAGATAGCATAAGTATGCCATATTTACACATTTATGTATCACAGTCAAAAATACATTGACAGATAAATATATAGATATATAAATTAGCCAATCACAGATTTTCTAATCTAATTCCATAGATATTTTCTTTATAACTTCTCCTACCTATGACAGACATGTTTATAAATGCAATACATATTTTAATATGTTTCACCATTGCACAGTAACAAATAAGAGAAATAATTTCACAGAAATTCAGTTAAAATATTCTGAAATCTGAACAGTTGTAAGCGGTGCAGAATTCTTTGCATTCATAATGATGGGGAAAAATTCAGCATGAATTAATGAGGCACTGGCTATTGTTGGCCACCAAAGCAGCTGGAGAGAAGCACAGAGTTGAGTGACAAATGACAGGCTGGCTAGATAAGAACAGGCAGAATCTTCTGACACTCCCTTCTAAAGAAAGCTATCACTAATTCGCTGGAGAAAAGAGGCACAGACAGTCCAGAATCTTGCATTCACCATATGCATTATGAAACCTTTCAGGAAAACATTGGTAATTTGTAGAAAAAAAAATTAATTCATCTCAATGAATCGTAATATTTTATTGTTTATTTACTAAAAGAATTCCTTTATGAGCTGAAATGTCTAAACCCAGTTTGCATCCAGGTACTTTTAGTGTGATCTAGAATTCAAGATAAACTTTGAGATTCACATGCACCCACTTCAGCTGAGAACTTACTGGCTTCAGGAATGCTGACTGGTACTCATCTTCAGCTACACTGATAATTGAGCACCTCAAGCAACTGAACATTTCTCTCATTTTTTATTCCCTAAATTCTTTCATATTTAGATATTTTAATGGTTTCTGATATTTAATATTTTACTTGTTGTATTCCTAGATAATAAAATAATGCTAATTTTGGTTTTAATTAAGTTATAAATGATGATTTTTTTATAAAAGTTGTTTTTTGTTATGATTTCTTGCTTACCCAGAACCCCTATCTTACTCAAAACTAGTTTACATATTTATAAGATTCAAACATTATCACTCTTCATAAAATCACTTAAGTATTTTTCTCATTATTCAGTATAATTTGGATAAAATGTCTAATTTTCAAATTTACCTATTAATATATGTTAGTATATGTATAAACTGAATCCAACCAATTAGATTAAAAGGCCTTATAACATGCTCAAGTTTTTCACAAAGGAACTGTAACTTTATTTACTCGAGATAGAGATATTCAAAGATTAGGGTTAACTCTACTTAATCAAATTATAAAAAAGACATCAATCAGGGCTGGAGAGATGGCTCAGCAGTTAAGAGCACTGACTGCGCTTTCAGAGGACCGGGATTCAATTCCCAACACCCACATGGCGGCTTCGAACTGTCCTTAACTCCAGTTCCAGGGGAATCTGAAGCCCTTTTCTGATCTCTGCAATGCACAACACGGGTGTACTCACATACATGCAGACAATACACTCATGCACATAAAATAAAAATAATAAATAAAATAAGGAAAAAAAAGAAAAAAAGACATCAATCTCTAATAACAACAATATTCATATTTAGGTACTGATATTACTTGATTAAATGAGTATTGAAGGTGTCCTATACAGTACAATTAGCTGGAATTTAAAAATAGTAATTAAACAATATTTGTATGCTACTACTGAAAAAAAAAGATGAATGAGAGATGGCTCAGTGGTTAAGAACACTGGTTGTTCTTGCAGAAGACCCGGGTTCATATCCCAGCGCCCACATGGCAAATAACAACTGTCCGTAACTCCAGTCCAAGGGTATCCGACAACCTCTTCTAACCTCCGTGGGCACTGAACCACATGGGTTCACTTGCCTGTGTACAGGCAATACACGAATACACATAAAATAATAAAATTAAATTAAATTTTTTAAAGTTAAAAAAAGTGAATGATGCTACGGGGACTCCTTCTAGAGTCCCATTTCCATTTATAATCATTAAAATAAAAAGAAATATTTGATTATTCGTACAAGGTCTAATTCTGATTTCTAGCAGGTATAATAGTTTTTTCTATCAATATTATTAAAATTTGGAATGTAAATAAAGACATACTTGTTAAAAGAAGTTTGGAGAATATTATATTGTTATGCAATTCCTTTTATGCTTTTCATCTACTTTTCCAAACTAAGTCTGTTATAATACTAATACAATAAAGCATATTAAGTCATTATCCACAGATAAGAGCTGCTAGAGTTAGAACTAGTCACTCCATATGATGTTATAGCTCTAAGGTCAAATTGGCCAAAATTAAAAGATACTTGATTTTTAAATACTTCAAATATAAATAAGATAGTTACAGCTCATAGAGTACAAATAACTGTAAATACAAGGAGGGAACAGGTAGTCATTCTTATTTATTTAAAGTATGTTTCCTTCATTTGTTACGATTATTCCCTTAAACCAAGCAATGTTCTTTATTATTTTTATTTTAGGCCTAATAATCCTATTATAAGTCACATGTAAATGTTATGTCAGTTAAAGAGGACAAAAGAAAAAGTCATATCTAGATCATGATGCTAATGGTTCTAATAAGATCAGGACTGGCTTCCTTACTGGCTTTACCAGCTGTTCCTCTCTCCCGAAGACTGCTCTTCCGACCTGCTTCTCGGCCTCATCTACAGGGGCAACCTGGATCTGAATTCCCAGGCAATGACTCCAGAATAAACTATCTCTCATTCCATTTAAAAAAATAAATATATTAAAATTGATAAACCCAGTTTGTATCAAATAAATTTTACATCTGTGAGGCTGACTATTGTAAATAGGTTGAGGTCCTTTCCGAACGTTACCACCACCATAACTCAAGCCTCCATCATCTCTGGCCTAGAACACCACCTCTTTATGGAATCTTGAACAAATACACGATACATCCTATTTTTACTTTCTGCAAAGCAGCCAAAGTTTAGGTAACACATCTTTCTATTGAATAGTGCAAGTCTATCATGTTAATACACATTTACAATGAGTGATTCCGGTACCTTCAGAGGAAAGTATTCATTATATATGATCAAAGTGCAGAAACTAGCGATATCCCTCTCCCCACTTCTCTTTAAAAGTGAAAACCCAGTACACAGATTTGGGAACATTAAATGTACTTTGTGCCTCTGCCCAAAATTCTCTCCTTTGTGTATTTCAGGATAGCTTTACTCAGTACCAATCTTTAGAACTCAGGTGATCACTGACAGTCTTGGTTCTATCTATTTCATTGGCCACTCCTCTGAGACCTCCACTGATGGTTTCTACACCTCTTTCTAACTTCAGGACCATTATGTCCACACCCCCAGATTCATTTTTACTTGAAATTATACCAGAGTTGGACTCACCCAGTCCTGTGACTATATCATATGAACTGATATAAACTGATATAAACTGATGAACTGAAAACATGTATCTGACTTTGACTTTTTCTTTGAGTTGCAGTTTCATGAATGTATCCATACTCAACATAGTCCTCCAAATATCAAGTGGCTAACTCAACTTAAAGGTGTTCAGTCACAGCACTAGAACCACTCTCTTTGGCCACTGAACCTCCATTTCAGAAACTCAGGAGCAACAGTATTCTGTAGTTCTATTCTAAAGGTTATTTTTGACTCATATACATTTTCCAGAATGGTTCATTTCTTTTACACCTTGCCTGAATAATCCCTAAAATGTAGTTCTATTTTCTGTTATCAAAACCATATCATTTTTCCTTGAAACTGAATATTTTCTAAGAAAAAAAAAATATATACATATATGACTGTGTCTTTGAAATTCAGCTGCGTTACCATTTTTTCTGTGAATTCCAAGGGGCACATTATATAACTAGAGACTAGAGATGTGACAACCCTCCTCCACAAGCTAGAGCCTCTGTCATACTACAGAGCCAATCTCAATGAGATTTAAAAGTTTATGCCCAAGGGAAGTGCTTGCTATTAGCTGGCAATGTATACAATTAAACTTAAAGCATGGTCACAGTGTTTTAATCAGGAATGCTGAGAGTCATTTCTGTCCTAGGGGGTAATAAATGAAGGCAAAAGCAATTGAACATGCTTTCTGATGTGCTTAAGTGATATATGGGCTCTCTTGAGTCACCAAATTGGAAGGGCCACATGCTTAGTTAATCAACATTGCACAATCATATTGGGGGAGAGGTGATAAATTTAACAGATGTTATGCTAGCAGGGGTCAGGGTAAAATGGACTTGATCCGCCGCCTCAGTAATTAAATTGATGTCTTTAAATATCTATTATCACATTCCTAACTATAAGAGAGAATGAATTTTTTATTCTGAACTGTTCACTGGGTGAATTTAGTAATAGTATCACCACAATGGGCAAAGCTGAGCTTGGACTAATATGCATTGACTAACATGTTGATAGTTAGGGCAGATAATCAGATCCAGAGAGACCAGTTACTGCTCCTCTTTCCAGAATTTTCAGAGCTGGTTGGAACAAAATCACATTCATAGGAAACTATTAAAACCACACTCTGGTGATAAATTGCTGTTCCTCTAGGCTTTTTTCATTCAAGGATAACCCTTCTATTCCCTGACCAGAAACATGATTTTCCCTTACACACTACCTAAGGGCTAAAGGACAAAAGAAATTCTTAGCAAAAATTCAATCATCTTCCATTTCAAGCTTCTAGACTATAGCTTCTTATATTTTGTGTTTATGTTACAATTGGCAAATCATATTTCTGGAACTGAAAATTGGAATCCTGTCCTTTTAATGTTAAAATATCTATGTTCTGATTGTCTATTCGTTGTTTAAATTTTAAGGATTGGCAGTTAAATTAAGTACTATTTAGCACCTTCTGGATTAAATTTGAATGTGTTGCTGTTGGGTGGTTGGTTTTAGTTTAATAAGAGTAGACTTGAATAGTTTGGGGAGATGGCCATTTTCTTTCCTTTCATAACCCTTTGGGGTTGGTGCAAAAGGTCCTCATCTCTGTCTTCACCTGCTGTGTCTCTAATGTTATGTGTAGTATGTGCAGTTCTGAAGTAAGTGGAAGGATATTTGCATCTCCTTTCATTCCCTGCCATTTCCTGAGCACACTTTGAAATTAAAACTTTGTCTTGGACCACCTTTTTGGCTGAATTCCAAGGCCAAGAGTCACTTGAATTAAAAATTTGGTCCACGCTTTACTGGATGACAATAATATTAAATTATTTATTTGGTATTTTTTTGAGATGACATCTCAAATATCTCATGTAGATGTCTTGCCTGGTCTCTTTTTTCATATGCATGCATATTCATATGGATGTGTAGGTAGGTGCACATGCATGTAGGTAGAGACTAAGATTGACAATGAGATATTCCTTGATCATTCTCTACATTATTCATTGAGTCAGGGTTTCTCAATTGAACAGAGTTTGCTGATATGCGATAGTCTACCTAGGCATTTTGTTCAGGGATCTCCTGCCTCCACCTTTCCACTGTTCAAATTACAGTTGGGGTGCCAAGCTCTCCTTGCATTTACATGGGTTTGGGGGATGCAAATGCCAGTCCTCATGCTTGTATGGCAAACAATTTATCTAGTGTACTATCTCCCAATCCCTTACCTGATCTCTTTTCTGCCACAATCTGCTATGCTTTAAGTGAGAGTGTCCCCTACAGCATTCACATGATGAACTCTAACAAAGACTGCTTTATCCCAAGATGATTTTTCACTTTTAAAATCTATAATTTTTAAATTAGAAAAGGTAATACAGCCACCAAAGTGATTTAGAATTTTTGCAATGTATATTTTTTTTAATTTTTGTGCATATCATAAAAAACATCTTAATCATCTTTATGATTCACCCGTCTGCACCCCATAGCCCCTTCCCACCTGGTTTCATTCATTCTGTAATATATGTCACATGGCCTTTCAGGTCAAGTTTGTGTACCCAGATATCTCTCAGTGCAAGTTCATCCACTAGAGTCTAATCAGCCTATCTAGAGTCTCTCTCTCAGCAATCAGTAATCAGCTGCCAATAATTTCTTGGCTAAGGTTGGAGTCTGATGCCCATTTCCCCAGTTCTGTGCTGGTGTTTGTCTGATTGAGTTTGCAAGGGTCTTGTGCATGCTGACACCGTTGCTTTAACTTCATATGAGCAAGTTCCCAGAGGCCTGGAAGACTATGCTTCCTTATTATGATCATGCACCAACCCTGGCTCTTACAATCCCTGTGCCGCTTCTTCAATGGTCCCTGAGCCATGGGTGGGTGAGGTTTAATATAGAGGTCCTATCCAGAGACACACACTCTTAAGTCTCTTATTCTCTACACTTCGGTCAGTCATGGCCTTCTGTGTGCATCATACTCTGTTGCATGAGGAAGTTTCACTGGTGACAGTTGAGAGATGTATTAGCATTCTCTCTACTCCCTGTTCTGCTATGTTCCTTGAGCCTTAGGTTTAGAGGTTCCACTGTGGATGTGTCACTTAAGGCTGGGAATCTCTCAGACACTTACCTTCTCTGTGTGACCAGTTGTGGAACTCTGCAATGCTCTCTATCTGTTGCAAAAGGAAGCTTCTTTGATGAGTGGTGAATGGCACACTTGTCTGTAAATATAAGAATCCATCTTTAGTAAACAGTAAGAAACTACATTTGTCTTGGGATATGACAGAGATAGGATTTTCTCTAGGATCTATGATCTCACCAGCCATGTACCTTTGGCTATATTTACAGTGCCACTCATGAGTTCCATCTCATTGAGAGAGCTTTAAGTCCAATTTGATAGCTGATTACCCTCAAGATAAAAGTGCCACTGCCGCACCTCTATAGTTGGTTTTGCAGGTCATTGTTGTGGTTATTAGGCTTTAAATCTGGGATTGAACCATTGATTAACTTTCTCCTTAGCAGTTTGTATGACTTCCTCCAGAACTAAGAGCCAGTATTCAAGGAGGAGGCTTCCAGGTCATTTCCAGCTCCATTGCTCTAAGTCCTGTGTCTGAAGTGTACCTTGTCTTCAGCATTAGGTCTTACCTTCAAGTTCTTGGAGGTAATCAAGGGTTGTGGCAATCCTCTGTGTTGTTTTGGGCATCTACCCTGACCAACAGCTCAAAGGGAGGTTTCTCCTGTCTGGCATTGTGTTTCTTGTTATATAGTCTTCAGGTATATTCATGTAGTCACGTTCAGACATTGTATACATGTTTTTCAGTAGATTTTTTAACCTAATGCATTTCTCTCTGGTTTTTCACACCACTGAAGCTTTATTTATCTCTCCTCTCTCTCTTTCTGTTTAACTTCCCTCTTCGCTCTCCAGTTAAAATACCTCCATTTTCCCCTTGATAATACCTGTCTCCTCTTAGCCCTCCTCTCAAGATTGTTCTCCTTTACCTCCATGGTTCCTTATATGTCCTTCCTTCCTCCTTCCCAGTTGAATACCCCAGTTTCCTCCATTTCCCCCTTGGTAATATCTGTTTGTTACTATCCCCCACTCTTGACCACTTTCCTTTCTTTTACTTGTGTGGTTCCTTTCCGTTTTCCTGGCTCGTGCAGGTATGTCAAGATATATACTCACATATAATCATTTCATGCTAAGATCTGAAAATGAGGGTGAACATATATAGATTGTTTTTCTGAGTCTGTGATATTTTACTTACTTTCTAGTTCAGTCCATTACCTACAAATTTTATGATTTCATCTTCCTTTAACACAAGAGTTTGCAATCTCACCACCAGTGAATGAGTATTTCCCTTTCTCCACATTCTCACCAGCATTTGGTGTCATAAAAAATCTACAACCAATACTACTTAATTTATTTAAAAAATAGAAACAGAGGGGGAACTCCCTAACTCCTTCTGTGGAACCACTATTACTCTAATAACAAAACCAATTTAAGACAACAAAAAAATTATAGGCTATATATGAACTATAAATAAAAATAGACATAAAAATTCTCAACAAAATAGTCACAGATTGCATAAGATAAACATCCAAAGGATCACCACCTTGGTCATGTCAGCTTTATTCCAGAGGTGCAGGGATGGTTCAATATACAAAGACAATAAATGTAATAAATAATATAAATGGAATTGAAGGCAAATCTCATGGCCATCTCAATAGATGCAGAAAAGGCCTTTAAAAACCCCACAAATATTTATGTTAAAAATCCTAGAGGGAATTGGACTGGAGGAAACACCTCAACATTATTAAAGCTATGTACAACAAATTCACAGCCAACATCATTATAAATGGAGAAAACTTGGGAGCATTTTCTCTGATATCAGAAACAAGACAAGGATATCCACTGTCTCCACTCCTTTTCAACATAGTGTTTGAAACTCTTGCAGGAACAATAAAGCAAGAGAAGAAAATTAAAGGAGTACTACTTGGAAAAGAAAAGGTCAAATTATCCCTATTTGTAGATGATATAATATTATATGTAAGAGATCCCAAAAATTCCACCAGAAAACTTCTGGAAATCATCAACAAGGTAGCAGGTTATAAAATCAATCTAAAAAAATTAGTAGCCTTTCTTCTATATACCAATAACAAGCAAATGAGAATGTATTCATGTAAATACTCCCATTCACAATACCCTACAACATAGTAATAGACTTAACCAAAGACATTAAAAATAGCTAAAATGAAAATTTTAAAATTTGAAGAAAGAAAATGAGGAAGGCACCAGGAGATGGAAGGACCTCCCATGCTCATGGAGTGGTAGAATTAATACTCTAAAAAGGATCATTCTACCAAAAGCAATCTATAAATTCAATGCAATGCCAGTCAAAATCCCCATGACATTCTCCACAGGATTGGAAAAAAAAAATCCCTAGAATTCATATGGAATTTCCCCGTATGAAAAGACCCCAGATAAGCAAAGCAATTCTGAGCACAATGAGCAATGCTGAGGGGGGACTACCATACCAGATCTCAAACTATATTACAGAGCTACAGTGATAAAAATAGCATGGTATTGGCATAAAAATAAACACATAGATCAATGAAAGGCAATTGGAGACCCAAACAAGAGTGCATGCAATTTCAACCCCCTGACATTTGACAAAGGAGCCAAGTATACACACTGGAGTAAAGACAGCATCTTCAACAAATACTGATGGCAAAACTGGATATTCAGCTATAGAAGAATGAAATTAGACTCTTACCTCTTGCCCGGCACAAGTCAACTCCAATGTAATCAAATACCTCAATGTGAAACCTGAAGCTCTGAAACTGTTGGAAGAAAACTAGGCAATAACCTACAAGATTAAGGTGTAGGAAAGAACTTCCTAAATCAGACATCAGTTGCTGAGGAGTTAAGGTCAAGCAATCAACAAATGAAGCTGCACTAAACTAAAAAGATTCTGTGCAGCAAAAGAAACAACTAAGTAAATAAAAAGGAAATCCACTATGTGGGAGAAAATCTTCACCAGCAGGGTATTAATATCCAGAACATACAAGGAACTCAAAAACCAAAGAAACAAGGAAACAAGGGACTCAAAAAAAAGATGAGCTAAGGACCTGTATGGAGAATTCTCAAATGAAGAAATACAAATGGCTAAGAAACACCTTAAAGTGTGTTCAACATCCTTAGTAATTAGGGAACTGCAACTCAAAACCACTTTAAGTTTTCATCTTTCTCCTGTCACACTGTTTAAGATCAAGATGAAATGACACAAAAAGCTAGCAGGAATTTAAAATTTATTTATGGCTCAAAAGTGACCAGACTACTTCCTGCATCTTTTTCCCCTGAACTTTGCTTGCGTCTGTTGTACTTCCTTGCTAGAAGTCCAGGTGTATTAGATATGCTCACTTCCTAGCAGATGGAGCACCGCCTTACCCCATCCCACATCTGATTTCAACTAGAGCTCTGCTAGACTCTTGAATGTGGGCTCAGTTCCCTTCTCAGCATCAGCACTCAGCCTGAAGCCTAGGTCTTGTATCTTCTGCTTCCACGATCACAGAATGACTAGAAGTCTATGCACCTGTGCACAAGTGCTGACGGCAGTATGGACTGGTAGGACCATTGAGAAAGCTTCACGCAGTAAAAACTAAGACCATGTAGATAAATCTTTTGTCTCTTGGCTGTCAAAGGATAATTCTGAGGGGAGCTCTGCATTTCTTTGAGGTTCCAGTAGAAATGAATGCTTCTAACTCAACTATAGCAAGTTGAAAACCATGTTTGCTCGTGGACTTACTTTCTTCATTCTGTCTGTCCAAAAGCTCTTGTTTCTGGGATCACCTTCTAAACAATCTCTTTACCCCAAACAATCTTTATTTCAGGCTCTATTTCAAAGAAATATAAACTAAGAAATATATACATATGATTTCTTTTCTAAGTCTTTCCCTTGCATAGTTCTTCATTATGGAGTTTGCATCAGGCTTTCTGACAT
This sequence comes from Nannospalax galili, assembly GCF_000622305.1. NCBI lineage: Eukaryota > Metazoa > Chordata > Mammalia > Rodentia > Spalacidae > Nannospalax > Nannospalax galili. The sequence continues at coordinate 3,095,109 of NW_008335287.1, read as the reverse complement.
TCTACTCTTGTTTCAAGATAGTCTGCATTAGGTACTCAATATAGTTACTTTGGCAACTCTGGATCAAATAACTTAACGAAAATAAATATGAATTCTGCTGGATATGCAGTTCTGTGTGACCTTGTGTTATGCAAATGAAAGATTTTTTCTGCATTTCTTAGGGGTTCCTATAAAAGATGAAAATCTTCCTTTATTTGAGAAGGTCAGTAAAAAAACATTAGAAATTGAAATAGAAGACATAGATAACCTTAATATTTTACTAATCTTTTCCATAGAAGAAGGAAATTCACTCATTCTCCCTCATTTCCTGAAATTCTGTAATTAGAAGGGTTGCAAAAACTAGCAATGTCTACAAATAGGGAAAAGCTGTATTTCAGTAATCAGTCTCAAACTTCATTTCCACTCAATTATATTTAGAAATATAAGAAAACAACTACAGATAGCTACAATTTTTTACATCCCTTTAAAAATATATAGTTAAGTGTTGGAGGGATGGCTCAGCAGTTAAGAGCCTTGGCTGTTCTTGCAGATGACCTGGGTTTAATTCCCAGCACCTACATGGTGGCTAACATCCATCCATAACTCCAGTCCCAGGGGATCTGACGCCTTCTTCTGACCTCTGGGAACATTGCATAACAGAGGTGTACTTGTATACATGCAGACAATACACTCATACACATAAAATAAAAATAATTTAAAAAAATTTTTTAAATCAACTTTAACTATGACTGCTTTTGTAGAAATACCTGAGGGGAATAAAAGATATAAAGATAATTTCAGTATTTTATCTGTGTTTTTGAGAATAAATTATTCTCAACTAATATTTTGCTTTGAGTGCTGGTGTCACATGATGTTCAATGTGTTTATTTCCTAACCAGAAAAAAATCTTAAAAAAAAATGATTGATTGTGTTAGAATTCACTTGTATAATGTTTGTATGCATAAAAATTGGGAAATTACAATTCCAAATAACTTACCAGTTTGACACTGTGTGTGGAAACTTGTTACGTATGCAATGTATTTTAAAGTAATTCGTTCAGTGATAGCATTCTTTGAACCTCGTATGTCATGTCTTCCCAACCTGTGCTAGGATGTAAGCAGAGCTCCAAAGATGACAGTTTAGAGCATCAGCATCACATCAGCATGTGAGCAGGCCAACCTCCCTCAAATGAGCAGCACTATGATAAGGCAGAAACCAGAAGTCTAACAGGACTCAGCACAGAGGCAGGGTTACATTTATGATATAAAATCAAACCGTATCACTATCTAAATGCCTAATAAATGAAACAAAGTCCTCTCTATTATAAAGTTTCTTCTCTAAAAGAGAAAAGAGGCTATTCACCTGAAAAGTTAGATGCCAGTAAAAATTATTTTGCCATTATCTGCAAAGCAATATATGAATTTTCGAGTAGATTTCTTCTGAAAGTGATTTATTGACCATGATTAGCTCATGGTGAACATCCTAAAAGAACAATGTTTTAATACTTGGAATTGTTCAGGAGATAATAACCCGAACACCTTCAATGAGGGCACAGTGATAAAGGCAGAGCACTGTTGCTAATTCCAATTAAAGCTCTTTATAACATTGCAGAGGACAAGGAACAGGAAATAACAATCTAAGAGAGAGGCACTGTGACTGCTGCTGTGCATTATTATGTTTCTTTGAAAGATAAATATTATATGAAGGTCAATCAATATTGGTAGGAAGACTTTTAGCTCGCTTAACTGTACTAATATTTGATATTTATTGAGCATTAACAATATACAAAAAAACTATTTAAAATTTCTAGTTAATCATGGTCTCTGGCCAAAAATGGCTATTTCATTCCTAACTACACTTGGGATCCAGCCACAACTGTGATAACACCAGGCTTCCTTTGTTGGAGATTGAAATGTTAATTTTCATCCAGTTGCTACGTACTTCATGGGCAATATTAGACAAAGAAGCTATTACGTGTTCACAGCTCATAAACATCAAGCACAGAGACAAGTGAAATACATAAAAATTCAATGTAATCAATTTTTTAAATGATTAGCAAGGTTACAGGATAGAAAATCAATATGCAAAAAATCAACTTCATTTTAGTGTAATTGCAACAAGTAATTAGAAATTGAAATTTCCTAAAAAGTATTGCTCTTAATAAATACAAAAATATGACCCATGCATATGTTAATCTAAAAATGTGTGTGAAAGTTCTAATCACTACAAAATGGTACTAAGAGAATTTAGAAGATTAATAATTGGAGAAATGTACCATTCACTGAAATATAATATTCAATACCGTTAAGATACAAATGATTCCAGATTGAGCTATAGATTCAATACACTCAATTCAAATCACAGTGGGTTTTGTGGTAGAAATTCACACACTGATTCTAGAACCCTCATGGACATTTAAAGTCCATAGGACAACACATCTAGAAGGAGTAACACTACTTTGTTTCAAGTTTTCTACTAAACCTGAACTATCCATGTCAGAGAAGTATTGCAATAAAGAAACAAATAGCTTAATGAAACAAAATGCAGGGTCCATAAATATATAGACATGATTATGAACAACTGATTTCCAACAAAGCTGTAAAGGGAGTTCAGTGATGAAATGGTAGTCTTGTGCCAGCGAGATAACTCAAAGGTAAAGGTGTCTGTTGTCAAACTTGGTGAGCCGAGTAAAATTCCCTGGACCTATGTAGTAGAAGGAGAGGACTGACTCTCCCATAAACATCAAACACGGAGACAAGTGAAATACATAAAAACTAAATGTAATAAAGTTTTAAAATAATTAGCAAATGATTAAGTGATTAGCAAAAATTAAATGACTTTCTGACCTCCACGTACACACCATGGTATGCAGGCATGCAAACACCACACCACACAAGCACACACACACACTTAAATAAAGAAATATAATAAGGTTTTTTAAAGGGCAAATTACAGTCTTTCCAAAGATAAGTGCAGTGAAACAATTGAATGTCTACATGCAAAAAGGTAAGATTTACAGTTTAAATCTTATACAAAAATTAATTCTAAAGGGATCAGGTTTTCATAAAACCTGAAAGTCTACAATACTTTTTCAATATATAAGAAAACATAAGATAAAAAATCTCTCTGATGAACATAGATGCACTAATTCTCAATAAAACACTCAATAACCAAATGTAAGAATACAGCAAAAAGATTATCCACTACAGTCAAGTTGGTTTCATCCCTGAGATGCAGAGATGGTTCAGTATAAATCAATAAATGTAAACCACCACATAAACAAACTCAAGGACAGAAACCACACGATCATCTCATTAAATCCAGAAAAGGCCTTTGACAAAATCCAACATCTGTTATTGATAAAAATTATAGAGAACCTAGGCATACAGGGACCATATCTCAACATGATAAAGACAATATTCCACAAGCCCACAGCCAACATCATACTAAATAGAGATGTTGCAGAAGATCCAGATTGAATTTCCAGCACTCACATGGTGGCTAGCAACCGTCCATAACTCCAGTTCCAGGTGATCTAATGCCCTCTTCTGGCCTCCACGGGCATTGCAAGACACGAGTGCACTTACGCATATGCAGGCAATACACCCATACACATAAATAAAATAAACTCTCAATGACAGGAATGGACTTCCTCTCTAGAAGCTATTGACCATGGGTACCATAGACCCTCAAACAATGCTGCCCATTGCCTCTGTTCTTGGTTAATCACCAGAACTGGATGATCCTGTTGATGAAGACTATATTCATTAGCTACAGAACAAACAAGGAAAAATCAAGATGGTGCTGACTTCAGAACTTCATCTCCACTGGCTAGTTTCCATAGTGTCAAAAGTTGCTATGCATGCAACCAGAAGAAAAAAAAATTCAAGCTTACCTAGCTGTGAATCCTGTGAGCTATAATAACAATTGCTCTGGCAAGATATTCCCACTGGTGCAATAGTTTCACAAATACTATGGGAGTATCCAACCAATCTTTAATTGGATTTAAGGTCTGCTACTTAGGATGGAGCCCATAACTGATATTGATATTAAGCTCAGGAACATGAACTTAGATAGGTCACAGGACATAGGGGAGAAAATAGTACCAGTCTTCTACTACATAGTTATATTAAATTGATTTCTAATGACTTATTGCTATACCCATAGACCAATGCTTGTCACAACTCTCACCAGAGAAGTTTCCTTATGCAACAGATCATGATTAACACAGAAATCTGCAGCTGGCTAATGTGGAGAGAGCAGCAGACTCCAGAGTGCTTATCCCTGAACAGGAAAAATATATCAAACTTGGGACTTCCAAGGCCTAAAGATTATTGTGGAAAAAGAGATAGAAAGACTCTATGAGCTAGAGGTAGTGGATTACCTTATGGAAATAGCATTCCAGATAACTGAGAACTTATATGAACTCACAGCAACAGTGACAGCATTAATAAGTCCCATGCAAACTCAAACCAGAAAAAAATTCAAGCACAAACATGAGGAAGTAGGTAAGAAGCTCCAATACCACCTAAGGAAATTGTGGTTAGCAGATGGCTTCTAGGAGGGGCAGACAGTGTCTTTCAAACATGGGACTCTTGGTAAGTTAACCAGGTTCCAGTGGACCCACACTGAAGGACATTTGGGGACTAATATTAGACTCTATAGGCCCTATTATTTATATATACATAAATAATGAGAGTTGCAGATAGATCTAAATACCACCAAATTTTGTTGTATGAAAATCACTAAAATTCAAAAATAAAAATCAATTCAAAAGTGATCATGGACATAAAACTTAAATGTCTACAATACTTTTAAATACATAAAAAACATAGGACTAAAATGTTCATAATCTTGAATAGGCAAAGAATTCCTAGCTACCATCCAAAAATATAATATGTGAAAAATAGATTAATTGGAATTAATCATGATTAAAATGTGTGTTCTTTGAAAGACACTATATGAGAATGAAAAGACAAGTTACAAATAATGGAATAAAACTCCAAACCATACAGTAGAGTCTAGATATTTACTATTTTTTACAGTTTGTACCTCTTAAATAGGAGCAGATTATGTCAGTTACATTAATATAAAATTTAACATTTACTGAACTATCTCTACCTAATCAGGCCAACATTCTGTAACGTCACCTTCTGGTTTTCTAGAAGGAACATTTTTCTTTGTCTCCCAAAACAAAATGGAAAACATTTTGAAAAAAAAAATCATTCTAAGCACTTTTTGGTCAGTTTTCTGGAGTGTGGGAAATGTTTACAAATGGAATATAATTGTATACTACCTTTTCAAGAGTGACTTCAGTCACATGTATCCTTAAAAGAACATGAAGGGAGTCCAGGTGTGATGGTGGTGCACGCCTTTAATCCCAGCACTCAGGAGGCAGAGGCAGGCGGATCTCTGTGAGTTCATGCCAGCCTGGTCTACACATAGTGAGTTCCAGGACAGCTGGGGCTACAGGGAGACAAAAAAAAAAAAAAAAAAAAAAAAAAAAAGGACATTAAGGGAAAGAGCAATAATCCCACCAGATTTTTAATCAAGTCCCAGACGACCAGCTTTCTTACTCATTTTCCACTGAATTTTGTCCGCTATGCTTGTGAGTAGAAATAATCTCCACATATTCATCCTTCATCTTACCAGTGAAGCATTTTAAAGCAGTTTTTCTAGAGTACTGGGGTAATGAACACAGAATTTCACTACTATTAAATGTGTAGACTTCTCTTGTGTCAGAAAAGACATTATATAATATCAAGTAAACTCTGCATGCATCAAATCCATTACCTTATCTAACTCCAGTATCAGCAAAGATGAAAAATTATAACTGCATACTGAAAATTTTTCTGAATACAGCATCCACCAAACACTACTGAATTACAAATCAAATAAAACTGCATGTAAATTATGAACACATCTGTTAGTATAATAATACCAAGCAATAAATCATGTGATGAAACTAAGTGTCCAACTAAGTATGAACTGGCTTTAAGTGTTCATAGACAGAAAGAATTTTGGATAGAAAACTTTGCAGTGTGAATGTTAGACATTGACTTACAGTCAGGCTTTTGTTTTTTTTCTTTAAGGCCAAGTTTTTAAGACAGATATTTCCAAGATAAATGTGATTACACCATTCCACAGCATTCTGAATATGGTCCCTTATCTTTGAATATGTTTACCCAGTATGGCTTTCAATACATTTTTAACACTACTATTGCTGCCCAACATTTATTTGTGCATGAAAATGAAAATCCAGAAGAAAGGATCAAGGAAAAGAAGTTTGTAAGTTTGGTTATCTAAATATAGCTCACTTTCTATTTAAAATAAAGATACTGTTAGACTAGCTACCTTTTGTAGTTTCTATTTAAAATAAAGGTACTCTTTGACTAACTACCTTCTGTCATTAAGGTAGAAAATAAGATTGTGCTTTTAACTTTTTAAAGCTTATGGGGGAAAATGTTTTATTTTCATGAAATTTTAGGACTGTGGACTCTTGCAAGAACATTCACCATAAATGCATTAAGACATTGTAATCTATTTAAAGTAGAAGTCATTGTTAGCATCATGCCAGCAGATTAACGGCATCTTAAGAAAGGCCATAATAACAAGTATAATTTCTATGTAACACACTAAATGTTATTATAATGAATGAGACATCACCATTAAGTACTAGAAGGCATTTTATAATGAATAATGGTTTAACATGAAAGCATAACTAAATCTCAGACAAAATGAGTCAAAAATAATTTAACAGCATTGTTAATATACAATAAGTTGATTAGCTCATTCCATTTAATTTATCAGAGTCCACAATACAAAAATAAATAAATTGGTCTAACACAGTGACAGTCTTCTTGATAAGCAGCTCTCTCATTTCATAGCCCATACCATCTTTTCCCATGGAGACAAAGATTCCCATTATAATCATTCATCTTCTTATGGGAAAACACAAGGGCCAGGCCCCCCTCTACCGAACAGGCAATGAGCCAGAAATTTCTGAATTCCAGTTTTTCTCAATGTAAAATGAGAAGGACCCAGGTGATCCACTATAATATAAAAATCTAAAATTTTATATTGATGCTTTGGAGAAGCTAATTGAGAAAAGAATTGGAATGGAAATGATGATGAAGATTAAGTTAACTCATATGAAAGATATTGTAGAATTCAAAACTTAAAAATTTTAAGTCCCTTATTTGTTTTATACTGTAGCATTTCAAGTTCTTTGAATTTAACTTCTCTAATAAAAGGCAAAGCTGCATGTAAGGCTAGATGATAAGGACCTCAGCTTCTATATCTAAATAGTATATTAGTAGTCTATGTAGTATTACTATTGTCTACAATTAAACTCCAAATACCCTAACCCAAAGTGCTTGGTGCACTTATATCTCATTCCTCTTCTGGCTGTGTCTCCCTCGGTTTCCTTGGCAGGCATTTGCTGGAGTCTGCAAGACATGCCTGCTCATTGTTCTTTAAGATAAACATTTTGAGGATTTTTTTTCTTTCCACTGGTTGTAATGTTACCTCTGCAGTGAAGGTCTCTTTACTACTTGCAAATATATGTAACTGTTCCATCTCTGCTTCTGGTGTAGGTATGAGAACAGAGACTCTTAGAGTCGATATGTATTTCAAATTTATAGTGCTATTACTTATCAAATCCTTCTAAGCTTAGATCTCTCATCTTTAAAGTGCATTAATTAAGAAATTGTCTAATTATGTAAAATCAGAGTTAAATGCCATCATGTATGTAAAATAGGAGAACCCAGACCCGGAAAAGGAAACGTTGCATGTTCTCTCTCATAGCTGAATGCTTTGAAACCATAGAAAGACGTTTCAGTTTGAAAATGCGGAGAGGCCAGGAATAATAAATGGCCATGGGGGTTCTTCATGGGAGAGGAGATAGAATGCTTTGCTAGGAAGGGGGAAAGAGGAACAATAGACTGGGAAGATTTAAATGGGATGAGGGATGGGCAGGCAGAGCAGAGAAAGGAATACAAAGAGAAATAAGTAACACTAAAGGCCTTTTAAAAAACCATATGGTGGCTGGAGAGATGGCTTAGCGGATAAGAACACTGACTGCTCTTGCAGAGGACCCGGGTTTGATTTCCAGCACCCACATGGCGGCTATGAACTGCCCTTAACTCCAGTTCCAGGGGGAATCCAAAGCCCTCTTCTGACCTCCACAGCATTGCACAACACGGGTGCACTTACATACATTCAGGCAATACACTCATACACATAAAATAAAAATAATAAATAAAATATTTTAAAAAGCCATATGGAAAATTATCATTATAGAGGCTTTTAAAAATATATCAATATACATTACAAAAGTGAGTAAAAGGAGTAACCCTTATAACAGGGGGTATTGCCCCTACTAGACACCAAAGGCTAGTAAAGTAAAAGCCCAACGCCAGGAATGGACTACCTCTTTTGAAGCTATTGTCTTATTGACTAGGAGTCTCATAGACCCTCAGAAAATACTAGTCCTTGTCCCTGTTCTTGATTACCCACAAGAACTTCACAGTAAAACAGAAGACACTATATACGTGATCTGTAAAACAAACAATGAGAAATCAAGCTGGTGCAGACTTAAAGCTTCATCTCTACCAGTCGTCTTTCATAGTGCTGTAAGGTTCTATGCATGCTACCTTTAGAGAAAATTATCAGCCTTATCCAGATGTGAATCCTGTGAACTACAACAAGTAACAGGGTAAAATATGTTCAGAGGTAAAATAGTAGCACAAATATGAGAATAACCAATGACATTCTAATTAGATACAAGGTCCACTTTTTAAAATGGAGCCCTTACTTGACATTGATATCAAGCTTAGAAACCTGTGGCTACAGAGGTCACAGGTCATAAGGGAGATCCCAATACTATTATTCTGCTAAATAGATACAGTATTAAACTGACTTCTAATGGCTTATTGTTATAATCAAAGATTACCACATTTCTCAGCTCTCAACAGAAAAGCTTCCTTATACAGTAGAGGGTGATTAACACAGAGACTTACAACAGGTCAGTGTTCAGAGAACACGAGGTTGCAGAATGCTTATCCATTAGTAGGACACATATCAAACTTCTTCCTCCCAAAGCTTAGGGATCATTGTGAAAGAGGGGGCATAACGATTGTAAGAGCCAGCCAGAGGTGGTGAATGACCACAGGGAAACAGAGCTGTCCAGACAGCTAGGAAGTTACTCATATGAACTCAGAAATAGTGATACCATTCCCAAGCTAGACAAAACCTGGAATAGACCTGTGAAAGTGAATAAGAAACCCAACACTACTTGGGAATTATTGGAAACTGATTGCTCCTAGGATGGGGAGAATCAGTCTTGCCTAAGGGGGAAATTCTTGGTTGGTGGACAAGGCTCCAGTGAATGAACCCACACCCATTTGCATTTCGGGATACAAATTTGATTCTCATATTCAGAGTATTTGAAACTGTGTGGGGTCAGTAAAGGGTGCATATATACTCTATCATATATATAGTATGACATTCATAAAATTTTTTAAATATTTAAAAATCAAAATCAAACTCATTCTGACTCTGAGGTGTTTCTGGCATCTCTTGGCCATGTTACAAGGCACAGCATCACTGAAGCCTTGCTTCTGAATGCCCATATGCACTTTGCATTGTGCATGCTATCACCTTTATGTCACACACCAGTAAATGCTACCTGAAAAACCTCAAATTGGATTTGAGAGTATTGTGTTGTTATGAATTGCAGTGTTTTTAACCAGGCTTTGCTGCTGTTACATAAACATAATGGCTTATGATACAGGACAGAAGAATTTAAATTCTTCCTACCATCATAGCTCAGCATGTAAATATCAGATTAGTATATCTTTGGGTTGTGTTGTGTAAGAAAGTTCAATTTTAAAAATTAATGTATGTGATACTGATATTTTTCATTAAAAATCATTAAATGACTTTTGCTTGATTAGAACAGAATTTCTTTTTTAAGATTTTTAAACATTTTATTTATATTTATTTGTATGAGTGTCATATCTGCATGTATGTAAGTGCTCTCATGTCATCCGATGTCCACATGGGCCAGAAGAGGGCACTGGATCATCTGTAATTGGAGTTACAGATGGTTGTGAGCTGCTATGTTGGCTGGGAATTGAACCCTGGTCCTCTGGAAGTTATAGCCAGTGCTCTTAATCACTGAGCCATCTCTCTAGCCCCAGAACAAAATTTGTAACTATTTCAAAAATGTCTATAAAACTACTTCTACCATTTCATAATGTGTATTCATGCAAAGTGGGTATTCTCTGCATTGATGATTATAAAATCAAAGTATTGATCACTTTGAAAATCTTTGACAATGCTCTGTGCCCTGCACCATCAAATATTCAGCCAAAATTTAATTCTTTACGTAAAAATAATTACATAAATCTTACTGATGTGCAAATTTGCTTTTATGTTATAAATGGCCAAATTATATGTATACCAAATAATTTTATTAAAATAAATTGCTTAATAATTTATTATCAGTGAAATTGTGGTTTGTATGCCTATTTTGTATGCACAAGGTCATATAAGAGTTTCCCAGTGGAAAAGGATCATAAGTGGAAATGTTTATGAAGTCTTGGTCTAAGGCCTCAGCTTACAGATGGAGTATCAAGGGAAAAAGGAAGAGAATAAATTCAGATATCATTAGAAATTGTCTCAGGAGCTGAAACTTCCTGTACCTCCACTGTTTGTTTAACCTGTAGAAGACAGGTTTCTACAATACCACAATGGCGACCGTACAAATGCAATTTGTTTCCTAATTTCTAGACCCCTACCTTCCTATATCTCTTCATGTCTGCTAAATAACTAACAAAGAATGCAAAATACCCATCAAAGACAAACAGGAGCATGTTAAGCCAGCTATTTCTTTTCCAGGAGGAAAATCTCATGATTTTTAACCTTAATATTTATCAGAAAATAGTGATTAAACTTTGAATAAAGTGATGTTGGAATTCTTTTTATTTCCAAACATCATGACCATTTTTATATTCAAAGAAGCCACATTTTTAATCAGTAATCTTAATTTCCATTATGCTTTCCTTTGTGTGCAATGCTTATGCAAAGGCCTCAAGCACACTGTAGCAATGGTTTGGTGATATTAGAAACATGTCTGTTTCATTTCTCACTCTCAACACAGTCCCAGTCTTGTCACTGACCTTCATGAAACATCTCATTAACACAAAACAACTTTAAAGCTAGGGATACAAATTAATCTTTTTTTTTTTACCAGAATATTGTCTTGGGAATTTTTCCATGGAATGCCTTTACAAAAGCAACTTATGAGAGAAAGGCTTTATTTTGGAGGACAGTTCAATGTTATAGCCCATGAACACATGGAAATCAGAGGCAAAGCTTGAAGTAGTTGGTCACAACACATCCACAATCAGGAACAGAGGGTGATGGATTCTAGTGCCCACTAAGCGTCCTCCAGTTTTGCAGTTCAGGACTCCAACCAGGGAATGGTCCTACCCACAGTTAGAGTAGGTCTTCCCACTCGGGAGGAAGAGTAGAGGGATCTCTGAAAGATCAAGGCAAATCTGCTCTATATGGCTAGTGAGTTCCAGGCCATTTAGGGGCTATAGGAAGACCCTGCATCAAAACAAACAAACCAAAAAAATTGTAAAATATTTGAGCATTTATTTTTGAAGAAAATATTTAAACCTTAGCAAAATACTAGGCTTTAGAAAAAGTCATGTGATAGCATGTTAAGTAATCTCATTCATTATCTTTCTAAAGCTACTTTCTATTAAATATCCTGTTCCAAAAAGAATACTTTGGGGTTTCTTGTCAATATTCTTGGATGACTGAGAGCTAATCCCCCACGTGTACTACATGTAACTTCAACTTTTATTTACTTTTAAAATTTGGATAGGGAGGGGCTTGAGTGATGGCTCAGCAGTTAAGAGCAATAGCTGTTCTTGCAGAACATCCAGGTTCAAATCCCAGAGCCCACACAGCAGCTAACAATGGCCAGTAACACAAGTTCCAAGGGATCTGACACCCTCTTCTTGCCTCTGCAGGCACTACATGACGTGGGTGCACTTACATACATTCAGGCCACATGCTCATACACATAAAAATAAATAAATACCGCTGGTGGAACTAACATTCTTGGGTGTTTAACAGACATTGAAGGCTATAATAATTTTTTCAGAAGGACATAAAGGACACTTTTTGTTCCTTGCCCTCCTGGGTTGACTACTTCCAGGGGACTATAAGCATCTCTCAAAAGGTCCTATAATGGTCGTGGGTCACCTGTCCTCTTGATCAAACATGGTCGTGTCACCTGCCCTCTCTGCCGTACAGATGGTCGTGTCACCTGCCCTCTCTGCAATACAGATGGTCTTGTCACCTACCCTTTCTGACATGCAGATTGTCGTGTCATCTGCCCTCTGTTACGTGCAGATGGTCGTGTCACCTACCCCCTCTAACGTCCACATGATCGTATCACCTTCCCCCTGTGACGAGCAGATGGTCGTGTCACCTTCCTTTGAGTTGATCGCCAGGGTTGCCAAAGGGACTCCCAAATAGTAACCCAGCATAGAACTGGGAAAATCAACATCAGACTCTAATCTTATCTAAAGGAATATTGACAACTGATTGCTGCTAGAAGAGGAACAACTGACCCTCTTAAAACAAAGACCTCTAGATAGGCTGACTAGATTCACCAGAAGGGCAAGTAGTGGGGAATGGCTGGGGGTGCCAACAACACAGCAGACAGTAGCAGGGATATCAGAGAATAAGGGCTCTAGTAGGGGGAGGGAGGCTATGGGAGGGTGCTATCTGGGAAGTGGGTGTACAGTCGAATGAGATGGTATGGGATGTTCTGTGTGATACACACAAAAATAAAAACACAGGCTTCACAATGACTATGTAGCCCACCACAATCCTCCTGCCTTAGATTCCCAAGGCCTGAGATTTTTAGGTGTGAGGTGTGAGCCACCATGCCCAACCCTGTTGCTTTTAGACTCTGACAGACAGCATATCATGATGATAGCACATACAGAGGCAGAACTGCTCCTTGTGACCAGGGAGGAAAAAAGGAGGAAGAGGCTGTGTCCCCAGTGACCTGAACACCTCCCATAGTTCTAAATGATCCATCTCCCAACAGTATGAAACTGGAAACCAAGCCTTTAGAACCCAGGCCCTCTGGGACAGTTCAGATCCAATTGAGTAGGCACTGGTAACGCTCAGATCTTGACAGAGAGATGCCATCCAGCATTCAGTAGTCACTGACTGAGATGGTCACTACACTCAGATGTGACAAGGTTACATGCAAGATAGTAGCAATAACCAGGTATGGTGGCTCAGCCCTGTAAACCCAGCACTCCAGGAGGTAAAGGAAGGAGGATCTCAAGTTCGAGGCCAGCCTAGTCTACTCAGAGTTCCAGGTCAAGAGCTACATAGCAAGATCCCATTGAAAAAAAAAGTTTTTTTATAATAAATAATTACTCTTACTCTGGCTAACCGTTACTGGCCAGGCCCCATGTCCATTGGTCACTTACCATTAATTATTCCCTCTTCGTGGTCCTCGTGCCCTTCTGAAGTTTCCATCCAAATCCCAGCCCAGGCTAATCCGCCATTCTGTCCCCTCCTGTGTAAGAGCTGAGCCTGCCCAGAAACAATCATATACCACAGGGCCCCTCGCCTCAGCCTCCAGTGCTGCCCATCACTGATCAGTGCCTCCAGGCCAGTGGAAACTTGTCCATTCTCTGACCTTACTGCCCCCCCATATGTCACCCCATTTCGGGATCTTTTCCTACTGTACTTTCATAGTAAAGTTCTACCTCCTTTGAGTACCACCAGATACCATTAGTGAATTGACCCCTGCCCACTTTGCAAGACTAATGTCTTGTTGGGCACAGTGGCACACACTCAGGAGGAAGAGACAAGTGGATCTCTGTGAGTTCAAGGCCAGCCTGCTCTACACAGCAAGTTCCAAGCCAGCTGGGACTGCAGGGAGACCTTGTCTCTTCTTTTAATTAAAATAAAAAAATAAAAAATAAAAAAAATAAAAAAAATTAAAAAATGGATATGGTGAGGGACTATTTAAACCATTAATTGATTTTTTATCTGTTTTTTTATATTTTATCAACCTTCCTCAGTAACCATTGCCCCCAAGATAATGTTGTCACAGAAAAAAAAAAGAGGGAAATTGAGGCAAATTATTGACTTTAAAATCAATATGCCAAATCCTAAGCAGGAGGAAAATATGGCTGGAAGAAACCTCGTTATCATAGTTTTTCCCATTAATGGAGATATAAAGTTTTCCTGGAAGTGGTTGGTAGGAAAGCCATAGACTTCAGTGGCCATGGCAATCTCTTAAGAGTGGGTCTATCACCTGACCTTCTTCTGAGCCAAACAGCTGCTGCGACCTTTTTCTAAGCCAAACCACTCCTGTGAAGCTTAGAGAAATGAGATAAAAATTAGAGAACCATGGAGAAGTCTGTGCTCTCCTAGCACAGGGAACAATTTCTTCTCTCATGAAGATCTAGGATTTTTCCAGTAGTAGAAAAGTTCCGTGTCCAGACCGGTGAGACAGGATAGATAGATAGATAGATAGAAACACCTGTTAAAGATTCCAGGGACGCATTATGAAGGCAGCTTCACAGACACGAGCAGCCATCATAGACAGAGGATAAAAGCAGAGGAATACAGCAGCAGGTACAAGAATGGACAAATACCTGGGGAATGCACAGGACTGAGAACAGACTGCTGAGGCCAGTGTCAAAAGAACACTGATGGGAAGGTGGTGTCAATAGGTGATGGCAGCAGAGGGTTTCCAAACTGAACTGACTACATCTAAGTATATATGTCAAATTCTGAACCCACTTCCCTCCTGAGACTTTGCTTGGCACTACATTAGTCTCTCAGAACTTGCATGCATCCTCAGAGATGAGAAAGCATGTTCTGCACCTATTGCTATAAAGTTTCCACAAATATAGGGTCTTTGAGAATGATAGACCTGAATGATCACAGGTCTATGAAGTGGTGATACCGAGACCTCTGTCCAAGATATCAGAGTCTATGAGCAGATGTCTTCCAGGTTGATGCCTTAACTCTCAGGCTCAGGAAAATATCTGCTACCAAATTCATTGTGGCTGATGGAAGAATTCATTTGAGGTCCTTAATCTTAATTGGCTTTTAGCCAGGTGCTATCCTCAGTCTTGGAGATTGCCTATGTTCCTACCCTTGTGCCCCCTTCCATCCTCAAAGTAATCCACAAACAATCCCCCTTAATCCGTCTCTTACAGGCTTCAAATCTCTGAATTTTCACCACAGCTAGATGTAAATGAAGGGCTTATGTACTTTAGTCACATCGTCAAACTCAGTCAGATAATCACTCTTTCAACTAATTTTAGATCTTCATCCTATCTTCATGATCCATTCACTGCAGCACCTTTATTTCTATTTTACTGAATACTTGGTAGAAGTGATATGAATTATAGGCCAGGGATCTCAGAATTGGGGGCTATCATAGAATTCTGCCCTGCTCAGACAGAGAGAGGAGAATTTGTCTATGAAATCTAAGAATGATTTGTTCCGTTTCAGTTGAAGATGCATATGTTGGGGCATTGCTTACAAACTAAATTTTCTCTCACTTGAGCCTGGAGTTATTTAATTTTATCATTATATGTTGCCTAAATCTGTGGGTTAGTAGGCTGGGATAATAGACCAGGACAGCAGTAAATGTCCACGTGCATACATTAGACTCGGGGGGGGGTGGTTAGGATATTTCTTTCTTCTCTCTCTGATCAACTTCTTTACCACCTGGGTGTCCCAACCTAGGTGAGACCCAAGTCAGTGTCAGATATACAACTTGGGAAAATTCAAAAAAACAGCAGGATCCTTAACAGTCTTCAGAAGGTAAGGAGAGATAATAAAGACTAGAAGGTGCTTTGAAGAGTACTCTTGAATTCCACTTGCTGTTAGAGTACTCTGATCCCTGTAGACCAGAAGGGTTTCACAATGAAATTGCTGCTGTGTAAGGACCCTCCATTCTGATAGGAGGCTGGGAGTGACTTCCCTGAGAATTGTGATTTTACCATGAAATATAGAAGAAAACCATTGAAGATTTCTTCATGGGGGCTCTGCTTTCCTCAGACTTACATTAGAATAGGAATTTTAAACATTATAGCTATGTGATGGCTAATCCTGGGTGTCAACTTGATTTGATCTGAGATTAACTGAAATGAAAGAGATCTTCTTGATTGGATCATCTAAAGCCAGAAGACACACCCTAAATATGGGTGTTACCTTCTGATGGCAGCCCATATAAAAGGCCAAGGCAGATGAGAATGCCTGGCTTCTTGCTGCTTACCTTCTGTCTCACTGGTGAGTTCGTCTTGCTGTAGACTGAAGACTAGCTGATCTTTTGGAATTTGTCAGACCTTCAGCGCCAGATTGGGACTACTGAGACATCCAGCCTAGTGGACTGAGACTGTGGATTCTCAGCCTCTCCAGTGTGGTGCAGCCATTGTTGGACTACTTGGACTCTGTCCTGTGAGCTAAGCTGATAAATCCCTATACATGTATATTCATTCTACCGGTTCTGTTTCTTTGGAGAACGTTGACTAATACACACACACAGACTGTGAAATTGCCCAAGCCTAAGTGGCACATCTAGGATGCAACCTCCACACCTAAGGCTCATGGAGCATAGAACAAGGGGTAAAAAGAACACTAATGCATCTCTCAATTCTCATCAATGAAGCTCTATCATGCAAATTACATAATGACAAATTACACAATATCCATACATGAGTCCTTGTGTATAGCTGAAGGCTACATTACAAGAAACAGTGCCAGACAGGAGAACACAAAAGGTCACAAATAGCCAAAGCACAAATAAGAGTCTGCAGAGTGCTGGTCCTTGAACAGGCTTCCTCTTTTAAACTCCATCCTCCCAGGCTCAGGGACCATTGCAGAAGAGGGGGTGGAAGGACTTTAAGAGCCAGGGGAGGAGATGCACGACCATATGGAAATGAGTCCTACAGGCACCTGGGACCCTTTTCATACAAACCTACAGCAACAGTGTCAGCATGCACAAGACCTATGCAAACTCAAGCAGACAAAATCGCAGCACAGAATGGTGGAAATGGGCAGCAGGCCCCAATCTTAGTCAAAGAATTATTGGCAGCCGATTACTGCTGAGTGAGGAAGAGCTCTTCTTCTTAAAGGGGGGACTTTAGATAGGCCGACTAGACGTCATTGGATGAACTTGCACTGAGAGACGGATGTCTGGGGACACTAACTTGACACAAAAGGCCTTAACACAAATGACAGAATGTATGAATTCCAAT
>NW_008335287.1:3064478-3073748 GCF_000622305.1 Nannospalax galili | reverse complement strand
AGATTCTCAGCCTCTCCAGTGTGGTGCAGCCATTGTTGGACTACTTGGACTCTATCCTGTGAGCTAAGCTGATAAATCTTTATACATATTCATTCTACTGGTTCTGTTTCTTTGGAGAACCCTGACTAATACAAGCTACAAATGCAATTAACCTGGTATAGGTCGATTGCTTTTACCTTACAAAATAGAAAGTAAATCATATTTTCAATAGCGTCATTACGTGGCTCTACTTATGCACAACTATTACTGGTAATTATTCTGGATCTAGCCATGATTCTAAGAGCTCTCTCCATGGTCCAAAATAAATAGTAAGTCTTCTTTAGAAATAGGGGATAGTTAATAAGTTGAAGAAAGACACTCTCTGATCAGCATCTGGAGGACCAAATGGTTTCTGAATTTATTCAATTCAGAGTTTGTTTTTTAAAGAAATCTGAACTATTTATTTCTGTCCTATGGGCAAACTCAGAATATAATGGTTGAAATGTCAGGGAGAATGAAGAAAAATGATGATATTCCCCAGCTGAATATATTGTTTGCAAAAATACAGTTACCAGAGTCACCAGAAGTCCCCAAAGATCAGCTGCTCAGAGACACAGGACTGGGCTGGAAGCATTGTTCAAAGAACTTGGATAAATGAGGATTTATGTTTAGAATGAGGCAGCACCAGTAAAATTGATCATCACTCAAGAGTAGAGGCTCTACTTTTCAAATCCCAGATGTTACCTCAATTTTCCTGAAGATATTTAGTATCTTTGGAGCACAATCCACTCTTAAGAATCTCAGAGACTATTGAAAATGCATGCCTTGAGCCCTAATACAGAAAAATAAATGCCCTTCTCAACAAGCACATGGGGGAACATTTGGGATCTCTGAACCGTGATTTCTATATGTGGAAGAGAATGAAAGTTATTTCAGTATGCTGCCTTGTATTTAACAGTTCATGCATTGCATGTTTTTGAAAAGTAAGAATTTTGTACACATGACCTCACTAATGATGAATATTGACTTCCTGAATAATACTAACCAAGATTTCCACAGAGATCTTCTCAGTATACCACACAACTCTGTCATTCTGAGCTCAAGGTCTCTACTCATCTCTTTTCTATAAAACCTTTCACTCACTTCCTCATGCAGCTCTGATTACTATCATGGAGCTTCCCCTCCAAATAAGAACTCATTCCAAATGATTCTCTTTTCTAAACTGTTTTATTAGTTTTCATTTTCACAGCTCAAACTGATGTCCCTGCTTCCTCCACAAAGCTGGCAGCTCTTCGTGCTCAATTTATATATCTTTTGAAGACTATTTTAATCAATGCCCATTTTATTTATTTTTATTGAGTTTTTGATATTTTCATAGAATATAATTTGATGGCATTGAGATTCCCTTCCCTATTCACCCAATTTAATATACCCTTATATATATAATAAGACCTATAATGTCCCCAAATATCCTTCAGTGTGGGTCCATTCACTGGAGCCTGGCTAACCTACCAAGAGTCCCATTCTTGAAAGGAACTGTCTCTCCTCCTCCCAGCGTCTATTGATTGATAAAAGTTCTTTAGGTTGGTTTAGGGTTTCTTACCCACTTCCTGATGCCTGAAAATTTGTCTGGTTGGAGCTTGCATGGGACTTCTAAATGCTGTCACCATTGCTGTGAGTTCATATGAGTAACTTCCCAGTTTTCTGGAAAACTATTTTCTCGTGGTCATCTACAACCTCTGGCTCTTAGGACAATCTTTCCACTCCCTCTTTCACAATAATCCCTGAACCTTGGGAGGCAGAAGTTTGACACAGGTGTCCTATTCATTAATAAGTACTCTGTAGTCTGTTGTGCTCTGCACATTGGCCAGTTGTGAGTTTCTGTGTTAATCACTGTCTGCTGCACAAGGCCATTTCTATGGTAGGAAATGAGAAATGTAGGAATCTATGAGTAGAGTAATACGTCATTAGGAATCTGTTTAATATGATAAGTATTTAGTTGAAAAGTAGTATTAGTTTCTCCCTTATGTCCTGCAACCTGTTTATCCTCAGGTTCCTAAACCTGATATCAATGTCAGGTAGGGGCTCCATCCTATGAAGCAAACCTTAAATTCAAGTAGAGAGTGGTTGGTTATTCCCACAACATTTGGTCAGGCCAGTTGTTGTAGTTCACAGGATTCACAGTTTCACAGTTGGGTAAGGTAAATGATTGTTTTTTTTCTTTTGGTAGCATGAAAAGCACCTTCCACATGATGGATGCTAGCCAGTAGATATGACACTCTGAAGTCAGCACCAGTTTGATTCTTCCTTGTTTGTTCAACAGCTAATGTATGTGTCCTCAGCAAAAAGGATACCATCATTGAATGAAGAGGCAACCTACAGAATGAGAAAAAAGTTCTTTACCAGTAATAGCTCTGACAGAAGCTTAGTATCTAGAATATACAAAGAACTAAAAAAAATTTCTAAGCATCAGAGGATAAGACTGAGATCTTAGCAGACAGCCTGAGAGGATGGGTTCTGACTTCCATCTCTGTAGCACCTGGGATCTCAGCAGACTGCCAGAGAGTGCCTGTTCCTGCCTCCCTCTGGCAGTGTCTGAAAACTCAGGTGACTGCCTGAGAGTACCCAGATCCTTCACGTGCTGGTGAGCTTCTCCCAATTTTGGGGAACCCAACCCCCTAACTGGGATTGCATGAGGCCCCTCCCCAGCCCCAGGCAGACCTGGTTTTGGTAGGATAAAGCTGAGATCTTAGGAGACAGCCTGGGTAGGGCTGTCTCCATCTGTGTAGAATTTGGGATCTCAGCAGACAGCCAGAGAGTGCCTGTTCCGGTCTTCCTCTAACATAGGGGCTAAGAATTCAGCAGACAGACAGAGAGTCCCAAAATCATGCCCCCCTTAGGGATCTTCCCAAATTTTTCTCTGAGTTCCTGGTAGTAGGGGTCCAAACCTTAGAAGGAAGCCTGAGTGTACCTGACTGGAACCTGACTTGGGCTTCTGTGGGTGCTCCGAAGCAGCTGATCTGAAGTCTTCAGTTCTCTCCAAAATGAAACCTGAAAGAACCTGAAACGTGGACCAACCAGCTTTATATAACCAATAAGAAAAGGACCAAGGCACATCAATAATACAAACAGAAGTATACTTCAACTTAATTCTCATATCAAAATCACAAACAACAAAAGAAATTCACATGCCAAAATCACAACGAAAGAATAATAAAATGGAAAGCTAAAATGC
Organism: Nannospalax galili; assembly: GCF_000622305.1. NCBI lineage: Eukaryota > Metazoa > Chordata > Mammalia > Rodentia > Spalacidae > Nannospalax > Nannospalax galili. The sequence continues at coordinate 3,070,534 of NW_008335287.1, read as the reverse complement.
TATGTTCCCACCAAAAACCACCAGTTCTGTAGAAGAGTTCTACAAGGAGAAGCCCCTAGAGATAACCTAGGATACAGAATTTAAAAGAACAAACATAAACATAATCAAGGAATTCAATGAATTTAAAGAACACATGAGCAAACAAATCAAAGAGCTAAAAGAAGATAGGGATAAATTTCTGAAAGAATTCACAAAAGAGAGAAACATTGAAGAAAACTCAGGCAGAAATGAAGAAGGCAGTGAAAAACTCAATAAACCATCTTGAAACACCAGGGGAAAGCCCCACCGGTAAAATGAATGAAACGGAAAACAAAATATCAACATTGGAGGATAAAGTTGAAGAATTGGAGCACTCGAGCAGAGATTATGGAATATTTTTTTAAAAAACACAGGAATGGAATATGCAAAAGATGTGGGACATCATGAAAAGACCAAATCTACATATCATAGGCATAGAGGAAAGAGAAGAATTTCAGGTTAATTTTATTGACCAGATATTAAATAGGATTTTAGAAGAGAATTTCCCAAAATTAAGGAAAGACATCCCCATACAAATACAGGAAGCAAATAGAACACCAAATAGACAGAATCAGAAATGAAACTCCCATGACATATCATAGTAAAAACACTAAATGTACAGTACAAAGAGAGGATACTGAAAGTAGCAAAAGAAAATGAACAAGTCACATATAAAGGCAAGCCCATCAGAATTACAGCTGACATATCAATGCAAACTATGAAAGGCAGACTAGCCCAGATGAAGGTATTTCCAGTTCTAAATGACAATAGATGCCAACCCAGAATACTTTAACCAGCAAAAAATATCTATTATAGTTGAGGGGGGAAGAAAAATCTTCCATGACATGAAAAGCCTGAAAGAATACATGTCCACAAAACCAGCCCTTCAAAGAATACTTGAAGCAATACAAAGAGAGGAGAAAGGAACAACTATACCCCAGGGGCAATGAAAGAAAATGAATAAAGGTATAATTAAGGAAACACAAAATTAGACAAAGAACACAAACAGCAATCAAAATGATGGCACTAATTCAATTGTAAATGTAAAAATTTACAGCAAATTTTGAAAGAGAGTCATCTTAGGTCTGGAAATTGTTATTGAATATGTCAATGCTGTTGTAATGAAATGCTTCTTTAAATTATGTGGTTATTAAATAATTAATTTTTTAAAATAATGGCAACCAATACACATCTTTCAATAATAACCTTAAATATCAATGGGTTGAGCTCCCCAGTCAAAAGACACAGGCTGAGTGGATTAAGAAACAAAATCCATGTTTTTGCTGTCTACAAGAAACCCATCTCACCTTCAAGGACAGGCACTACCTTAAGGTGAAAGGCTGGAAAAAGAATATTCCAAGCAAATGGCACTAAGAAACAAGCAGGGGTTGCAATTCTAATATCTGACATAATAGACTTCAAAGTAAAACTAATCAGAAGCGATAAGGAGGGTCACTTCATTCTGATCAAAGGAAGAGTTAACCAATAAGATATTACAATCCTTAACATACATGCACCAAACTCTGGTGCACCTAAATTTATAAAAACAACATTACAGGGCTTTAAGAGACAGATTAACCCCAACACAGTAATAGTAGGGGACTTCAATATTCCACTGTCTCCATTAGACAGGTCAACTGGACAAAGAATAAACTGAAAGACATCTGAATTAAATGATATCACACATCAAATGGACATAACAGACATCTTTCAAATTTTCCACCCAAGCACCAAAGAATATACTTTCTACTCAGCACCCCATGTAACTTTTTCTAAGATTGACCACATACTGGGCCACAAAATAAACCTCAACAAATACAAAAAAAAATTGAAATAATTCCATGCATTCTATCAGACCACAATGCAATAAAGCTCAAAATCAACACCGGACAAAACCCTAGTCACCACATAAACTTATGGTGATTAAACAACACACTCCTAAATAATGAGTGGGTCAAAGGAGAAATTAAGAAAGAAATAAAAGAATACCTGGAATTCAACAAAAAGGACAATACAACACAACACAACCTCTGGTACACATTAAAAGCAATCCCTAAGAGAGAAGTTTATAGTTCTAAGTGCCTACATTAAAAAGTAAAAAAGTCAACTATCCATTTATTTGGATAAATGACCTAACAACACGTCTCAAAACACTGGAAAGGCAAGAACAAATGAAACCCAAAAAACCCATCAGAATAGAAGAAATAACAAAAATCAGAGCAAAAATTAATGAAATAGAAACAAAGAAAACAATACTAAGAATCAACGAATCTAAGAGTTGGCTCTTTGAAAAACTGAACAAGATAGATAGACCCATAGCCCAGCTAAACAAAAGAAAGAAAGACCAAATCCAAATCAACAAAATCAGAGAGGAAAGGGGAAACATCACAACAGACACCCAAAAGATCCAGACCACTATAAGGGAATATTTTAAAAACTTATACTCTACTAAATTTGAAAATCTAAAAGAAATGGATGGATATCTAAAATCATGCAAACCAACAAAGTTAAACCAAGAAGAGATCAACCTTTAAACAGGCCCATAACATATAAGAAAATCAAAACAGTAATACAAAGCCTCCCAACTAACAAAAATCACTGGCCCAGATGGATTTACAGCAGAATTCTACCAGGCATTTAAAGAAGACCTTCAACCAATAGTAGTTAAACTGTTCAAAAAGATAGAAACAGAGGGAGAACTTCCAAATTTCTTCTATGAAGCCAACATCACTCTAATACCCCAAACCATGTAAAGAGACAACCAAAAAAGAAAACTACAGACCCATATACTTAATGAACATAGATGCAAAAATTCTCAGCAAAATACTTGCAAACCACATATAGACATACATCAAAAACATCATTCACCATGATCAAGTAGGCTTCATTCCAGAGATGCAAGGATGGTTCAATATACACAAGTCAATAAATGTCAATAATCGTATAAATAGACTCAAAGACAAAAAACACATAGTCATCTCAATATATGCAGAAAAGTCTTTCTCAAAACTTATATTCAAAGTCCTAGAAGGAATTGGACTGAGGGAACATACCTCAACATAATTAAAGCTATATACAACAAACCCACAACCAGCATCATTCTAAATGGAGAAAAACTGGAAGCATTCCCATTAAAATCAAGAACCAGACAAGGAGGTCCACTATCTCCAGTCCTTTTCAACATGGTGCTTGAAACTCTGGATAGAGTAATAAGACAGGAGAAGGAAATTAAAGGAGTACTAATTGGAAAAGAAGAAGTCAAACTACCCCTTTTTGCAGATGATATGGTACTATACCTAAGAAATCACAAAAGTTCCACCAAAAAACTCCTAGAACTGATCAACACAGTATAGTGGCAGGTTATAAAATAAATCTACAAAATCATAGCCTTTCTATATACCAATAACAAGCAATCAGAGAACGAGCACGTGGAAACACTCCCATTCACAATTGCTGCAAAAAAAATTAAAATATCTTGGAATAAATCTGATCAAAGACACCAAAGATCTCTATAATGAAATTTTTAAATAGTTAAAGAGATTGAGGAAGGCACCAGGAGATGAAAGGACCTCCCATGCTCATGGATTGGAAGAATTAATATTGTAAAAATGACCATGCTACCAAAAGCAATATATGGATTCAGTGCAATCCCAATCAAAATCCCCATGACATACTTCACAGAATTTTTTTAAAAATCCTTAAACTGGTTAAATTTGTATGGAAGCACAAAAGACCCCAGATAGCCAAAGCACCTGGAGCACAAAGAGCTGTGCTGGAGGATTACTATACCAGATCTCAAAGTATACTGCAGAGCTATAGTCATAAAAACATCATGGTACTGGCACAAAAATAGACACATAGATCAGTGGAACATCATTGAAGTCCCAAACCCAAGTACGTGCAATTTCAACCACCTGATATTTGACAAAGGACCCAAGAACACACTATGGAAGAAAGACAGCATCTTCAACAAATGGTGCTGGAAAAACTGGATCTCCACCTGTGGAAGAATGAAAATAGATCCTTATCTTTCACCTTCAATAAAAGTCAACTCCAATAGATCAAAGAGCTCAATGTGAAACTGGAAACCCTGAAACTATTAGGAGAAAATATTGGCAGTAACTTAAAAGATATAGGTGTAGGAAAGGATTTTCTAAATCAGACAGGAGTTGCTCAGGAATCAAGGTCAGCAATCAGTAAGTGGGACCTCATTAAACTAAAAAGCTTCTATACAACAAAAGAGACAATCAGAAAAGTGAAGAGAAAACCCACAAAATGGGAAAAAATCTTCACCAGTGACACATCTGACATAGGTTTAACATCCAAAATATATAAAGCACTCAAAAAACAACTGAGAAACGAAATGACCCAATTAAGTTTTATCAGCAAAAACAATGAGTCTTTCTGTAAGAAACAGTATATTTAAAATGAAATGGAGATCTCTTTTAAAGGTTAAAATTTCATTCAATTGTATGTCTTACAGGGCTTATACTGAGTTCAATATTGTATAACTGTGTTAATTCAACAGTGAACCTAAAGATTTTATAGCCACTTTTGAAAGAGATGTATCTTTACTCTGGAAAATGTTATTGAGTATGTTAAAGCTGTAATGAAATACTTCTTCTAGAAACTAAAAAATAATTAGATGGGCTAAAGATCTAAACAGAGAGTTCTCAAAGGAAGAAATAAAGAAGCCTAAGAAACATCCCAAAAAGTGTTCAGCTCTGTTAGTAATTAGGGAAATGCAAATTAAAACCACCCTAAGGTATCACCGTACACCAACCAGACTGGCAAGGATCAAGAGAACAGATGATACCAAATGCTGTCAAGGATATGTAGAAACAGGAACACTCATTCACTGCTGGTGGGATTTCAAACTTGTGCAACCCCTATGGAAAAAGGTGTAGAGAACTCTTAAAAAACTAAAAATGAACTTACCATATGACCCGTTTATACCACTCCTTGGCATATACCCAAAGGACTCATCCTATTATAGAGATACTTGTCTAACCATGTTTTTTGCTGTTCTTTTCACAATAGCTAAGAGATGGAAGCAACCCAAGTGCCCCTCAACTGAAGAGTGGTTAAGAAAAAATGTGGTATATTGACACAACTGAGTTCTTTTCAGCAGTAAAGAAAGATGAAATAATGAAATTTGCAGGTAAATGGATGGATCTAGAAACTGTTATACTAAGTGAAGTAACATAGACTCAGAAAAATAAAAGATGTATATTCTTCCTCATTTGTGGATCCTAGCACCAAATTCTTTTAAATCCCATGTCCTTTTAATAAGATGATACTGTACAAAAGTCCCTTTTGCATGAAGGGACTACCACCATCAAGACTTCAGCAGTGCCTGATTGCTAAACTTTGTCACAATTGGGTTTGTTGTTGATTGTTCTCCTTCATTAAAGGAGGGGAAAATAAGGTCATTGGGCCCTCACCAGAGTATCCAGCCACTCTTCTGAACCAAGAGTATGTAATTTGGCCCTAATCACATATGGTCTCCTAGTTGGGGAAGGCTAAAGTAAACAGTCTGGGGAAGGCTAAGAAAAGACAGCTTGACCCATGCTGCATAAAGGCTTTCCAGTGTGCATACACTCAGTTCATTCATACACCTCAGCAACCCCTCAGTTATCTTGGTAAGTAAGCTCAGTACATTCATTGGTTCCCCGGTAAAACGTTAATCAATCATTGGTTTGACACTAGAACCTTAAGAGGGAACAAGCATTGCTTAGTATCCCAAGGAAAAGTATTCTCACAATGGAAGGAAAATTTATTTGTTAATGTTATGATGTCTTATAATTATTTTTAAAAAGAAAATGAGAATGTAAATGATTTTAAAAGCATATGGGAATGGAGATATTTTCCAAAATAGAAAAAAATGAGATGAGAAAGCCTAAGGAAGTAATGAAAATCTGTTTAGGTTTGTTATATATAAAGGATGAAACAAAAATAATATACACATAATCTTAAAATTTCTAAGGTCATTGTTTAGTCAATTAGTTTAAAGGACAAAATATATGTCTAGTCAAGGT
>NW_008335287.1:3061277-3064436 GCF_000622305.1 Nannospalax galili | reverse complement strand
ATATAGTCAAGGTTTATCTGAGATTATTTTTTTTCCAAGCTTTATTTACATAGCACATGGTAATTAATGTACCAGACTGGTGGAACTAACCTTATTGGCTATTTAAAAGCCATTCTTTGAGGCCTGTACTGGTCAGGGGGACTTAAAGGATAGCTTTTGCCCCTTGCCCACCAAAGTCAACTAAGTTCCAAGGGACTATGGAACATCTCTCAAAATGTCCTGTAACTGTGGTGAGTCACCTGTCCTCTTGTTCACGGAGGCCATGGAGACCCCACCAGATGGATTTGAACCGGTGTCCAGTCTACCAAGAGGAGGGTCAACTCAGAGGAAACTTCTCATCCATGCTTCCAAGTGAAGCCAGCCATGGCCAAACAGGACCTTTGACTTATCTCCACATACATGGAACTGATAAAAGAAAGGAGCCATGGGCTCCTCCCAAGCCCATGTGACCCCTGAGGAACAGATCCTCAAATAACCTTAGGTGTAAATATGAATTGATTTATTTGGGCCAACTGTATAGCCTTAAACACTCGAAAGGAAAGTATAACCAAACAATAAAGTGATCAGTATATTTCTTTAAGAGTTCAAGGGCTTGGGGCTAGAGAGATGGCTGAGTGCTTAAGAACACTGTTCTTGCAGAAGACCCAGGTTCGAATCCCAGCACCCACATGGCAGCTAACCACTGTCCGTAACTCCAGTTCCAGGGGATCCAACAGCCTCTTCTGTCCTCTGTGGGCACTGTATGACATGGGTGCACTTACATGCAAGCATAACACTCATACACATAAAATAAAAATAATAAAGTATTTTTTAAAAGAGTTCAATGACTTACACTTCTCAGACATTAGGCTTAAATCTATATAAAAGGTATTTAGACAAATATTTCTTATGATTTTGTTCTGAATAAGAAAGTGTTGCTCAGATGTAAGATTTCAAATCTTGGTCTGCAATACTATAGTGACCACCTGTAGCTAAGGCAGACAACCTGTTATTGTTCTAAAATGATGGATAAATTTGCTTTCTCGCCCTATCTAGAAGCCTTTGAGAGGGTACTGACATTGATTCTAACCACTCCAACAGCTATCAAAATGCCTTAAAGCAAATCCTGAATCCATCACTCTCGAGTCCAACCTTGGCAGACAAAAGAAAAATGAGGAGGAACCCAATAGAGGGATGCTTTTGGAATCTGACTTTTTTATAGTTTCCTGTCTAGAAATTGTAATGCTAATTACTGTTGCCTTTACTTCTCTTTCACATCTCCTATTCACCAGTCAAGGACTTTCTTTGCCCCCTACATGTAAGAGTTATGCAATTTGGGAGTCTTTTAGAAAGATCCATTGAAGGTGTACCCCAATTGCCTCACCCTGCATTCCTGTTCAGCATGGAAGAAGCCAGAGTGGTCTGCGTCCCTATTCCCTATCGATAATCTGGGTAGCCTCTTCAGAGGATGGTGTGATAAGAATAGGAGGTAGGAATTGCCTAAAAGTCAAAATGTCCTTGGGCCTCTTAGAAACAAACTCTGTTCCAAAAATGTCAAAAGTATTTGAGAGCTCTTATCTAATCCTTAAAAGATTTTAGGGTTACCTCTTCAGAGGGGGAATGTTAGAGTAGCCAAAAGCCCCATAAAAAAAGAAGAAAGAGCACATGAAGTTACCAGGAAAAAAAAGTAATGGGGAGATATAAGAGAAGCTGGTGGAGAGGGAGTGGGCATCAATTTGAACAAAACACCTTATATGCTTGTATACCTGTATGAAATTCTCAATAAATTATTTTTTTAAAAAGGAAATAATCATTTCCTCCCCTAAAAAAATATAAGCATCCAAAAAAAAAAAAAAAAAAAAACTTAAAAAGCTAGGCAAGGAGCTGAACTGAACAAAAATTTCTCTAAAGATGAAATGCAAAGGGCTGAGAAATACTTTTTAAAATGTTCTAGATCTTTAGTCATCAGGGAAATGCAGATTAAAAACACTTTGAGATTTCATTTTAATCCGCTCAACATGGTTAAAATTCAAAAACAAACAAAGTGTGCTGGCTGGGATATAGAATAAAGGGAGCTTTTATCTGCTGCTGCTTGGAATGCAAACTGAGGTAGCCACTATGCAAATCAGTGTAGAGAGCCTGCAAAAAGCTTGAAATTGATCTAACACAAGATGCAGCCATATCACTGGGGCATATACCCAAAAGACTCTATCCTCTACTCCGGAAATACCTGTCTATCCATATTCACCGCTGTCCTTTTCATAATAGGCAGAAATTGGAAACAACTTAGATGCCCATCAACTGACGAATGGATAATGAAGGTGTGGTACATATACATGATGGAATATTATTCAATCTTAAAAAATAAAATTGTGAAATTTGCAGGTAAATGAATAAAACTGGAAACAAGTATCCTGAGTGAGATAACCCAGACCTCAAAGGACAAATATTGCATGTTCTCTCTCATAGTGGATTCTAACTTTGAAATCTTAGATACACATGTTTCAATTTGAAAATCTAGAGAAGTTTGAAACTAATAAACGTCCCTGTGGGGGAAGGCTTCCTGGGAGGGGGGTAGAATGCAGTGATGTAAAGGCAGAAAGGGGAACATTAGAGTAGGAAAGGTCAAATGGGTTGGGGAACGGGAGGGCATGGCAGAGGAGGAAATATGGGGAGGGATAAGTATCACTAAAGGCCTTTAGAAAAAGACATGTGTAAACCTGCCACTATAGAAATTTCTAAAGTATATACATATACATCATAAAAAGAGATTAAAAGAGTTGCCATATAACTAACAAAGTAAAAACCCAATGCCCTGAATGGACTCCCTCTTTTGAATCTGTTCACAGCAGTCCCATAGACCCTCAAGCCATACTAGCCATTGTCCCTGATCTTGACTACACACCAGAACTCAATGCCCTTTTTGAATTGGAATATTTTGGTCTTTGTTATTGAGTTTTGGAAGTTTCTTACCTATTCTGGATATGAACTTCTTGGAGGCTTTATATTCTGTGTGTGTGTGTGTGTGTGTGTGTGTATCACACAGAACATCCCAAACCATCTAATTCAACAGACTCAATTCCCATAGCCTCCATCCCCCAACAAGAGCCCTTATACTCTGCTATCCCTGCTACCGTCTGCTGTGTTGTCAGCACCCCCCGCAGTTCCCCACTGCTTGTC
>NW_008335287.1:3048918-3061151 GCF_000622305.1 Nannospalax galili | reverse complement strand
CAATGCCCTGAATGGACTCCCTCTTTTGAATCTGTTCACAGCAGTCCCATAGACCCTCAAGCCATACTAGCCATTGTCCCTGATCTTGACTACACACCAGAACTCAATGCCCTTTTTGAATTGGAATATTTTGGTCTTTGTTATTGAGTTTTGGAAGTTTCTTACCTATTCTGGATATGAACTTCTTGGAGGCTTTATATTCTGTGTGTGTGTGTGTGTGTGTGTGTGTGTGTGTGCATTCACAAACACATTCACTGGGGACTGATTCCAGACCTTCACCCATAAGAAGCATGACCTGTATTACTGAGCTGCACTCTAAACCCTAGTCTTTATTATCTTATTTGGTGATTTTTAATTCTTTTTTTAAATTTAATTTATTATTTTTATTTTATGTGTAAGCGTGGATTGCCTGCATGTAGGTAAGTGCACCTGTGCTGTGCAATGCCCACTGAGGTCAGAAGAGGCTCCAGTCCCCTTGAACTGGAGTTACAGACAGTTGTTAGCTGCCATGTGGGTGCTGGGATTCGAACCCAAGTCTCCTTCAAGAACAAGCAGTGTTCTTAACCACTGAGCCATCTCTCCAGCCCTGTGATTTTTTAATCTTAAATTCAATCTTTTAATTGAAATTACCACTCTTTTTATTTCTTTGCATTTGCCTCTCTGCGTGTAGCTTGTGTATATCTTTTCCACTAACTCTCTATTGTCAATGTCTTTTAGAATATTCAGTCAATTTCTTGTAAATGGCATAGAAATAATTTTTGTATTGACTTTATGTTGCAGCTTATTTTGTACTAGAATTGGTTTGATCATATGTGAAATATACTTTTTCTTTCTTTCGCCTAGTTTACATTGATCTCTTATTTATAAGCATTTTTTCACTATATATTTATTTTTGAAAAAAAATCATATAAGTGCAAGTGCATCATGGTCAAATCTACTCCCCACTCTCTATTTATGATTCCCTGTAGGAACCCCTCCCTCAACATAGCCCTCCCAATTCTATTTCCTCTTTTTTGTTTTTGAGATAGGGTCCTTCTGTAGTTCCAGCTGGCTCCCATATCACAGAGATTGACCTGCCTCTGCCTCCCAAGTGCTGAGGCTAAACGTGTGTGCCACCAAGCCTGTCTGTGTCTTCTTTTTTGTGTGTCTTTGTTGAGACCTGGTCTTCCTGTAGCCCCAGCTGTCCTGGAACTCACTAGGTAGACTGAGCTGGCCTCAAACTCACAGAGATTCCAAGTGCTGGGATTAAGAGCATGTGCCACCATGTCCAGCTATGTCTTCTTTTTATTTCATTTTTTATTTTTATTATTATTTATTTATTTGTTCTTTTTCAGACAGAGTCTCCCTGTAGCACCAGCTGCCTGGAACTTACCAGGTAAGCCAGGCTGACCTCTACCTTACAGATATCTATCTCTGCCTCCCAAGTGCTGGGATTAAAGGCATGCACCAACATACCTAGCCATGTCCTCTTTTAAAATATTTATTTTAAAATATCTATTATTAATTCCACTGGATGACATTAATTCTGCTCATATACATGTAAGTGTGGAGTCATCCCCTGGGGCATGGCAGCCTGCCAGTGGCTCCACTCCTAAAGGAACTCTCTTATCATCTATCTATCTATCTATCTATCTATCTATCTATCTATCTTCTATCTATCATCTATCTATCTGTCTATCTATCACCTACCTATCATCTTTGTTTTTTCTAAAACCATTATGACACAGACTATACTCCCAGGTTGGAGTTCCACCTTGGGATGGAGCATCTCCCTTGGACCACAGTTGCAGCAGCTTTCTGCATGCTGAAACTAGCAAATAACTTTCATTGAGACCAGTAGCCAAGGTTGTCTTCTGAAGTCAACATGCACATATCCACCCTCCAAAACACAGAGACTTTCTTAAAAAGAAAAGACAGAAAGTTTAACTTGCTGTGACAATACTTTAGAGCATTTATACAACGTTATTTTCTGTAATCTTAAAATGTCTCCAAAATATTCCTTTTCATGCTTTCCAAAAAGTGGCGGCTTTTAATCAAAACATTAATAAGCTCATGAAGATTAATTTTCTGATAGATGTCCACAAATGTATTATTTATCAGGGGAAAGGAAAGTTATTCAGGAAGATAACTTAAAGATAGTAAAAATATTCAGCATTTCAAGACCACCAATTTCTTCACAGTTCATTTCTCACCACAACGCCTGGAAGGAGAAAAGGCCTGGAATTAGCAAGTTCACATCACTCAGTTCAGCGACTCACCAGAGAAAAGGATCCTCATTCCCTTGCATCCCAGCTATGTTTGGGGATTAGGCTGAGGACCGGGTCTCAGAGGTTAATTAAAGCACCCATAGAAGGATGCCGAAGACAATTAGAGTGTGTCACAAAGCAGCAGACTGCCCAGCTTCATGAGATACTTTTACAGCTGGGCTATCTAAATGGGGAGCTGCTTTTATGTCACTATAAATTACATTTAATTGAAGTTTTTGTTGCATGATTTACTGTATCTTTGTCTTCTTAAATTTTCTAATTTAGCTCCACTTTCTGAACACATGCCTTCTACAGCTTTTCTCTCACCAGCACTGCATGCTCATTCTTTTTTCCCATCATAGCTCCGTATTGTCTTAGAAGCAGAGATTGGATTACCTAAGGCCAGAGCTCTGTGTCACTGAGATTCAATTCCAGTTTGAATCTGTCTCACCTGTAAATAAATGTAAGTTCAGTCGTGGAATGGTGGTCTATCCTGAGGTAAGACATTCCAAAAAGAGTTTTTAAAATTAAACTTTATCTTTGAAAGCCTGCTATTATTAAAACTTAAAATAGTCTATAGATTTAATTCAATATAAATCCTTTTTCTGCAAAATAGAATATAAAGCAGATTTGTCTTGAATCCCAGTTATAAATTTAATTATTAAAAATGCTGGACAAAACTCATAATGGGGCTTCACCACAGCCAGAGCATCTTATGAATTAAAGCGACAGTGTCACTGTGAGCACCAGAAGCCATTAAATTTTATCAGAACAGTAAACAAGCATAAATTGATGTCTGATAACTAGATAACATAGATAGCAACTGTATGTTTTGTTGTTTTAATGATTTTAATAACATGAATGAGATTAGAGTAATACATTGTAGCTCACATGTGGAAATCCAAACACAAATGAAACAAATTTAAGTTACTTCTCTTATGGTACATGACTCTAAATTAGGTCATATCTCTCTTAGCCGCTTTCATATGTTACCAAAGATTAGCAGGTGATCAGCATTACAGTTTGACTCACCTATGTACTATAGCCTATCTAGAAAACAACTAATATTAGAAATTTCTGCAAATGAATACACTGAAACATCTTCATTCCATTGTGTAATATTATATCACTCGTACAGAGAAAGACATGCAACCAGTCAGAAAGGATTGAGACCACAAGGGAGTTGGTGGTGATCAACTTTCTTTTTAACTTTTTTATTTTGAACTAATTTGACTTATAATTTGCAAAATTTGTATAAGCAATTCTCAGGGTTTCTAAGTGTTACTCACTTACTACATTTTTTCTTCCTCTCTCCCTTCTCCACCGTCCCCGCTTACCTTTGTCTTTCTCTGTCTTTTAACACACGTGATGTGTGGGGGAGGTGAAAATGATATGTTTCTGTGTGTTCACGCGTGTGTGGAAACCAGGGCTCATCATCATGTATCTTCATACTCTCTACTTTATTTTTGAAATAGGATCTCACACTGAACTTAAAACTCACCAGTTGGCTAGGCTGGCCAGTGAGCACTGGAAATCTCCTCTCTGCCTCCCCTCTCTGACTGTTAGAGTTACATAAACACCCATCCATGTGCTGGATTTTATATAACTGTTAGGATTTGAACCCAGGTTCATGGTTGCACTGCAAGCACATTACTGTCTGAGCCATCGCCCCACCTTCTTTTTTTCTAAACCATTGGGTAAGCTGAACACAATTTACCTTATTCTTAAATATTTCAGTGTGTATTTTCCAAACATAAAGATATTCTTTTTACACAATCACCATTAACAATTAACAATGCCAGAAAACGAACTATAATTTAACCTAGAAATACGTTTAAATTTGACCAGTATGCCACTTGGGTCCTTTACAGTAAAGGGAAATGTTTCTTTCTCATTTGGATCTCACATCTCTGTAAGGCTGAAATGCTCCTCAGTCTGGCAGGTCTTGCATGACTGGCACATGTCCAAAGTGCAGGCCATTATGAGGTACAGTATCCCTCAGTTGGGCATTTTCTAATGATTAAGTGATCTTTATGCCTTGAAGGGGTTAGCTACATGTGTTTATACTTCCCAGGGAATCATGTCAGGAGATAAATGGTGTAGATTTGCATTATTTCTGGTAATGATAACACTATTTGGTCAAGTTGGAATCATGTTCTCTTCACATTAAAATGATTTATTTTCCCTTTGTGATTTATATATACATTGTAGAAGACATTTTGAAATTAGACAGTCACCCTATTTTTCATCATTTTTCCACCCACTAATTTTAGTATTCATAAATTATTCTGTGAAACAGTCATTATTGGTGTTTTCTTATTTCATCACTCCTTCTGCAAAAGGAATGCACAAAAATAGTAGTAAATATTGATAGAACACAAGTCAGCTTAAGAAATCAATCTGGAGTAATTCAAGCAGCTAAATAAACAGTGACCACATATTGCTGCAGCCCATGGAAAATAAGGGAATTCATGAATTCAGTCTGATGAAGATGAATGAGTAGACCTAAAAATGCTTCCTAAGAATAGACATCCACCTTTTCAAACATTTTTCAAAACACGTATTAAAAATCATGAGTGAATATAAAGAACATGTGAATGTCATTTGTAACCAAATAAATACAATGAAAGTATAGCCTGCTACACTACCAGTTTTAAAAATCACTTTATTTGTTATTTTGAATTTTTGTGTATGAGTATATTGTCTGCATGTATGTAAGAGCACCTGAGTCATGAAATACCTGCAGAGGTCAGAAGACAGCATTGGAGGTCCCTGAACCTGGAGTTACAGATGGTTGTTAGGAACCACGTGGGTGCTGGGAATCGAACCCAGGTCCTCTTCAAGAGCAGCCAGTGCTTTTAACCACTGAGTCATCTCTCCAGCCAATACTCCACCAGTTTTTAATCAAACAGTTTTCAATAATGTGTGAAATTAATAATGCTAAGTTGTAGTGAGGATGTGGAAAAATGAGCTCTCATACAAGGTATTGACTTTATCTTACCTGGGCAAAATTTTCCCAGACAACAGTTCCAAAGTATTCACGAAAATTTAAATGAATGCTACTCTATAACTCATCAAATCCACTTAACTTACTATAATAGATACATGAATAAGTAAAAATGCATATATTTTATTTTATTTTAGCATCATTAATGATAGCAAAAATTAGCAACCTTGACTGCATTCCTATTTAAATAATCTGTATTTCAAAATATTTTGATTACTCAAGATGAGCAAGCATACACACATATATGCACAACTTCATGTGTGCATACATAAACATATATAATCACCTGCACAATGGGACAATAGTAGGAACTTACAGAGGTGTTAGGAGCATAAACATAATATTTTACTTTGTGCATAGTGCCTGGTATCTACATACTAAATGAAAGCTTATTATTTTAATGTTATTAATTGCTATTATATTCTGCATAATGTTTCCTCTTGGTGACTATTGTGTTAATGTAAAACATAATTGGCGTATCATATGTTATATCTTTCTTTTAAGCAAGACATTTCAGTCATACTGAATGTCAAAGAGAATTTTGTTTAAAATCTTTGATGAATAAATTAAAGCATACAAAGCAAATCCTGTCCCTAAATTCTCACTTTTGCATTGAAAACCATATTTGCTTTGAGCATGTGTGCTTTCTAAGGGATGAAATAATAGAAATATGATAAAATGGCACAGATATAGAGAGAGGAGTTATTGGAAATGTTGCTTACTGAATACTTTGGTCTTCTAATGTAAGAAGTAAAAATTTCTCAAATGTTTGCATTATCAAGTTTCCAGAAATAATTATTTATTGGATTTTTCCATTAATAACATAGCCTCATAAAACTGCATCAAAGTTACTAATTATGCTGTTATCTTCTCTTATTTGGTATTCTTGTGACTTTCACAACCCAACTGTAATCATAGCATCAAAATTCGATAGACATAGCACAAATCAAAGAATGCATGTCATTCATCTTCAAATTTAATTTGAAAAGTGTAACTGTGACCTTCTGTTGAAAGTGTTGAATGTTTTTTCTTAACAAATGTCCCCAGGCAAGAAATAATTATCCTAAAGTGTGAGAAAGGTGCACCAAGTGCATAGCCAGGAGGTTATTTATCAGCTAACAGGAAATCTCACTGCTTGATAGTATGCAAATTTTTTATCATCATGGAAATTTAATTTGCACCTTTGATTCCTTTGTGCCTTCCTTAAGCCCAGCTCAGGTGTTAGGAGTTATCTTTTATCACAATAATTGTAGATCACATTTATTACTCTTTTTTAGAAAGTTAAAATAGTCAGAAAGAATGCCTAGCTAGTTTTAAAAACCAGAGGGAACCATATTGCTCCTACAAGCTACTGACAAATTATATACAGCAGATCAAGAAATATATGTCTAGGTAAGGTTTATATGAGAACAACTGGTCTTCGCCCAAGATTTATCTACATAACACGCAGTAATTAAAAGTACCAGACTGGTGGAACTAACCTTCTTGGATGTTTAACAGACATACTTTGAGGCCTATAATAATATGATCAGAGGGACATAAAGGACAGTTTTTGCTCCTTGCCTTCCTAGGTTGACTAGTTCCAGGGACTATGAGCAGCTCTCAAAATGTCCTGTAATTTTGGTTGGTCACCTGTCCTCTTGATCAAGGAGGCCGAGGAGACCCCACCAGATGGACTCTAACCAGTGTCCAGTCTACAAAGAGGAAGGCCAACACAGAGAAGTCATTTCCTCCATACTTCCAAGTGAAGCCAGCCATGGTCCAGCAAGACCTTTGACTTATCTTCACATAGGCGGAACCGGTAAAAGAAAGGAGCCAGGGGTTCCTCCCAAGCCCATGTGACTCCTGAGGAAAAGATCCACAAATGACCTTAAGAATAAAAATGAATTGGTTTATCTGGGCCAACTGCATGGCCTTAAACATCCAAAAGGAAAGTATAACCAAAGAGTAAAGGGGCCAATATAATCTTTTAAGAGTCCATATGTGTAGCTAAAGGTTACATAACAAGAAACAATGCCAGATAGGAGATACCTTCTTTTGAGTTGTTGGCCAGGGTGGCCAAAGGGACTCCCAGATAGTAACCCAGCATAGAACTGGGAAAATGAACAGCAGACCCCAATCTTATCTAAAGGAATATTGACAAATGATTGTTCCTAGATGAGCTGATCTTCCTAAAACAAAGGCCTCTAGAGGGGCTGACTAGATTCACCAGATGGACAAGTAGTGGGGAATTGCTTGGGGTGCCAACAACACAGCAGACAGTAGCAGGGATATCGGAGTACAAGGGCTCTAGTGGGTGGAGGGAGGCTATGGGAGGGTGCCATCTGGGAAGTGGGTGTATAGTTGAATAAGATGGTTTGGCATGTTCTGTATGATACACACACATAAAAAAATCAACAATTTTTTTAAATGTATTATATTTGAGGAAGAATCATGGAGATTTACATCGTGTTAATTAGTAAAGGTGATAAACATTACCATTGAAACCTACCTGATGATTTTTATAGACATGCACAGGTGCCAAGGATCCAAGTGCAACCGATTATGACTAGTAATAATCAGATACATACAGATTAGAGATGCATGAGTCAGCATCTCAGTGTTAGTATCAAAAACAATGAGTCTTTCTGCAAGGAACAATATATTCTAAAATGAAATGGAGATCTTTTTTAAAGGTTAAAAACTCATTCAATTTTATGTCTTATAGGACTTACACTGAGTTCAATACTGTGTAACTGTATTAATTCAACTATGAACCTAGAAACTTACAGCCACTTGTGAAAGAGATGTGTGCTCTTGCTCTGGAGTGTTTTACTGAATATGTTAAAGCTGTAATGAAATGCTTCTTCTAATCATGTAATTTTTTTAATTTTTAATTTACTTCATATTAAATAGTAGAAGTGATAAACATTACCAGTGAAATCTACCTGATGACTTTACATCCATACTGAGGTATGAAGGATCCAATGTAACCGACCGTGACTAGTTATAATCAGATACATAGAGATTAAAGACACATGTGCAAACATGTAAGTATTAGTAGCATTAAAAATGTAGGAAACACCATCTCTTAAAATGAAATGGAGATTTTCCTTAAAGAATAAAAACTCATTCGATTTTATGTCTTACAGGGTTTATACTGAGTTCAATATTGTATGACTGTATTAATTCAACTGCGAACCTAAGAATTTATAGCCACCTTTGAAAGAGATGTATCCTTGCTCTGGAATGTGTTACTGAATATGGTAAAGCTGTAATGAAATGTTTCTTCTAATCATGTGGTTACTAAATTTAAAAAAAATTAATTAAACTTTAAAAAAATAGAAAGATATTTGCCATTTAATGATTTAGGGAAACACAGTAATTCAAGGTGTGCTCAGCACTCAACAGCAATTTAGCAGTGTTTTGAACGGTAGCACAGTAATGTGAAGGCACTTGGCATGGTATCAGAGTGGGTGCACTTCGAGAAGCAGAGGCACTGCTCAGACGGTCTAATTCTTCATTCTAATGGCCTGATCGCTGTTTCAGTTTGAAAGTGCATGCAAATATCACTGGGTTTTTTGACCAGGCTATAAAACCAGGAACCACCAGATCTGTTCATCAGAGTTTAAGATTTGGTCCCAGCTCTTCTTCTGGTAATTCCCTGTATTTGCCCATAGTTTCAGTAACACATATTGTGTTCTTTCATTCTCTGACATACATTATTGAAAATTTTTGCTTTGCACTTTCTCCTACTTCACTTAGAGATGTAGAGAGATATAAATTCTTGAAAGAAATTAAAAGCATCCTACAACCAAATTGCCAAAAATGGAGAGCCTGGTAAAATATTATTTGAAAAAAAAAAACATTGTGGATGGTATTTTATCAAGAACACAATACAGTGACTAAATGAACATTGAAAAGGTACAGTGTTGGTAAGCTTCGGTACTACAGATTACAGCAACTCCTCAACTGCAACCCTCCCGTGGGGATCAACCTAAATGGTCCTGGTCCTCCCAGCCACCTGATGGATCGCTAGTGCTACTGGAAACACATCCGATTTCTATCTGATATCATAAGTCGGGCAATCTCGTTCATGACCAAGGGCTATCAAGCTAATCTTTTGGTGGTATGCAAATAAAAGCAGATGCTTCAAATTTAATAAATATTTATTATACATTTGTTGACTTAGTTTTAATAGATGTGAATAAAGTAAAAATAAAGCATAAATCGCCTCTTCAAGACATCTTTATTTTGTTAGAGTTTTGCAAAAGGAAAATGTTCATGATACAAGGCAAAGGCAAAAGGGAAGAAAAGTGTAACAGGAGCCAGAGAGAGAAGGCATCTCTCTTATGAGTCAGAACTAGAGTCAGTGATGTTCTCAGTTTAGTACAGTATGCTAACAGTGGCCCTCTGAATGCATGGCCTTGCAGCAGCTAAAGAAGTAACATAAGGCTTAAGTGTCAAAGGAGTTCTCAATTTTGATCCCACACAACTGCACTTCATGTCTTCTAAATTTTTAATTCTTTTTGAGCTTTTGAACATTTTATACAGCAGTTCTTAATCAAATTTAGACCCCCTAGTAATTTTTTTTTTGTCTTGTTGGAAACAGGGTCTCCCTGTAGCCTAGCTGGCCTGGAGCTCACTATGTAGATCAGGCTGGCCTTGAGCTCACAGAGATCCACCTGTCTCTGCCTCCCAAGTGCTGGGACTACAAGCATGCACCACCATGCCCAGCTTGACCTCATGCTTTCTACCATACATGTTAGGTCCTATCAAGTCAAGCATTTGTACCCAGATTTCCTTCAGTACAGTTTCATCCACTGAAGTCTAGTCATCCTAACTGAAGATCATGAGTAAGGCCTACTCTCCCTCACCCAGTAGTAATCAGTCTCCACCAGTTTCCAGACTAGAGCCAACTCTCTGCCCATTTCTCTCACTCTACTCTGGGCCCTTATCTGAATAAGTTGGCATGGTCAGCTGGATGCCATCACTGCCACAAGTTCACATGTGCGAACTTCCAGTGTGCAAACTTCTCTATTGAAATTTTTATGAACAAATACTGAAAGAGTCTGTCATTGAAGACAGAACATGCTTTGGCCATAGGACATGGAAAAATCAAGGTGGTACTGACCTCTAAACTTCTTCCCTTATGGCTAGCTTTCATGGTACTAGAAGGTACTATGCAGGCTGCAGGGGAAAGAATTCATCAGTCTCAGCCAGCTGTGAACCCTGTGAGCTACAATGACGATTGTCCAGGCAACATATGTCAAATGGTACAACTGTGACACAATGTTAAATGGGTAACCAAAAGCTTTCTGATTGAATTTAAAGCCCACTCCATAGGAGGAAATCCATACCTGGTACTGTAAATTAACCAAGAATTCCTAAAGATGTCATGTGCCTTCTAAATACTTGCCTTTTCTACCCATAGAATAGTGTGGCTCTCATCCATCATCAGAGAAGCTTCTTGTTACAGTGAACTGAAGTTAACACAGACTCACAACTGCTCAAAGTGCAAAGAGTAAGTGACTGTGCAGTGCTTAGTCCCAAGTTGGACATCTATATTGCCTTCTCCCCACAAGGCTGAAAGAAAATCAAGGGAGAGGGAACAGAAGGTTTGTGGGAGCCAGAGGTTGGGGTGGACTGCTGCAAAATAGTATCTCCTAGGCACTACAGGTCCATTGCACTCATGAACTCACAGTAAATGTGGCGGCCTACATAAAGCCTGTACAAGATGAAGCAATCAACATTCTAGCATGGATAGTCAAGGGGCTCATGACGTCCCACCCTAGTTGAGAGGGGTTGGCAGTAAATATCTGCTGAAGGTAGGAAAGTCAATCTTCTTGATGGATGCTGATTTTCATGGGTTGCCCATGCCCCAGTGGGTAATGCTCTAGCCAGTTGAAACTGGATATACTAGGTTAAAAAAAATACAAGAGGATATAACGTTGGAAGTGGGACAGAAGGGACCTGGGAGAAGTTTGGGGATGAGAAAATGGGTGTGAAAATCATCAAAATACATTTTATACATGTATGAAATTCTCAAAGAATAGATAAATAAAATATGTTTAAACTTATAAAGCAGTAGCCTATTAAAGATTTAATAGAAGCTTGGTTTATCTAGTTTCACTCAGTAATAGTAAAATTTTCAAATTGATAAAAATTTTTAATTAGTTTCTATGTTATCTGCAGAAGTATATACCATTTAAAGGAAACCAGCTACCTAAACATGTGAAAATGGAAAACATACTTGAGGATTATCGGTTTAACTTACTACAGAAGGAAACAAATATTTGAAGACTCGAAGCAACTCCAATGTCACAGTAGCAATTGGCTTTTCTATCAACACTACATAAAGATTCAGCTTTCAGCTGATCATTATTTATGATAACTCAGTTCCTACCTTGTTTCAACTCAAATCAAGTTAGTAATTCTTTAAGAATGCATCTTTTTTTAGTATTTTTAAAAATTATTTATTTAATAACCACATACATAGAAGAAGCATTTCATTACAACAGCATTGACATATTCAATAACAATTTACATATTCAATAAGAATTTTCTGAGCTAAGATGCATCTCTTTCAAAATTGGCTATAAATTTTTAGGTTTACAGTTGAATTAGTACAGTTATACAATATTGTACTCAATATAAACCATATGTCATAAAATTAAATGAGGTTTTAACCTTTAAAAAAGATCTCCATTTCATTATTAAAATACACAGTTTCATACAGAAAAATTCATTTTTAATGCAACTGAGATTAAGATGTTGCACATGTGTTTCTAACCTCTATATACCTGATTATTACTAGTCACCGTCAGTTATTTTCAGAGCTCTTTGGCATCTGAGAATGGATATAAAATAGGTAAATTTCAGTAGTAATGTTTTTCACATCTACTAATGATTAGGGAGCAAATTTTTATGCTTTGAAGATTTTTTATTTTAAACCCACTTCCCAGGTAGCACCCTCCCATAGCCTCCCTCCCCCTACTAGA
>NW_008335287.1:3047265-3048489 GCF_000622305.1 Nannospalax galili | reverse complement strand
TTGTTGATTTGTGTGTGTGTGTGTGTGTGTGTGTGTGTGTGTATCACATAGGACATCTCAAACCATATTATTCAACCATACACCCACTTCCCAGATGACACCCTCCCATAGCCTCCCTTTCCCAACAGGAGCCCTTGTACTCTGATATCACAACAAACAAAGAAAACAGTTCAAAGAATCAACAAATCCAAGAGTTGGTTCTTTGAAAAGATAAACAAGATTGACAAACCTGTAGCCCAGTTAACCAAAAGAAAGAAAGAGCACCTCCAAATCAACAAAATCAGGAATGAAAAGGGAAACATCACAACAGACACCAGAAAGATACAGAACATCATAAGGGAAAACTTGAAAAACATAGATGCTACTAATTTGAAAACGTAAGAGAAATAGACGGGTATCTAAAGCCATGGGAACCACCAAAACTAAACCAAGAAGAGATTAACAGCTTAAACAGACCCATACAACAAAAAGAAATTGAAACAGTAATACAAAACTTCCTGACTAAAAAAAAAAAGCCCAGGACCAGATGGATGTACAGCAGAATTCTATCAGACATTTAAGAAGATCTACATCTAATATTACTTAATTTATTCAAAAAGATACAAATGGAGGGAGAACTTCCAAATTCCTTCTATGAAGCCAGCATCACTCTAATACCAAAGCCAGGTAAAGATAAAACCAAAAAAGAAAACTATAGATCCATATCCTTAATGAACGTATATGCAAAAATACTCAACAAGATATTTGCAAACTGCATACAGACACACATGGAAAAGATCATACACCATGATCAAGTCGGCTTTATCCCAGAGATGCAGGGATGGTTCAATATACGTAAGTCCAAAACGTCATAAATCATATAAATGGGCTCAAAGACAAGAACCACATGGCCATCCCAATAGATGCAGAGAAAGCCTTTGAAAAAATTCAACACGCATTTATGTTCAAATTCCTAGAGAGATTTGGACTGGAGGGAACACACTTCAACATAATTAAAGCCATATATAACAAACCCACAGCCAACATCATTCTAAATGGAGAAAAACTGGAGGCATGCCCATTGAAATCAGGAACCAGACAAGACTGTCCACTATCTCCACTTCTCTTTAACACAGTGCTTGAGGCTCTTGCAAGAGCAATAAGACAGGAGCAGAAAATTAAAGGAGTAATAATTAGAAAAGAAGAGCTCAAATTATCCCCTTTTGCAGATGATATGATATTATA
>NW_008335287.1:3045138-3046983 GCF_000622305.1 Nannospalax galili | reverse complement strand
ACATCTTGTAATAAACCTGACCAAAGACATTAAAGACCTCTACAACGAAAATTTTAAGTCTTTAAAGAAAGAGATTGAGGAAGACCTCAGAAGATGGAAGGACCTCCCATGCTCAAGGATTGGAAGAATTAATTTTGTGAAAATGACCATCCTACCAAAAGTCATACAAAGATTCAACGCAATGCCAATCAAAATCCCCATGACATTTTTCACAGAAATGGAATAAACTATCCTAAGATTCATATGGAAGCACAAAAGACCTCAGATAGCCGAAACAACCCTGTGCACTAAGAGCAATGTTGGGGGAATTACTATACCAAATTTTAAGCTGTATTACAGAGCTATAGTCATAAAAACAACATGGTACTGGCACAGAAATAGACCCATAGACCAATGGAACAAAATTGAAGACCCAAATATGAGTAAATACAATTTCAGCCACCTGATATTTGACAAAGGGGCCAAGAATAGTCAGTGGAGGAAAGACAGCATGTTCAGAAAATGGTGTTGGCAAAACTAGATCTCCACCTATTAGAAGAATGAAACTAAACCCCTATCTTTCACCCTGCACAAAAATCAATTTCAAATGGATTGAAGACCTCAATGTAAAGCCTGGAACTCTGAAACTGTTAGAAGAAAACATTGGCAAAAACCTACAAGATACGACTGGAGGAAAGACAGCATCTTCAACAATGATACTGTCAAGACTGAACCTCCACCTGTAGAAGAATGAAACTAAACCCCTGTCTTTCACCTTGCTCAAGGTCAACTCCAAATGGATCAAAGATCTCAATGTGAAACTGGAAACCCTGAAACTATTAGAGGAAAATATTGACAGTAACTTGCAGGATATAGGTTTAGGAAATATTTTCTAAATCAGACGGAAGTTGCTCAGGAATTAAGGTCAGCAATCAACAAGTGGGACCTCATTAAACTAAAAAGCTTCTGTATAGCAAAAGGAACAATCAAAAAAGTGAAGAGAAAACCCACAGAATGGGAAAAAATCTTCACCAGTGACACATCTGACAGAGGTTTAACATCCAGAATATACCAAGAACTCAAAAAACAAACAATCTAGAAACCAAATGAGCCAATGAAAAGATGGGCTAAAGATCTAAACAGAGAGTTCTCAAAGGAAGAAATAAAGATGGCTAAGAAAAGTCTCAAAAGATGTTCAACATCACTAGTAATTAGGGAAATGCAAATTAAACCCACTTTAATATTTATCTTACCCCAGTCAGACTGGCTAAGATCAACAGAACAAATGATACCAAATGCTGGAGAGGATGTGGTGAAAGGGGAACACTCACCCACTGCTGTTGGGGCTGCAAACTTGTTCAGCCCCTATGGAAAGCAGTGTGGAGAACTCTTAAACTATAAATAAGCTGGGTGTGGTGGCACATGCCTTTAATCCCAGCACTCGGGAGGCAGAAACAGATGGATCTCTGTGAGTTCAAGGCCAGCCTGGTCTACATAGTTAGTTCCAGGACAGCTGGGGCTACAGGGAGACCCTGTCGCAAAAAGACAAAAAAAAAAAAAACTACAAATGAACCTAATATTTGACCCAGTTATACCACTCCTTGGCATATTCCCAAAGAATTCATCCTATTGCCTAGACACTTGTACATCCACGTCTGTTGCTGCTCTTTTCACAGTAGCTCAGAGATGAAAGCAACCTAAGTGTCCCTCAATTTATGAGTGGATAATGAAAATGTGGTTCATATATACGATGGAGTTTTACTCAGCAGTAAAGAAAGATGAAATCATGAAATTTGCAGGTAAATGGATGGAACTAGAAACTGTTATACTAAGTGAAGTAACACAGACTCTGAAAAAAAAAATTTA
>NW_008335287.1:3041274-3044977 GCF_000622305.1 Nannospalax galili | reverse complement strand
ACCTAGGGGATAAAGGGAAAGAAGGAGCTCAAGAGAGGTAGGGCCATAGGAGGAGTATTATTAATGGAGAAAGGGGGAAAACGGGGGCACGTTAATTGGGGAAACCATTATGGAGGGGTGAGACGATGCGAGATAAACAATGCCTAGCTAGTTTTGAAAACCAGAGGGAACCATATTACTCCTACAACCTACTGACAAATTATACATAGCAGATCAAGAAATGTCCAGTTAAGTGTTATCTGAGAACAATTGGTCTTTGTCCAAGATTTATCTACATGACACACAGTAATTAAAAGTACCAGACTAGTGGAACTAACCTTCTTGGATGTTTAACAGACATACTTTGAGGCCTATAATAATTTGGTCAGAGGAACATAAAGGACAGGTTTTGTTCCTTGCTCTCCTAAGTCTACTAGTTCCAGGGGACTATGATCATCTCTCAAAATGTCCTGTAATTTTGGTTGGTCACCTGTCCTCTGGATCATGGAGGCCGAGGAGACCCCACCAGATGGACTTTAACCAGTGTCCAGTCTACAAAGAGGAGGGTCAACACAGAGAAATCATTTCCTCCATGCTTCCAAGTGAAGCCAGCCATGGTCAAGTAGGACCTTTGACTTATCTTCACATAGGTGGAACTGGTAAAAGAAAGGAGCCAGGGGCTCCTCCCAAGCCCGTGGGACTCCTGAGGAACAGATCCTCAAATGACCTTAAGAGTAAAAATAAATTGGTTTATCTGGGTGAACTGTATGGCCTTAAACACACAAAAGGACAGTATAACCAAAGATTAAAGGGGACAATATAATTTCTTAAGAGTCCATATGTATAGCTAAAGGCTACATAACAAGCAACAATGCCAGATAGGAGATACCTTTTTTTGAGTTGTTGACCAGGGTTGCCAAAGGGACTCCTAGATAGTAACCCAGCATAGAACTGGGAAAATGAACAGCGGACTCCAATCTTATCTAAAGGAATATTGACAACTGATTTCTGCTAGATGAGGAAAAGCTGACCCTCCTAAAACAATGACCTCTAAATAAGCTGACTAGATTCACCAGAAGATAAAGTAGTGGGGAATGGCTGGGGTTCTGACAACACAAGAATGCATCTTTACGTGAAAGCAGAGATTAACGAAAGAATAATTCAAAAATATCAGTCAAATAATTAGCTGGTTATTTGATAAGATATATCTGTAAAAACTATAGCCAGAAGAACTAAGAAAAATGGAGGAATGACTCAAAAACAGGGGTGAAAAGTGATAATAGGACTGACAACACGGAAATACCAAGCACTGTAGCTTATTTTGAATAACGTGGCTAGGGAAATGGCTCAGTGGTTTAAGCACGTTCCACACATGCATGAGGACTGGAGTTCAGAAACCCAGACCCCAAGTAAATGCCAGCTTGCCTGGTGGGCAGAATGATCCTCTTGTAATTCTAGCCTTGGAAGGCAGAGACAAGGTACAGAGCGAGCTGGCTAACAAGACAACCCATATCAGTGAGCTCTGGATTTGATTGAGAGGCCTTGCCTCAAATAATAAAGTACAAGACCTACCAAGGATGATTTCCAACATTGACCTCCGGCCTCCTTATGCATGCACACACACATGCATAGGCACACAAACACATGTACAGATACATGCAAATATGTATACACACATGAAATGCAAAGAGAAAAAGGCTATTATGAATAACTATATGCCAATAATTTTGATAGCCTAGAAAAATAGACAAAATCCTGGGCTCCTATACTTTGTGAAAACATGTCAAGAATAAATAATGAAACTGACTCAGCTATATTTTTTTAAAAAATCTGCCATCATATTAAAACTCAGGGCCTTGGAGGTCTGCTGCTGAATTCTATGAAACATGTTTAAGAACAAAGAACTAACATAAATCATTCCTAAATGATTGAAACATTAAAAAGAAATTTCTTCTTTCAAACCCATTCAAGGAGGTCAGCATTACTCTGAAAATAAAATAAAAACACAACAAAATAGGTAACTATAGGTCAGTATCACTAGTAAATATACATGCAAAAAATAGTCAATGGAATTCTGGCAAATTGAATTCATCCCTGTATTAAAAATCATTTTGTTTGATTAGATATAATACAGCTTAAACAGAATTTATCTCAAGGACGTTAGGATGATTAAACTACGCACAGTGAGAAACATGTTATGCCACATCAAGGCTAAGAAAAAGTTTATGATCATCTCAATCGATGCAGAAAAGACATTTGATAAACTTGAACACTCATTCATGATTTTTTAATACTCTAAAAACATAGTATAGTAAGTCAAAAGACAGCGTGATACTGAATGGAGAAAAATTTGAAAGTTCTCTATGTAAGATATTGAACAAAATACAAGTAGATGCTCACTTTTATCCCTTTTACTCAATATACTACTGAAAATCCTAATCACAACAATTACCTAAGAGAAAGATAGAGCACACAAAGTAGAAAAATCAAGTCTAACTCTTTTTGTTTTCATACAACCTGATCTTTATATATAGGAAACCCCAAACACCATGAAAAGCTAATGTAGCTTATTAAAAAGTTACAGAATATAAAAGCAAAACAAAAAGAAAACCCAATGAATTACATTGTCCTATGTGGCTATAGAATGATCTGAACTAGAGATCAAGATAGCAATTCCATTTTCAGTAGCTATAGAAAGATAAAATGAAGAAATCTAACCAAAGGCTAATACATTTCTACAATGAAAATTATAACTCATGTGTGAAAATCTCGAAGAAAGACAAAAAAAAAGAGACGAATGGCACCCCAGGTTCAAAGTGCACACAACTCAAATCATTTCAAAGTCATTATCAGAACATCAATGGCATCCTTCACAGAACTATAAAAACCCATTCTAAAATTTGTTTGGAACCACAAAGAGCCCTAAGCCATCTTGAGCAAAAACAACAAAGCAGGAAATTTTGCATGACCCGACTTCAAAATATGCTACAAAACATTAGTAATCAAAGAAGTATAGTGAGGACTTTTTGTAGTTCTTACTGAATTTTTGTATATTTCATATATGACATCTTAATCATCTTTCCACCCTCTTGTCCACTGGCACCCTCTTATAGCCCCCTCTACTGAATTTCATGAATTCATTTATGTTAAGGCCTATCAGGTCAAGTTTGTGTCCCCAGCTCAATGAAATGAGTATGTTTAAGAAACATCTAGTCAGCCTGTCTAGAGTCACCCCCTTTAAAGAAGATCAGCTCTTCCTTACCTAGCAGTTATCAGCTGCTCAATATTCCTCAGCTAAGATTGGGTCCTGCTGAAGGCTCATGGAACACTGTGGAACAAGGGATAGAGAGAATACTAGTGCATCATCAGTGAAGCTCCCTCATGCAACAGAAGGCAATGAACACAAAGGGCCACAAACGGCCAAAGCAGCACGGTGTTGACATAAACTAGAAAAACAGATGATTAGAGCAGAATGGAGAGCTCAGAAACAAGCTGACATATCTAGTCAATTAATTTTCCACAAAGCTGCTAAGAACAAACTTTGAAGAAAGGATAGCTCTCTCGATAAATGGTGACTTATCCACACCCAAAAGAAAAAAAATTAGAACATTCAGCATTCCTCCCTTGGGAAACTTCCCACTTTTGAGCATTTTCCTCACTTTCCTGTAATAAACCAACATCACTGTGCTGGGAAAAAAAAAAAACGGGAAGAAGAAAGAAAGAA
>NW_008335287.1:3040381-3041219 GCF_000622305.1 Nannospalax galili | reverse complement strand
ACATAGGTGGATGACTTAATTATAAGACCTGAACCTGAGAATCTATTAGGCGAAAACAATGGTACAAAGTAATATTTTTGAGAAACATCTCAGAAGCACAAGAAACAAAAGCAAAAAATGGACTCATGGGATTATGTATGTCACACTTATATGCTCTGAAACAGTAAAGGAAATAACAAAGTGCACACACAACCTCTAGATCTGGATAAATTATCTTCAAATGATAATCTCATAAGAGGCTGATAGCCATAATAAATAAGGAACTTTAAATCCTCAATAGCAGAAAATAAATCTAATTTATAAGTGAGAAATATATCTAAATATGTATTTCTCAAAAGAAGAAAAATAGTTAATGGGTGGATGAAAAAGCATTCATCAATATCATCAGGAAAGGGTAAATAAAATCCATAAGTTATATTTATTTACAAAAGTAAAAATCACTAATATTAAAAACAGTAGAGATAACAAGTGTTGAAAATAATGCAAGAAGAAAAGGAACCCATATAAGATGTTGGTGAGAATGTAAATCAGGAAAATTATTATGGAATTGACTTAAGGCTACAAGAATTGCTATATGATCCAGCAGTTTCTTGGGCTTTTTACTCAAAAGAAATGAAATGAGCAGGTTTAAAAAATTTGTACTCCTATGTGCATTTCGATATTCACAATAGAATACTAGTTGGCCATCTAAAGAATTAAATTGTGTCATTTGAGCAACATGGGTGAAAGAGAAGATTATTATGTTAAGTGAAATAAGTCAAGGCAAGAAAGACATATAGAATGATGTCATTCACATGAAGAGTTTTGAAAAGTTGACCTTGTAGAATTTAAGACAAGA
>NW_008335287.1:3017787-3040212 GCF_000622305.1 Nannospalax galili | reverse complement strand
AGAAGTTACCAGAGGCTGAGCAGAGGTGCGGGAAGGAAACGGAAAAAAAATTGATCAATAAGTTACAGTGAGATAGGAGCAAGAAGTCCTGGTGAGGTGCTGCCAGTAGGGTGGCTATAGATGACAAGAATGCACTGTGCATTTCCAAAATCATTTAAAAGAAAAGATTTTGAGTACTTTCATTATAAGAAAGTAATAAATGTTTGAGTAACTGAATGTTTTACCTGATGTAAATATTATACAATGTACACACATATGGAATAATTGCATGGAGTCCTATTAATACGTAGAAGCTTCATGTTTTTATGTATCAGATAAAAAGTAAATTTAAGCTCATGCCTATAATGTCAGCCCCTGGGAGGCTAAGGAAGAAAGGCTGTCATGAGTCGAGAGGCCTGCCTAGGCTACCTGGTGACTGCCAAGTGAGTCTGCACCATAGTATGTGACCCTGTCACACAAAACAGCAAAAAAGTAAACTTAATAAATTAACTTTCTAAAAATGCACTTTAGGTTAAGAATATTTTTAATCCATTCATTGAGAGCTCTTTTAAAAAACTGTGATTTTTGTCT
The DNA here is from genome assembly GCF_000622305.1 of Nannospalax galili. Classification (NCBI taxonomy): domain Eukaryota; kingdom Metazoa; phylum Chordata; class Mammalia; order Rodentia; family Spalacidae; genus Nannospalax; species Nannospalax galili. The sequence goes on along the minus strand of NW_008335287.1, from coordinate 3,039,642 downwards.
TAAAGAAGTTTATTGCACTGTAGCCTCTGTATGATTTAACTTCCAAAGGCATAAGAACATAAAATAATCATTTTCTTTTTATACCAAAGTGGGAACATTACAGGACATGGGTTAATGATAACTATCAGACCTGAGTTTTATCATCTTCAACAAATAGGCAGCTCAGAGCACAAAATTCTCATTCTATAAGACATTCTTTATGAAAATTATTTCAGAAATTAGACATTTACCAAAGCTCTCATCTCAAAATAAATGATCATTGTCACACAAGAGAGAACAATTAGACTTCTCTGCATTCAGAAATAATTGAATATAAGCACATGGTTAATATTAAACTATGGAGAAACCTCTGTCACACTTAATGACAGTGCATTCATAAAAATTACTTTACGAGGCCAGAGGCCCATGTTGAATGTCTTCCACGTGTACACACATGCACAGGCATCTACACACACACACACACACACACACACACACACACACACTTGCATTAATTCAGAGCAAGTCCTATTTAGCCAATCTCAACCCCATATTCAATGCTTTATAAAGTTTCTAAAGCTTTAACATCTATTTTATACTTTTCCAGAATGATTGTCGTTGAATAAGCACTTCCTTCTGAATGTTGTAATTAAAATATGGCATATCAATCAGCTTTTGTACACATTGCCAAACTTCTTTCTCTCATTCTGATTGCTCTTTGTGTCTAATTTTTCTGAGCCATTTTTCCAGATTAAATTATGGCAAGAAAAAAAGATTACTTTGTCACATATTTTTAACAATATTTCTTTTTATCAATATTTTAAGAAACAATAAAAAATAAAATTAATTATAATTATAAGTACATTAGATGTTAAAGAGCAAGGGAACATTTATGGGGTGATTTATCTGATTCTTTGGAAAATAAGAATATGATGAGGTTGGAATACAGTCTGCAGACTGTGTCAGGCAAGAAATAACAGCATAAGGAAAGTCCTGCAGATCTGTACTGCATTAAAACATTTGTCGTTTTTATTAATTTAAAAGAGTGACTAAAACAACTGGTCTGGCCCAGTACATTGGTTAATGTATTTACACTGAAATCCACTCTTTATAACTTTTTCCATGTAGTGATACTGTGTTGCTGGTTGTGTAATGAATATTGTATCCTAGAATAACGTCCCCTCCCAGCCTCACATAAGCTTCCTGACAATCTCAAGGAGTTATTGCCCAATAAAAAGGACAAGCTTGTATAGTAGAAGTGACTGGACTTTCTGGTTTTCAGAAAAAGTATGTTGGAAGTCACTATACAAGACAAAAGTCTGAGGTAAACTTTAAAGTAGGTGTTTCAGATTATACAACATGGTCTGCTAGGATTACTGTGGTGGATTGAAAGGAAGCCAGCATGGAAAGTATCTGATAAAATAAAAACTTGCAACTCATATTCTTTTTTTTAAATTTTATTGAATTTTTGAGGTTTTGATACAATATGTTTGGTGGTATTTAGATTCTCTCCTATCCACACATCTCCCCACTGACCCCCCACCCAATTTAATGTACTCTCATATATATTTTACAGCATATAGAGTCTGATTTGGGTCTCCAAATGTCCTCATCCATGCAACACACTGTCTCTCCTTCTCCTAGTAGCCATCACCTGCCAAAATTCCCTTAAGTTGGATTGGGATTTCTTGCCCATGACTTCTCCATATCTGTGCTGGGATTTTGTCTTGTTTGAGCTTGCATGAGATTTGTGCATGCTATCACCATTGTGAATGTTCATAGGGGTAACTGACCAGCTGTCTCAAAAGCTCTGTTTCCCTGTGGTCATCCACTACCTCTGGTTCATACAGTCTTTCCACCCCACTTCTGCAATGTTCCCTGAGCCTTGGAAGGAAGAGTTTTAAATAATTGTCCTATTCAGGGACAGACACACTGCAGCCACTTGTTCTCTGCAGGTTGGTCACTTGTGGGTTTCCCTGTTAAATATTCGCATTTCCCCACATCCTCACTAGCATTTATCATCCTTTCCTTTTTTGCATCTTAACCATTACAAGTGGGGTAAAAAAAATTTAAGTAAATGTAAAGACCACAATTAAATCTCTTGATACCTTTGTAAGAGTTAGCTGAGAAATGGCACATATCTGGTACCTTTTCATAGGAAAATACATAATGAATGGAATTTACTACAGTTCTTGGTTGATTTAGCGTTCAAGAAAATGATCATATGCCCAGGTTTTCTAAACATTACTGGGAGGTGTTGTTGAGTTTTGGCCTGAAAAATAGTCCCTTGAAATGACAGTAAGAGCTCTATTTAACATTAGAGAAGTCTTTGTATCTTTGTAAAAAAATTTATTTTATTTTATGTGTATGAGTGTTTTGCCTGCATGTATAGAAGTGCACCCATGTCATGCAACTCCTGCAAGACCAGAGGAAGGCATCAGGTCGATGGAACTGAAGTTATAGATCCTAGCTATCAAGTGGGTGCTGGGAGCCTTACTTGAATCATTTGCAAGAGCAGCCCGTACTCTGAGCTGCTGAGCCATCTCTCTAGCCCCAGAATCTTGGTGTCTGAATGGTGCCATATTTAGGCACCATGTGCTGGACGAGTGATCTACTGCTGAGCTACCTCTCCGGCCGAAAGCAAATTTTGTTTCATACTAAAATTATAAATTATATTGTACAAACACTAAATGATAGCATTTGTCATTAAGCTGCACTTCTCGTGTCACTATAGCAAGAGCTACACATTGCAGAACACACACATTGGACATCACCACCAACCTATCTTCCAAAGGAGAGTTGAGTGCATTTTCCTACAGCAGACATCACAGTACTCTATGGTTTCTTTCAAACGCATACCTTAATGAAGTGTTTCCCATTATTTACCCCATCAGAACAAAAAATAGACATGTGGGCAAAAACACACATCCATCATTAGCTATCCTGTAGCTGTTGCACAGATGTCCCAGACATATTGTTTCCAAAACAACTTCAATGTTTCTATGGTGCCCTAATGAGGCATAAAGTGTTTTTCTTCATGATAAAGATCTGTAATAAGAACTCAAGAGAATGGTATATGAAATAATATGTGGCAGTCTTGTTTATTTCTCCTAATTTGAAAAAGCCCAATTACAACATATTTATTAAATGTTTAGTGTTGTGTGATCAACACAGTAACAATGGTATTTGGGAGGTTACAGGAAGTTTAAGGTTTGATTCTTGTCACTAAAACCCTTAAAATCTAACCAGAGAGATGTTTATATACATAAAGCAGTCATGTTGTCAAATGTACAGAAAACATAACATGAACTAAACTATTACAATTTAAATATTCAGTGAGCAACTTTTTTGGACCTTCACATTTGATATTCACAAAAACATAGTGGTGTAAATCCCACTATTAAAATCGTGACACAGGAGAAAAACCTACATTCCAAGAAATTAAACAATTTGGCCGAGAATTACACATTTGGAAATCACAAAATTCAATCAGACTTCTGTTTTAAAAGAATGTGCTGGAAAACAAAATTTCTCTTAAGACTTTGGAGTTCAGTGCTGGAAAGATGGCTCACCAGTTAAGAGCACTGGCTGCTCTTGCAGAGGACCCAGGTTCAATTCCCAGCACCCACATGGCAGCTAACAACTGTCCATAATTTCAGTTCCAGGGGATTTTATGACCTCTTCTGACCTCCATGGATTTCACTTATACACATGTAGGAATAAATTAAAAACAATTTTTTTTCTAAAGAAAGACTTTAGGCTCATGGGACCATTGCCTCATGGAAGAAGAGGCAGAAAGATTGTAAGAGACAGGGCTGGTTCATGAGTACAGGGAAGTGGAGCCTTCCAGGCCACTGGAGCCTTGGTCATGTGAGCCTGTGGCAGTGGTGGCATCAAGAGTGGGACCCATGTCAGCTCAGTTAAACAAGGGCCCAAAGTGGAGGTGAGAAATAGGTGGTGAGCCAGCAGTAGATTGAGAACTATTTGAGATTGATTGCTGCTGGGTGAGGGAGAGTATAACTTATATATGACCACTGGATGGACTGACTAGACTCTAGTGGTCACATTTACACTGAAGGACATTTGTGTACAAACACCTAAATGCATAGGCCTCACCATATATGGCAGAGTGCACAGGGTTAGGTGGGGGGATGGGGGGAGGCATGGATGAGGGAGGAGGGGTCTGGGTTTTAGTGGGAAATGTTATATGAAATTTAAAAAGCTCAATCAAAAAAGACTTTGGAAATCAAAGCAAGAAAAACAGCACACAGCAGAAGGAACCCATGCTTAGAAGAGTCAAGACATGATTTAATAGATACGGAGAGTCAGTAATAAAACTAGCCTTCAATACTAGCCTGGAGAATGAGATTGGATCACACAGGAAAAGAGGGACAGCATTAAATTAAGTTCTGAAGAAGGAAGATGATACAGAAACGTTTTTAAAATACTATCTCAAGGGGCTTGGAGAGATTGTGCAGTGCTTGCTACTCTTGCAGACAACTCTAGTTTAGTCCCAGCAACCAATTTGGGTGACTTACAACCACCTATATCTCCAGATCCAACATCCTCTACTAGCCTTTGCAGGTGCCCATACATATGTACACACACACACACACACACACACACACACACACAATAAATAAATAAATAAATAAATAATAAATCAAAGTAATTTTTAAATACTATCTTGATGATTATATCAAGTTAGAAAAGAGTGTGACAGGTGAGAAAAAAATGAGAGGATTTAAAACCCAAGAAACAGTGACTAATGTGTAACTCACTGGTAAAGTTCAGGCTGAACATGTTGCCTAACACCAGGTCTGATATTTAGAACACACACACATGTACACACACACACACACACACACACACACACACCACAATTCAGTAGACTTTGCTGCCTGATTACATATGGAAACATTATATACTGCATTACTGAAAAATAATAGTGTTATAGAAGGTTTTGTAAAATGTGGATTAAGATAATTGGTATTAGAATAAACTCTGATTGGAAAGCTGAGAAGACCATTCAGACTCACAAGAAAGAAAAGAACTTTCGAGAGCTTTCACATAGAATGTAGGAAGCTGCATAATAGGTACAGACCTGTGGTTTTTCCAGATTAAAACTTCCTAGAGGTTAGTAGTATAACAACATGAATACAGCACTACTAAACTGTACTCTTAAAGTAGTTAGGATGGAATTTTTATATGTAGCACAATTTTAGATAGAATATACCAACCCTTTAAAGTAGTAATATTCACTTTTGTAAATCATACAATACAGAATTGGTATTGTAAAGAAGAATTACTGAACTAAGTGAAAGATTGAGTCAAAGGCCTTAGTAGGTCCTTTCTTTCTTTGTGTGTGTGTGTGTGTGTGTGTGTTTGTATGAGTGTATTGCCTGCATGTATGTTAGTTCACCTGTGTCATGCAATGCTCACAGAGGACAGAAGAGGCTGTTGGATCCCCTGGGACTGGAGTTTCAGACAGTTGTTAGCTGCCATGTGGGTGCTGGGATTCGAACCCGGGTTTTCTGCAAGAACAATCAGAATTTACTGCTGAGCCATCTCTCCAGTGCCAGTAAGTTATTTCTTACTTCATGAGTTAATAATTTTATAGTTCCTCTTCTGAGGAGTTTATATTTACTTTATCAAAATTTAAAAGGAATACTGACAGCTTCAGATAGCTAAATTCTCCAAAGAGATAATAAATCTTGTTAAAATATAGAACTCCTGGGAGTCTCTTGGGCCACCCTGGCCAACAACTCAAAGGAAGGTATCTCCTGTCTGGCATTGTTTCTTGACTCAGCGGATGGACAAGCACTGGGGAATGGCTGGGGGCATTGACAACACAGTAGACAGTACCAGGAATGACAGAGTATATGGGCTTCAGTGAGGTGGAGGATGCTATGGGAGGATGTCATTTGGGATGTGAGTATAAAGATAAATAAGGTTGTTTGGGATGTTCTGTATGAAATACAAAAAAAATCAATAATTTTTTTTAAATACAGAACTCCTATTATATCTAGAGCTGGCATACCAAGTTCCACAATCTAGGAGACTTCCAGAGCAATCTGTCATCACAGTTAAAGAGGTTACAAGGCCAAAATGAAGGTGTCAGCAGCGCTATGATCCCCTTGAACACCTGCTGGTAACCTTTCCTTGACTCTTCCTGGTGTCTGGAGATTTGCAGGGTATCTTTGGCATTCCTTGGCTTGTAGCCACTTAACTCCACTTTCTCCTTTTGTCACCAACTGATGCTCTTTCTCTGTCTCTGTGTCTTCATGTGGTCATCTAAATAAAGAAAACGGTGATATTAGGCTGGAGCACACCTTATTCCAGTGTGATCTCATCCTAACCAATTGCATTTGCAATGATCCTATTTCCAACTAAATCACAATGTCATCACTCCGACATATCTATTTTATGGGACAAAATTTAACCCACTCCTTTTATGCATAAGATACCACATCTTAAAATTATTACCAAATGATAACCACAGGTAATTGAGATGTCTCTCATTCTCCACTGAAACCTAGTACATGACAATTTTATATTGTCTTTCATCCTCACACCTATGCCGATATTGTCATAAATAGGCCTATAAATGAATAGTAGTGTGTTCAGATGAAGATTGCTTAGGCTTTAATACAATTTGCAAATATTATGTTTTTTTATTTCCAGATATGTCTAATAAATTATGATCATTTACTTCAATGAACAGAAGTTGATAACCACATTTTTTCAGGTTAAAATTCATAGACAGGATTATGGAAGCCTGCCACCATAAATGTTTCCTAAATATACACACACATATTTCAAAGGTGCTTAAATGGAGTTAGCATATAATGTGGGGACAGTGCCTCCCCCATTCACTACTATAAAATAAAAGGCCCAAAGAGAGTTATGGGTTACTACTTTTGAGTTGTTGATCAATGGGGTTCTTTAGACATCTCTAAACAATACAGTCTATTGCCATTGCTAATGACCTGTCAAAATTTTATGGAAATTCTACTGCTGAAGATACCACACACTTGAGGAATAGGACATGGAAAAAATCAAACTAGTTCTTACCTAGAAGCTTTGTCTTTGCTGCAAAGATTTCATAGCACTGAAAGGTGCTATGTATGGCACCAAGGAAGAAAAATAGTCGACAGTCTTACTCAGCTGTGAACCTGGTGAACTATAAAAATTACTGGCCCAGAAAGAAAAACCCACTGCTGCAATAGTGACATGAATGTTATGGGAGTAATCAACCATCTTCTAATTGGATTTAAACCCATTGCAAGTAATGGGACTCATGCTGGTACTGTTAACTGGGCTGAAAACCTGTCTGGCTAGATCACAGTCCCCAGGGCAGAACCTAATACTAATATTCTGCTAAATGAACATAGTAATAAACTACCCACTAAGTCCTATTCATGCCCACAGATTAGTGATTCCATCAAGCTTCTTTTTACATAAGATGGCAATTCAGAGAAAGGGCCACAACTGCTCAACATGCATAACTGAAGATTATGGAATGCTCAGCCCTAAATGGAACAACTATATCACACCTCCTCCCCTTAAGGTAACACACAGTGGAGGAAAGACAGCATCTTCAACAAATGGTGCTGGCAAAACTGGATTACCACCCGTAGAAAAATGAAGCTAGATCCCTATCTTTCGCCTTGCACAAAAGTCAGCTCCAAATGGATCAAAGACCTCAATGTGAAACTGGAAAGTCTGAAACTATTAGAAGAAAATATTGGCAGTAACTTACAGGATATAGGTGTAGGAAAGGATTTTCTAAATCAGAAGTTGCTTAGGAATTAAGGTCAGCAATCAGTAACTGGGACCTCATTAAACTAAAAAGCTTCTGTACAGCAAAAGAAACAATCAAAAAAGTGAAGAGAAAACCCACAGAATGGGAAAAAATCTTTACCAGTGACACATCTGACAGAGGTTTAACATCCAGAATATGTAAAGAAATCAAAAAACAAAGAATTGAGAAGCCAAATGGCCCAATAAAAGATGAGCTAAAGATCTAAACAGAGAGTTCTCAAAGAAGAAATAAAGATGGCTAAGAAACATCTCAAAAAGTGTTCAACATCATTAGTAATTAGGGAAATGCAAATTAAAACCACCCTAAGGTATCACCTTACCCCAATCAGACTGTCTAGGATCAAGAGAACAAATGATACCAAATGCTGGCAAGGATGTAGAGAAAGGGAAACACTCATTCACTGCTGTTGGGATTGCAAACTCGTGCAGCCTCTATGGAAAACAGTGTGGAGAAGGAGAACTCTTAAAAAACTAAAAATGAACCTACCATATGACCCAGTTACACCATTTCTTGGCATATACCCAAAGGACTCGTCCTATCGTAGAGACACTTGCAACAAACATGTTTGTTGCTGCTCTTTTCACAATAGCTAAGAGATGGAAACAAAATAAGTGTCCCTCAACTGACGAGTGGTTAACAAAAATGTGCTATATTTACACAATGGAGTTCTATTCAGCAGTTAGAAAATATGAAATGATGAAAATTGCAGGTAAATGGATGGATCTAGAAACTGTTATACTAAGTGAAGTAACAGACTCAGAAGGCTCAGAAAAACAAGTGACCTATGTTCTCCCTCATATGTAGATCCTAGCACCAGATTCTTTAAAATTCCAGGTCCTTTTAATAAGATGATGCTATACAGCAGTCCCTTCTGCATGAAGTAACTACCATCGTCACAACTTCAGCTGAGCCTGATTGCTAAACAGAGTCACAATTGGGCTTGTTGATGGTTGTGCTCATTCATTAAAGAAGGGCCATGCAGGGTCACTGAACCCTCACCTGAGTATCCAGCCACTCTTTCCAGCCAACTAGTCCATCCTTGGAAGACAAAAGAAAAATGATGAACACAATCAATAGAGGGATGCTTTTGGAAGCCCTTGTCAAGAAACTCCAGTGGACTCTCATATGATCATTTGAAAATTGACTTTTTTTCTAGTTCCTTGTCTAGAACTTGTAATGCCTTTACCTCACCTTCACATCTCCTATTCATGACTCAAGGACTTTCTTTTCCCCTTAGAGACAAGAGTTATGCAATTTGGGAGTCTTTTAGATAGACCCACTGAAGGGTTACTCCAATTGCCTCACCCTGCATCCCTGTTCAGCATGGAAGAAGCCAGAATGGTCTATTCCCTATCAGCAATTTGGGTAGCCCCTTCAGAAGATGGTGTGATAAGAATAGGAGGTAGGAATTGGGGAGGCAGTTAGGGTAAAAAGACCCCAAAGAAATGTAGCCAGTTTCTTAGCTAAAAGTCAAAATGTCCTTGGGCCTGTTAGCAACATACTCTGTTCCAAAGGCCAAAAATGTCAAAAAGTATTTGGGAGCTTGTATATAATCCTTAAAAGATTTTAGGGTTACCTATTCAGAGGGGTAATGTTGGAGGAGAGGGAGTGGGCATGGATTTGATCAAAACACCTTATTCGCATGTATGAAATTCTCAATAAAGTTTTTGTAAAAATTTTTTTAAAAAGGTCTTGGATTATCACATAAGAGGGGGCAGAGTCAAAAATAGCTGTGGCAGAACAGTATTTACTAGATATTACAGTGCAATTGCACACATGTACTCACAGGGGCTGGGACTGTTTATACAAGATCGAGCCAGGTAAAATCCCAGCATGGAAAGTAGGGTGACTCATTAATTCCAACAGCTAGCTGAAAAACTACTGGTAACTGATTGCTGTTTGGGGCGGGAGGGAGTCAGTTTTCTTCAAGAATGTTTCCCCTGAGAGTCTACTTGTGCTCCAATAGATGGTCCCACAGTCATGCACATTTAGGCAGTACTAAATAAACTCAGTGTGTTTAAAAAAAAAGAGTTGAGAGAGAGAGTATCAGTTAGAGGATAGAGAAATTAGAGAAGAGAGAAAGGGGAGTGGATTTCATAAACATGCTGTCTTAGTTTGTTTCTCCATAGCTGTGACAAAACACTCTGACCAATACCAACTTGGGGAGAAAAGAGTTTATTTTATCTTACATACCCCAGGTCACAGTTCATCAGGGATCCCAAGGTAGGAACTCAGGGCAGGAATTGGAACACAGGCCATTGGAGGAATGCTGCTTACCGGCTTGCTCCCCTGGCCTCTGCTCAACCTGCTTTCTTATACAACACAGGCACAGCTTCCCAGGGGTGGCACCACCCACAATGAGCTGGGCCCTCCCACATCACTCAGTAATCAAGAAGATGCCCCACAGACATGACCACAGGCCAGTGCAATGGAGGCAGTTCCCCAATTGAAGCTCCCACAACCCAGGTGTGTCAAGTTGTAACTAAAGCTACCCAGCACACATGCATTATATGCAGGTATGAAATTTGCAATAAAAAGTAAAATTCATATTCTATATAAATTTGATGACCACATTTGATCCAAATAAAATTAATATAAAAGAAAAAATGGCTTCTTTTTCAACCATCAAGTGGAATGGAATTAAAAACAAAAACAAAAAACAGAAAACTAAAGTGAGTTGGCATGGGACCTGCGCTCAATACCACTATTGCCACAAGTTCGTATGTGCAAGGTTCCAGTGACCTGAAAGCCTCTGCTTCCCTGTATTCATGAACCAGCCCTGGCTCTTACAATCTTTCTGCCCCCTCTTTTGCAATGTCCCTGAGCCGTGGATGGGTGAGGTTCAATATAGGAGTTCTATCAAAGGATGCACACGCTGCAGTCTCTTATTCTTTAAAACTTGGTCAGTTGTGGCCTTCTGTGTGTCACACTCTGGTGAGACTTGAGAGATGCACCAGTTTTTTCTCCATCCCTTGTTCTACTATGTTCCATGAGCCTTAGTTGTAGAGGTTCAATTGTAGAAAAAAAAATCAAGTCAATGAGAGAACATAATACAAAGCTAATTATTGGACAGAAGTATTTATTGCAGCAGTATTTATAATCACAAAAAGAAAATGAAAATTGAAGTGGAAACAAGGCAAAAAATAAAATAACAAACCTAAAGTGCCATAAAAATAAAGAGGCCTGTGACACCAAAGCTAGTGCCTGGCCTGGCACACAGGATTGTGGTTCTCTTCCTTGGGTCAGAAATGATGGACACAAGCAGGCTGGTCAGGATTTCACACTTGTCATGACAAAGAATACATCATCCCAGGTCTATCATGTTTTGAACAGGCATTTTCTTTTCATCTTTTTCAACCAGGGAACTTGAGATATTTTGTTCCCTTCAATATGGATTCACTATTCACACAAATATTCTGGGTGAAACTATTATTTGTGTATGATAATAATTTGCAAATACTTAATGATGGGTTTACCTTTCAAATGTTTTAGATTCCTAAAGAAATACATGTCAATTCAAAGTAAAAATATCAACAATACGCATAAATTTAAACTTGCTCCCACATTGTTTTCTTCATTACGTCAGATCTTTGGTGAAGCCTTTAATTGTTTATTATAGTTTGGGTTTGGATTTAAAATGAATGTAAACTTAAATTTTAGGATATTAATGTATACAGTTAAAATCAGCACAAGTAATTATCAATTACTGAGTAGTAGCTAAACACAGAGTAATTATTCAAATAAAAAAAATCAAGAAATGTAATTTTGTCTTATCATTTTATAATGAAATACAATTGACATATTGTCAAAACTGACACATGAATCTTCTTAAATAACTTGACATGTTGATGCATTCATAAAACTATCACCACAATCAAGATGACACATCCCCTGCCCTCCCAGGTACCCACAATTCATTGCTGTCACCCTTCTCTTTCTTGCCTTCTACCTTATGCAGGCTAAACCTTGAGTTACTTTTAACCACAATAGATTAGCTTACATTTTCTATAATTTAACAAATTGTGCACTCTTTTATTTTTATCACACCTCCTTTCCTCAGTATAATTATTTTGATTACCATCTATTTTGTGGCATATGATGATGATATTTCATTTCTTTTTATTCCAGAATATGGTTCTATGATGAAAATATAGTACAGTTTATGCATCCATTCCACCGAAGACAGATATTTGAATGGTTTCTAGTATTTAGCTATTAAAACCAAAGAGCTATCAACATTGTGTACAAATATGTGTATGGACAACACTTCTCTAGCTCCAAAGTGCTGGAATTATAGGGGTATGCCAGCGTCAGTTCCTATTTTTAAGACTTTATTTTTATATTTAATTATGTATATGTATGGGGAGGGGTGGTTTGCACACAAGAGTGCAAGTGCCAAGGGAGGCCAGAAGAGGATGTTAGATCCCTGGAGCAGGAATTATAGCTGGTTGTTAGCCACCCAACTTGGGTGAGTGCTGAAAACCAAACTTGTGTCCTCTGCAAGAACAGCAAACACTCTTAGTGCCTAACCTATATCTCCATCATTTCAATTCTCAATTCATTTAGTAAACTATTGAGATCAATTATTTATGTATAATCTGTGATAGTTTTTTCATCTTTCATGAGCATCTAACCTATCAAATTATTCATAAAGCACTAGTCTCACTATTTCTTATTATTGTCTTATTTTGTATAATTCTAAAGTGATACTATTCTTCATACTGGAAATTTCTGCCTTCTCAGGCTACAATTTTTTCTAATCAGTTTGACTAGAAGTTCACTATTGTTCTAGATTTTCTAAATAGGAAACATTTGATTGCATTTACTTTTCTTTGTTGTATATCTGTTCTATATGTCATTGATTGTTGGGCTGATATTATGTCCTTTATTCTACAATAGCAGATTGCTGTTCTTCTAGTTCCTTAAAATGATTCTGATGTTAGTGACTTGCAGCTTTTACTTGTATAGATACTTAATAGTATAAATTTCTCCCTAAACTCTTACTGGTACCTCATAAACGGTGTTCTGGTAGGTTTCTCTATTGCTGTGACAAAACACTTTGACCAATACCAAACGGGGGACGAAAGGGTTTGGTGTTTATCTCCCATATCACTCATCAGGGAGCTCAAGGTACGAACTCAGGGCAGGAGTTTGGAGGCAGGAGCTGAAGCATAGGCCGTAAAGGAAGGCAGGCTGCTTGCTGGCTTGCTCCCTTGGCCCATGCTCAGCCTGTTTTCTATACAACACAGAACAACCTGCCCAGGGGTGGCACCACCCACAGAAAATGCCCCACAGACATGGCCACAGGCCAGTCCAATGGAAGTAATTCCTCAACTGAGACTGTCTCTACCCAGGTGTATCCGGTTGATAACTAAATCTATCCAGCACAGTTGGGATATTTGTGTTTTAATTCTCATTAAACTCTAATTTTCCCTTTGATTTATATTTAATCCATTAATTACTTGGAACTGTGTTATTTAGTTATTTAGCTTCCAGGTATTTCAAAAATTTACCAGGACATTTTGTAATTGAGTTCCAGTTTAATTCATTATGCTTAAAAAATTCACTTCTCATGTTTTGGCTATTTTTAACTTTATTGAGACTTGTTTTATGACAGAGAACACCGTCAGGCTTGGAAAATGTTTCATGTGCTTGAAAAGAATATGGATTATCCTGCTGTAAGGGGCTGTGCTCTAAAAACGTCAACTATATTAACCTGATTGTGAGTATCGTTCAATAATTCTTTGCCGATATTTCTCTAATTATTCAAGGGTATTAATTACCTGAGAGAAAGTTCAAGGAGTTATCACAGTAACTGAAAATTTCCGTTTCATCAGCTTTTGTCTCATATTTGGAAACTCAGCTATTACTTGCATGATATTTTGGATTGTTTAGTCTATGATTAAAAAGTCTGTTTATTATTAAGATGATTTCCAGGGGGCTGGAAAGATGGCTGAACAGTAAAGAGCGCTTGCTGCTCTTGCAGAGAACCCAGGTTTGATTACTAGCACTCACATGGAAGCTCATAACCATCTCTAACTCCACTTCCAGGGGATCTTTTGCTCTCTTCTGGACTCCATGGGTATTCCACATGTGTGGTGTACTTACATACATGCAGACAAAACACACATAAATATAAACATAAATAAATCAAAAAATTTTTAAGATTATTTCCCTTATTTGTGCTAATATTTTTGCCCTGAAACCTAATTTTTCTGACAATAATATAATCACTTTCTTTTTACAAGTACTAATACGGCATATGTTTTCCTATCTTTCTGGAAGGCATAGAAATCAGCATTTTAAATTACTGCCTGCAAAATAAATCTCAAATTATGTATTTATGTTTTTTATCTTCTAAAGTTAAAAATAACTTAGTTCCTATTATTTTACTTAAGATTGTTTGAAGCACCCTCTTGTGTTTAATCTGCTAGCTTTACTTTTAATTTATTTGTATCACAACTGAGTCTTTTAAGTCTTTCATAGTTGAGAAATTTTATTTATACAATAAAACTCATCTTACATTTACAAGACGGTCCTTTGTGTACCTATACACAACAGGAGCTTACATGCAAATAATAATTGTTAAGAACTTATTGAAGCAAATATCCAGAATAAACATTCATATCAAAACCAAGGAAAATAATTCACAAGAAATTTACCAGAATTTGCCAATGGTTACCACTGCCACTGGTCATTTAAATCAAAATCATTTTCCAGGTGTCCATTTGATTTAAAATTTTTTTCTAAGATTACATTTTCAGGTAATGACATGGGATGTACGCAATAGAAATCATATTACAAGCACTGGACATGAAGATTTTATTTTTTAAAGAACATATTGTAATAAAGTCCTAAAATAACATAAGGCATTAGCTCATTAAAAGTAGTTATCCTTGTCCTTATTACTGTAGGTTGTTTGTGTACATATACAACATCTCTTTTTTCAAAATTTTTTCAATATGTACTTTTATAATCAGATAAAAGTGTGATTTATAATTCAAAATGAAAAATTTAAAACTTTCTGTCTCAATAATGAAACATTCCTAGGAAATTATATATAGTATGGGTTAAACAGACAGGAAAATTGTGTTCCTACCTTTAATATTATACCTTTAATTTTGATTTCAAAATCAACTATGACAGATTATGGTTCAGGAGACATAAACATCCAATCGAAACAAAATTAAAATATTAAAAACTGAAATAAAGCTCACTCTGTGGTTAATTCATATAAGGTTGCACTCGGGTGCTTTGGAAATACCAAAATCAGTTCACCCACTTACTACTAAGTCACAAACCAAACAGTCTACCTCTACTTATTCCTTTTAGAATTTCATAATTTTGCCAAGCATGGTGAGATATACCTTTAATCGCAACACTTGGGAGGCAAAGGCAGGCAGATCTCTGTGTGATCAAGTATAGCCTGATCTACAGAGCTAATTCCAGACCAGCTGGAGCTACAGGTTGATCCTGTCTCAGAAAAGAAATATTAACTGTAATCTCTTGCTACTATTTATTATAATGATGCATAAAACATGAGTATGGCAATACCAATCAGCCATACTGGTTTTTACGAATGCAATACATATGTTTCGTTGAATATGTTATATGTAGTCTATATAATCTTAAAACCTAAAAAGTAAATATTTATACATGGATGTGTATACATACATTCACCTACATGTGCTTATTGTAGTATGTGTGGAAAGAGAAAGTAAGGGCAGGATGAGAGTTGTGATGCTATTTTTGGAACGGCTACTAAGAAATTGCATGAAGTGTTACTTTGATCATAAATTCAAGTCAAATAATGACTAAAATGTTTTTGCATAACACAAATTAGAAGTTATGTGCTGCATGCTATAAATCACACTTTAGGTTCAGGAACAAATAGAGGTTTAGGCATCCTTAAAAGCAATAAATACTTCTGGCTTGGTTGGTCTAGAAAGGTTTCCTGGTTGAAGTGTCATCTGAGCTGCTACTGCAAGAAAAACTCACTCTCTGTAAAGTCAGCAGAAGCCCACATAACAAAGTAACTTTAAGTCTTTCAACAGCACAACTAACAGTGTTTTACCACATGGCCTTCAAACTACACTGAGAACTCTCCTTGAGCGTAATTCAGTTAGGGTTTTCTTAGCCCTCTTTCTGACGAGACATTGACTTTGGCCTTTTCTCTGGTCTGACTAGCAAGAATCCTGGGAAGTCAGTTTACTAATAATTACTAAATCTCCAATGTATAATCACCTTTAATATCTGATCAGATTTCCTCATTCCCTACTATTAATGTCTGTCCTTGTTCAGCCTTTTTCAGAAGTCCTGATAAGTCAATTTGGCAAAAACTCCTCTGCTCTTAATATTGCCTTTCATTTTCCATCCACTCTACTCACTGGCTGTAAATCTCCAACTATCTTTGCTATATTTTAATTTTAACATCATCTCTTTTCTATTATAATATGGCAATATTCTTGAGCAAAGTCCTCCCTACTATAACAAATATCAACCTGTGAATAGACTCAGTAAAGATACATCCAATGTTTTTCAGCATATACACATTTTAAGACTGTAAACAACTCTATGTACATAAAGCTCTATTAATTTACCAAGAAATATGTTTAGTTTTTCAATAGGTAATTTACATAAAACCTATGTGTAAAGAGAGTAAAGGGTCTAAGAGTTTATTGAGTTTCCCTGTCAGATTTGTGGATGTTGGCAGAAGACATATGACTCCTGAGTCAAATACAAAGGCATTTTAAGACTTATAGCACATCCAGCAACAGGACCACCAGCATATTTCTTCAAGTGTCCCTTCTCCACACGTTCCATGAGGTCGATGTAGATGGACTCAGGGAAATATCTACTGACAAAGATGTGCACTGCAAGAGAGAAACCCTGCAAACATGAACCTTTCATGCTATGTGTTAAGTATACCTTCCTTTCCTCTGGAGAGAGAGTATTTTCCAGGCTGTTCACTGGTCAGCCTTCCTGTGGAAGACAACCTACAGCAGAGTCAATAGTGTCTCAGAAAATGTAGGAGACGTGTAAGAGTCTCACAGATTATTTTGTCTTTTAATGCCTTGAACCTACTGTCATAAAAATCCTGTTTATGTCTGAGAATAAGGTAACATATCAAAATGTGTATTTCCCTATATGATTTACGCCAAGCCTGAGACATAACATAACATAACCAAAGAGTGTTAGATGACTCCTCCTTTGTCATGTACATTCTTAATATGTGCTTATTGAGTGAACAGAAAAAGAGAAAGCACCTGTTCATTTCCTCCTCAGCTCAGTCCTTCCCTTCATGTTAGTTGATCTCTGCTCATCATCTTAAGTGATCAAAAGAACTTTTCCCAGTATTCATCTACTCTTTTTTAAACATTTTATTTTATTATTTCATGTGTGTGGGCATTTTGCCAGCATGCATGTGATTGTACCAGGCACATGAATCACTCATAGGCCTGAAGAAGGTGTCAGGTTTGAATTATGGGCAGTTATGAGCTGCCATACAGGTGCTGGGAACTCTACTTAGGTCCTCTAGAAGAGCAACTATTCTTAACTGCTGAACCACCACTAAAGCCCTTTCATCTACCCTTTAAGAGGGAATAAATTATTAGTGATTAACTTTCATGCCAGGGATTATAATAGTCTCTCTCTCTCGCTCTCGCTCTTGCTCTCACTCTTGCTCTCGCTCTCTCTCATCTGATCACCTTCTAGCTCTAAACCCCATATTTAGCATAGAATCTTAGATGCTGAAAAAGCAAAGCAATCATTTCTTCCAATCCCAAAGCACAAAAACAATTAACTAGTGTGTATGAATTTTGTTTTGCAGACATTGAAGAATAATCAAAATTTCATCAAACATCATGTCTTCCTATGACTTCAAAGACTCTCCGAAGTGAAATTCAAAAGGAATGGTGGAGGAGATCTGCTCACACTCCCTCCCTTCCACTTCTTGCTTCTTGCTCACTTGAAATCGCTTGTCCTAGCCTATCTCACTTCTTTTTCTTATCCTTCCCCTCTCTTCTCTCTCCCCTATCCATTCCTTTATGTGACAACTACATGAATGAGACGTAGAAATCCACCTGCTGTCATCATCTTGAAACACAGAAACAAGCTACCTCTCTACAGCTTAAATTTCAGATTTTTTATTTAATAACCACATGATTAGAAGAAGCATTTCATTACAGCTTTAACATATTCAGTAACAATTTCCAGAGCAAGGATACTTCTCTTTCAAAAGTGGCTATAAATTTTTAGGTTCACAGTTTACTTGATATAGTTGTACAATATTGAACTCAGTATAAACCCTGTAACATAAAATTTAATGAGTGTTTAACCTTTAAAGAAGATCTCCATTTCATTTTAAATATGCTGTTTCCTACATTTTTAATGCTACTAACACATAGATGTTTGCACATGTGTCTTTATTCACTATGTAACTGATTATTACTAGTCATAATCAGTCACACTTGGATCCTTGGCACCTGAGTATGGATATAAAGTTATCAGGTAGATTTCAATGGTAATGTTTATCACCTCTACTAATTAACATAAAGTAAATTTTTATGCTTCCTCCTCAAATATATCTTTTTTAATTTGTTGATTTTTGTGTGTACTTCATACAGAACATCCAAAACAATCTTTTTCATCTATATACCCACTTCCCAAATGGCACCCTCCCATATTCTCTGCCCCCCAAACTGGAGCCCATATACTCTATCATCCCTGTTACTGTCCGCTATGTTGTTGATGCCCCAGCCATTCCCCAGTGCTTGTCCATCTGCTGAACCTCTAGTCAGCCTATCTAGAGGTCCTTGTTTAAGGAAGATCAGCTATTCCTCATCTAGCAGCAATCAGTTGTCAATATTCCTTTAGGTATGATTGGAGTCTGCTGTTCATTTTCCCAGTTCTGTGCTGGGTTGCTTTCTGGGAATCTTTTGGGCCACCCCGGCCAATAACTCAAAGGAAGGTATCTCCTGTCTGGCATTGTTTCTTGGTGTGTAGCCATTAGCTATACATATGGACTCTTAAAAAATTTTATTGACCCCATTAATCTTTGGTTATACTTTCCTTTTGGCTGTTTAAGACCCTACAACTGGCCCAGATGAGCCAATTTATTTCTACTCTTAAGGTCGTTTGAGGATCTGTTCCTCAGGAGTCACATGGGCTTGGGAGGAGCCCCTGGCTCCTTTCTTTTACCAGTTACATCTATGTGAAGATAAGCCAAAGGTCTTTCTCAATCATGACTGGCTTCGCTTGGAAGCATGGAGGAAATGATTCCTCTGTGTTGACCCTCCTCCTCAGTGACTGGACACTGGTTCAAGTCCATCTGGTGGGGTCTTCACAGCCTCCTTGATCAAGAGGACAGGTGACTCACCACAGTTACAGGACATTTTGAGAGATGCTCTTAGTCCCCTGGAACTTGGTCAGTCTAGGAGGGAAAGGAGCAAAAAGTGTCCTTTATGTTCCTCTGACCAAATTAATATAAGCCTCATAATAGGCTGTTAAACATTTTAAATCTGGATGGATTTGAAAAGTAGCCTATGGATAGCCAAGAATTTAATTTTCACAATTAGAAATTGGTTCAAATATGTGGAAGCCCACTAGAAACTTCTATACTCTCTTCCTTTTATTCTATCTTCTTAGTGTACTATAAAATACATTTTTCAATAATGGGCTTCAAATGACTAAAATAGGGAATCATCTGAAAGGCAGACAAGCTATCCAACTCTCTACTTAACTTTTTAAACCACATTGAATTACTTCACTTGTAGCTTCAGCACCACTTAGACATATCTGTAAATCTCACAGTTTTCAAATTCAAGAGATTATGTAAATCTTTTTCTTAAGTGTGTGCTCCTTGCCTACTTTCAACCATTGTAAAGAGATTATTTCTGTACAACATATCTGATCTTTTGGATATTTCCTTTTGACATCATGTTCTAGGAATTATAACTAGGCTGGCTGTCAGGTTTACAAGTTTTTAACAGCTGCACACGTTCTTCGTGCTGAACCAAGAATAAAAACCTATATTCTCTGCCCAAAGCAACATACTGATTTTTAAACTAAATTCCAGTGGCATAATTTCTACATTATTCCTCAGGTTAGAGGATGAAAAGGTGTAGAACACCGTATCTTTGCCAGGAAGCATCAGGGGCACAGGCCACAGATGAAATCTTCCTTGGTTTATCCTCCAATGCACAGGCTTTCAAACGCCCTTGTCATATATTACTGGAACTCAGGTATTTATCAGGAAGCTAGAGCCATCCCAGAGTAGAAATACAATTTTCTGGTGGGAGAAACATCAAAGAAAGTGAAAGGAGTGCTTCATTCAGAAAGATTGTAGTTGACCTAAGATGTAAATAGGTTTGAGAATCCTTGAAAGTTTGGAAAGTTCATGAGGTATGTTAGATACAAGAGGCAGGCATAGAGGTCAGATGGCCCTGGGCTGACTCTCATCTCCTTTTATCACTAGCTGTGAGACTTCAGAAGGTTGCTCACCACAAAGAGGTATTAAGATGATAAACCGAAGCACATGGTAAAGTATTCCATAAACATTAACAAATTTTAAGTGATTATGAGATAAATGAGACAATCATGGTTTCCATACCCGTTGGGCCCAGGAAATAAAAGGCCTGTGTATGAAACACAGAAACAAGAAGTCTGACATATTGGCTATTTGATCACAGCTTTTTCTTCAATTGATTTAATCAATTTGTTCCCTATAAAAATGTATCTCAAACAAGATTTCTTGGATTTTTGTTTTGGGTATCAGTCACAGTTCAAGAACATTCAAATAATTCTGAAGAAATCAAGACAGATATTCACAAGTCATAGTTAAGACTATTCACTCACAAGTAGTTTTAGATACTTTAATATAATACAAATATAAAAAACATTTGCTTTTTGATGAATTATGAAATATGAAAATATTTAGACACATATTTGAAGATATTAAAATTTCTGTTATTTTCTACTCTTACACACATGTGTTTTGTGGCTATATAGTCAGATCCACATCAAAATGTTAATGGTGAGAAGTGATTTGTTTTTTACTCTTTCTTCAATTTTTGTATATTTTTAAAATAAGAAAGTATTACCTTAATTATAAAAAAAATGTTCTCAGTTTGGCTGCCATTCTTTTACATTTATGAAGTAAAATGTTCTGGGACACAAAGAAAATGTTTTATAAGTAGACGTTTCACGACTGGAAATGGTTAGCTTAGTGAATATTCTTTTTTGGATGAGAGAATGCTCTGTAGGAATGTGAATAAAGTATTTATTTAAATGGAAAATCACTGTACTCACAAAGCTATAAATTATATCTACTAATAAATTGGCTTGTGAGGCTCATAATGATATATCCATGACTCTTCAAGCCAACAAGCCAATCAGGTGCAAGATTCTCTTCTAGTATACTCAGGAAAAAGCAGTAACAAACAGCCTTTGCCATCTTTCTGTTGGGAATCATTATGAATTAAATGGTAATTGGGGATTAAAAATAATACTGACAAAAGATCTTGATGATATTCTTCAAGTAATGAATGCTTACCGCAGTACCTAGGAGTGTTTTAAGGTGTCTGGTTTCCTGATCTTTTTTTATACTTAAATTGTTTGGGTAATTTCATACATAAGCATTGTATTTCCACTCATCCCTCTCCTCCCTTTCTCTCTTTCTCTCTCTCTTTCTCTCTCTCTCTCTCTCTCTCTCCTCTCTCTGTCAATTTCATGACTTCTTCAATTATCATTAGACAAATGCACAGATAAGTAGTGTTTTGGCTAGCTTTAGTGTCAACTTGATACACTTGGGTTAAGGGAGCCTCAACTGGGAAATTGCTTCCACTGAACTGGCGTGTGGCCATGTCTGTGGGGCATCTTCTTGATTGTTGTGTGATGTGGGAGGTCCCAGCCACTGTGGGTGGTGCCACCCCTGGGGAGGTGGGTCTGTGTTGCATAAGAAAGCAGGCTGAGCAGGGGCCAGGAGAGCAAGCCAGTAAGCAGTGTTCCTCCATGGCCTGTGCTCCAGCTCCTGCCTCCGAGTTCCTGCCCTG
>NW_008335287.1:2996668-3017738 GCF_000622305.1 Nannospalax galili | reverse complement strand
TAGATAGATAGATAGATAGATGATAGACAGATGATAGATGATAGATAATAGATGATAGATAGAGATATGATAGATGATAGATGATGATAGATGATAGAGAAATAGATAGATAGATACAAAGATATATACATAGATAGATAGATAGATAGATAGATAGATAGATAGATAGATAGATAGATAGATAGATGATAGATGATAGAGAGATAGAGATATGATAGATGATAGAAGATAGATAGATGATAGATAGATAGATAGATAGATAGATAGATAGATAGATAGATAGATAGATATAGTATACTAAGTCCATTTAGTTATGCTTATATGATCATGCAGGATTGGATAACCTATTGTCCCTCTCTTAACAGCCTTATTGATACATCTACAAAGCTACCCCTACACCTGAGACTCAGAGAAAATTGAGGAAGAGGGTGCAGAAAGATTATGAAAGCCAGAAGACTAGGATGCCTGCTTCTAGACAGTGTCTTCAAGATTTGACAGGGAAGCTACACCCCAAGACATCTTAACAATATTGTTGCCTAAACAAGACCTGCATAATGACAACACCAATTGGAAAGCCAGCATGGATAGGAAAGTTTAACAACATCCCACATCTAAATGAAGAGTTACAGGCAATCAGATATTTTTTTAATCTTTGCAACTCTATGAAGTGGACATTTGTCAACATTACTAGTCTACAGGTGAGAACACTAAGGTGCACAGAGATTAATGGATTAAATGCAGCACAGCTAATAACTAGCAGATTTGAATTTGGGGTTCATCTTTTTATATTGCTAAAATTCATTTTCCATAAGTATTGTTATTTCCCAAACCACTAACTTTTTTATTCCAAAATTCAAACATGTTTCTGGACAATCAAATCATAATATATCTAATACTTTGATATAATAGAAATATACAAGCCTCATCAAATTTTTGATAAACTTCATCTTCCTTTTTCTATGATATTTATGGGAAGGGACTGTCAAAATAAAACATGACAAATTGAATGGCTTCAACAGAAACGTGTCCTGTCATAGTGCTGGAGACCCGAGGCCAAGATTAAACATCGGCAGAGTCATTTCTCTGCTAGTTTCTTGGCTTGTGTCAGCACAATTCCATCTATGTGTTGCCTTATATAAGGTCCTATCATGTTACTGGCATAATTCCACCTATACATATCCTTATGTAAGGTCCTATCATGTCAGAGAAGCCACAAGTGACAATGACTTCCTCTTAACTGATTATATTTGCAACACTCTTTGTGAATAATATCAAATTCTGAAATATTGGAGATTAGGATTTATACATAGGAACATTGAAGGAACACATTTCTACTACCCACCATGACTATAGACCATTACCAAACTTTTTTAACTACCAATTACCAGCATTATTTACCTGAAGACCCCCAAGGCCTTGTAAACAGATGTTCATTTCAATACCACTGGCTTTCTTTGAAACCTTATGTGTAAAGTTGCACTGATTTTTAAAGAGAGATTTTTAGGAACAAAGGCATCTTATAGGTTTCAGCAGAGTATCAAAGGGGTGAATGTGTCCCCACCCTATAAGACTCTTGCATAATGAAACACAACAGGCACATGTGCCCACACACACATGCACACACACACACACACACACACACACACACACACACGCACACACACACAATTTCAGGATTAATGTCTCTACGGTTCTCAAAATATAGTGATCTTTAAAACCACCTAGGTACTTAATTCTGGTAATTACTTTATGGAGGCAAAATTACTGTGTGCTATAATTTCTAGGGTGCTATTAAGCCTGGTTTTCTATGTTATCATTAACATTATTCAAATATTAAGGCAAAATGTCAGTAATAACCTACAGCACTTAGTTTGTTCATGCTCAAAGTGATATTTTTAGATATAGATCATGGGAAACAAGCCGTGTTTTGCATTTTATATTTTTCAGAGTACTTCCTGTTGGTTTAGATATCATATGACAGCGCAATGATGTCCACTAAATTGGTGGATTGGCAGATGTTGTAGTCATTTTCTGATCACTACAGTAAAACACCTGAGATAATTTTCTTATTGGGAATAAAGTTTGTTTTGAAGGTTCCAGTCCAAGTTTAGGTAAACAATTTTTCTCTGATCCTCTGATGAGAGGCAAGACATTGTATCCAAAACATATGACAGGGCAAAGTGTTTGTAACCTGTACCAGGAAGGAAAAAGAAGACAGGAAAGACACTCTGGTCCAACAATGCCTCAGAGGGCATTCTTCCAATGACCTAACACCTTCTCACAAGGTCCTAAGGGTCCTCCACTCCGACTACTGCCCCTCCCCTGCCTCTGGAAAAACCTTTAACATGGGGCACTTTAGGGAGCTTTGAATATAGAAGCTATAGCAGCAGGTGAAGGAGCGTGCATTTGGAAGTGCTTCATTTGGTTTCATCTAATTAGAGCAGGAGGGGTTAAATGGGGTGAGAAATTGAAGGACAGAGCAGAGGAGGGAGTTTGGGGAGGGATAACTCACACTAAAGGCCTTTAGGAAAAGTCAAATGGAAACTTATCACTGTAGAAGCTTCGTAGACTATATACATGGACAATATAAGAAGAGATTGAAAAAAGTTACCTCTCTCATGCTAGACACCATAGGCTAGCAAAGAGAAAGCCCAATGCCAGGAATGGACTCACATTTGAGGCTGTTGACCAGGGTCCTATGGACTCTTAAACAATACTGGTCATTGCCCCTGCTCTTGCTTACCTACCAGAAGTTAATAGTAAGACCTTACTGCTGAAGATAATATATGCACGTGTTGTGGAAAAAAGAGAAATCAAGCTGATACTGACTTTAAACCTTCATCTCTACTGTCTACCTTTCATAGTGCTGGAGGGTGCCATCCACGTTACAAGAAGAGAAGGGTGATCATCACCCTTGCCCAGCTACACAACTGTAGCTCACTATCCTGTGAGCTAAAACACCTGGGTTAGCAAACTATGCCCACTAACTGATAAAGATTTTTAAAGAAAGATAAGATATGAATACCCCAGAATTCTGTTATAAAGCTCATTATTTAAATTTTTTGTGTAAAGAGACTCAATAATGAATATTAGCTCTGACTGCTCTACAAAATAAATTGACAGATTTACATACTAATGCATTAGTAGAAGGGCATCTGCCATGCAAGAACAGGCTTTTCCTTTAATAACAAATTTATGGTTAAATTTATGAAAACCATCTGGCTTTCTGGAAGATTTAACTATTTGAAATACATAAAAATTTCAGATCATTCATTTTTTAAGTTAATTTTTATAAATTCCTTATAAGAATATAGTGACATTGCCAACAGAATTCTGGCTGTGCCCATCCCCAGAGACTGTTAGGGCAGTTAAAGTTCAGGCAGGAAATACAGTGCTAGACTTGACAAGTCTTAGAATTTTCTATGATCAACTCAGAATTACAGATTATGGTTTGGATATATTTTAGTTCAAAAATGACCATCTATTTCATCAAAAGCAAGAGAATCTTAGCACTGTAGAGTCCAATTTAACAAACAAATTCAGCACATACCCATTAAAGGTATATTATGCAGCAAACACTAAGCATACTACTTGTCCTGTACCCTGTCTTTGTGGAATGTCTAGTCTAACTAGGCACCCGGTAAAACAAATAAAGAACCTAAATATTCTGGGATAAGGTCCCGTGACTGTGGTTAACACACAGCACTATAAAGGGACCTATGATGGACAGCATCTAACCCAGGAGTTAGTGATTCAGGATCTGTCTTGTCTGAACCAAGTCCACTAGGGAAGTTAAGTCTCAATGAAGTAAGTGAAAGATGGAAGGAATGGAAGGAGATACCAGTCCAGAAGGATGTGCTACTGGCCTAAGCCTATAGACAGAAGAGACTGATGTGAAGATTTCTCCATGGACTAAGAAGAAGCAGAGAAAGAGGAGGCTGAGGTAAGCAGTCCAACGCCAAGAAGAGCCTTGTAACCCATGTTACATATTTTGAACTTTATCCTAAGAGCAAACATGAGCCATTGAAGGGTTTCACCAGAGAAGTGAAACAAAGTCAAGCTGAGCTAAAGGAAGAACATTTTAACTTACTATCAGCTTCTCTACCTCTTTAAATCATTAGGGAGGCAGAGGAAAGCTACTACTTTCACCATAGCTATTTTGTCTCACAGTTATGAGATAAAAGAATCATTTCACTTTTGTTAACAAATATTTATATAGGAAAAATGATAGAAACTAAGAAATATGGTCACCTTAAGCTTAAAATTGCTCAGAAATTTCCCAAGACCTCATCAAACTTCATTTTCAATCCTTTTTAAAATACAAAAATAAAAACCTTTTTAGTAATCAACAAAAATCTATTCACTGATCAGGCAGGAATATCATGTTCATAATTAATCAAATTCTCTTTGCTTTTCTGAATTTGTCACTGTCTGGTTTGTTGGTTTATAGTTTCTATCTTATTACAGTTCTCACATATTTTGATGTCATACCTGGGCTTAGAAATTTTTGCTCATGTCCTAGTCTCGTTTATGTTGCTGTGGTAAACACCCTGACAAAAGCAGCTTCAAGGGAAAGGGTTTAATTGACTCACAATTCCAGGTTACAGTTCATCACTGCAGGGAAAGTCAAGGCAGAAACTTGAATTTATTAGTCTCATCCACAGTCAAGAGAAGAGGGAAAATTAATGTATTCATGCCTACTTGGACTCAACCCCCTCTCTATACTTACATATTCCAGGACCCCAGCCCAGAGAATGGTGCTGCCCACAATGGGCTGGGTCTTCCCATATGAAATAACAATCAAGACCATTACCCATACACATTCCCGTAGGACACCCTAATCTAGACAATCCCTCATTTAGACTCTCTTTTCAGATGATTCTAGATTGTGTCAAGTTGACAATTAAATCCATCATACTTATATTTTAGTTATATTACCTTCTAAAATTTCTGACCATAATATCTCTTGGTTTCTATGAATCATTTTTGTAATGAAAAGGCATCACTTTAAATCATTTCTATCTTTGAGCTGCTAATCACAGAATTACCTGCCATCCATTCAAAAAATTTAAGAACTATGCCTCCCTAGTTGTAATAGTATATCAGAGACTCTCCAGATGAAAGAACACATTACATTACTTTATCATTGCCTCTCCTAGTTCTACAGCATTCATATGTATACATTACCTCCCTTTACTAAAATGAACAGTGAGTCTTGGGCAGTATTAAAAGCACTGAAATTTTTATTCATTCTTAAATTGTGTTTAGGTATTTATTGTTGGATTAGTATAAAGTTAGTAGTAAGAATTGAATTTTTTCTTAGTAAAAATAGTTCTAAAAATATATGGGCCATTCCTTGCACATGCTTAAATGCAAAATTTTCTCGAAGTCAATAGCACTTTAAAGGTACACTTTACTTATGATTTCAAATATTACATTGACCTTGAAGTATAAGATAGATTAGCAGAGTGGAAATTTTGTTACTACAAAGACATATATTAAGAATATAAACTTTAGAAATCTTATTAAAATAAGCTACCATTCCCAATATTATTTTTACTTCCAAATCTAGAAGTATTATTTAAATTACAAATAAGAACATAGCAGATATATTTGAATTTTAGCCCACTGATAAAATTGCTTAAATCTTTAAAACTTTTTTTCACGCTAAATTTTAGTGAGGTTAACACAGGAGAAATGCTACTCATCTAAGTTTGAGAACATATGCAAACATCTCATTATCTATTATCAGCTTAAGTTTCTATTCGAAGTTACTAAATATGAGTCCTTCCACCCCTTCCCAGGAAACCTCTGTGATTACTACTCCTCTCGGCTTCTGTTATCTACAACTGTAGTCACAGACTAAAGTTTGGAAGGCCTTGAAAATAAAATAATAAATGCAAACATTTTTCTAAGCTCTATATTTTCTCCTTCCAGCTCTCTGGACCAGTTACTTTCTCATAATTCAACCTCGCAGAGACCTCTGATTGCTTTATTGTCTAACAATGGTTGTGTTTTTTCTTGTTTTCTTTTTCCTTGTGTTTCTACATGTATGTCCGTGCTCACAGGGAGTGGTAATTGTCTTATAATTTTCCATTAAACACTGTAGACACGAGGAGAAGAATGATTCCATTGTCACAATAGATGTCCATCACTCATCCAGCCAAAGACTCATAATGTTACAAACAGGAGTGTATCCTTAACCACAGATAGCAGCTCAGACCTGGGGGGTAGTGATGGACTTCACTGACCCCTGGGTTTTCTTTGTGCTCAATGTGAGGCTGAGTTCCTTCAGGGAACCAGTCAATACCAGTCTGGCAGCCCAATCTCATATAATACCCATAAAAGAAATATAGCACTACTACCAAGGGTGAATTGCTCATCAAATACCATCCTAGAATCTAGACCAGCCACAGAGTACCTGAAAACTTGCAGAGACATGACTGCTCACAATCAAATCAACTCCACACACTGGGTAAAAGTTTAAAGCAACAGTTATTCCCGTAAGACTCATTCCAAACTGGGGTATTGTCTTTAGTTCACTTATGGTACTATAACAGAATATTATTAACTGTGTGGCTTACAAACCATAAAAATTTTTATCATAGTTCTAGAGGATGGAAAACTCAGATTAAGATTTCAGCAGAGCCATTGTGTGGTGCAGGCCATGGTTCATAGAACAGTGTATCGCTGCATGACCAGCCAAGCTATCCTGGGCTCTTCTGTGAAACCACTGATTCCACTTCGTAGCCCCACTTTCTTGATCTCATTACCTCCTAAATTCCACTTCTCTTTAAACTAATCAGCACATGATTTAGGTTATACCAGAATCCAGACATAGCAGGTATTGGTGCCAGCTCCAGGTCTCCGACTCCCCAGGCAGTCTTAGAAAATTACAAGACATGTTCTTCAAACTGCAGAAAATACCCTGAGGCCCAGAGTTCTGGACAGGGTAGAATATGCTCCAGATCAATAGAACACACAGGCTGCTGGGTTAAAGAGGAAACTTCTGAGAAGCACCCAGAAAGCAAGGCTTAAGCTGTCAACTTCTGATCCAGCTTCAGAAAGCTCACAGCATCTTGTCTTTCTCACTTCATATAAACCAGTCACTTTAGCCACAGCAGAAACAAGAAAAACAGAAGCAGACCCCAGTAGACCCTAGTAGACCCCACTATGACAGATCAAGGTCAAATTATCATGCAGTCATACTTAGAGACTCTGTCCCAACTACTGTGAACATCCTGATTCTTTCTATAACACTTCCAGTGTTTCAGTATACGTGCCCACTTATTTTTCCTCCATTATCTGTCAGTTTTTAGTTCAATCTAGCTACTAAACATTTGCACCTGTCCCCTTTATTAAAGCCTCTTGAAAGTGTTAACTGAAGTATTTAATATAATGAAAATCTAAACAAAATATTTAAATACTATCCTAAGAAGTGACAAAAACACAGTCTACTGGTTGAATACAATTTATCACATATTTATTAAACATTTAAATATACATAATGAAAATGATTTCTCCCTTAAGGAGGAAAGTCAACTTCAGTGGAAAACACTGTCAAATTCATCAAATGACAATTCAATGTTTTCCACAAAGCTTTTGTTTAGTATTTAAAACTCTCCTGAATTAGTTCAACACAGTAAGAACACAGGCGATAACATCTCTGAACAGAGCAGTGGGTGTGCCCAATGACATTACTGTCAATAGTGGGGTGACAGCATCCTGAGAATAAGCAGTTGTAGGGCTCTAACAACAAAGATGAAATTAAGAGTTTTCTTATGTTTATCTATCCTCATTCCACTCTGCTCTAGCTCATGATATCTGGAAGATTTTACACTCAGAAAAAAAAAAACTGCAGTATTTTATAAGTTTGTCAATTTTTGCTAATGTTCAGATGCTGAGAATAATTTGAATCCCTTCCTGTCATTTTGGATTTGCATAAGTGTCTTGAAAGAAAAGTCTTAAAAAGCAAAGGCTGATTTAGTGTGAATGAACATGCATAAAGCATTTCAAACCTTACATCATTCATGTAAATCTTTCATGACTTAAAATTTTTCAACTTGCCAAAAACAAGTGTTCCTGTGCATAGCTGGATGCAGCAGCTAAAGCTAGGAGGGCTTTTTCATTAAAATCCTTCTTCCTGAGGCACTTGTACGTTTGCAGGAAGGTAGGGAAAATATCTTTCGTTTTAGACCTGAATTTGGAATCTTGGCCTCAATACAAGGTATGCTAGTTAAAGGAAAAAGGAAATGCTATAGAGCTTCATTAAAACACAAGATCACAGGGAATGTGCACCAGTAGGATGAGCAGTATTCTTGATAGTCAAAGTCTATCTATGCTCAAATTAGTTCAGTATAAAACTGCCTAGTTAAAGCAATTGATCAGAAACTCTCTTATATATTTGGAATTGGTCTTAATAACCGAGCATCTTATTATTTTTCAATGTCAGTATTTTCCTTTTGAATATTAGCTTTCAATAATGTAGTAGAAGTTTGACAAAACTAACTCGTTTAGCTCCAAAGAATCAATTTTTATCAAGTACAAGTTACCTGTTCATGAAATAATCTAATTCAGGCCATTGGGAAATCCTCACTGTAATTTATAATATACAAACTGTTAGAATTTCAGCTGCATTTATCAAGATTGCAAACTTACAGTGGCATAGAATCATCACCGTGTGACTTTTCCCCCTATTTTATCTTCATCCATTTGCTATTTGAACCTTTAAAAAGAGAAATTCTGCAATAACTAAAAATAAACCCCAGTTTTAAAAAGAGAAATTCCATGAAAAGAAAAACTAAAAAATTCCCTCAGGAATTTGACAGATTTTAAGAGCCAAATAATCCCTAAAAGAAAATTGATAATAATGATGATAGATAGATAATGATGATAGATAGATAGATAGATAGATAGATAGATAGATAGATAGATAGATAGATAGATAGGCAGATAGATGATTGATAGATAGATGATAGATCAGATAGATAGATAGATGATTGATAGATAGATGATGGATAGATAGATAGATAGATAGATAGATGATAGATAGATAGATGATAGATAGATAGATAGATAGATAGATAGATAGATAGATAGATAGATATACTTAAATTGAAGTATATTTCCTTTCTTTAATTTTTTTAATGGTAGTGACTCAGGACAGTGCTGTGTGGTACTCTCAGAGCTTCTACTGATGAAAGTGGCCCCATTCTGCTTATGAGAGAGCCATGAACTAATGTGTTACACATATCTAGATTGCACCTAAGCAGGCCCAGTGTCCCCTCTGACAGTACTAGTAGCCACCTTCTGCACAGTGAGTATTAGAGATTGAAAAAGGAAACTGAGACAGTGACTCCTTTGCCTGAAGCCACAGGAACCCTCAGAAATGTATTGTTTCAAGTGGATTATTTCTTTTTCTAATAAGTTGTTCAATGTAAATGCCACACATACTTCAAAGGTACTAAATGGAGTGATGACTTGTCCTGTGAATTCAAAGCAACATTGTTCCTCAGTCCCCATTGGCCACCCCACTGTGTACTGTGGGAGACACACAGAATTTTGCCATTGATAGTGGTACATCATGTCTAATGTGAGCACCTCAGGTGGCTGCTTCTGCTCCCTTCCCTTCACCTAGCAGTGACTCCTCCACATCACTGAATTCTCCAAAACATTTGCCTGAAATATTTATTGGGTAGCAGTCATGTTACACAATCTTATAAATATGCTTTTGAAAAAATCACTGAACTGTGGAACTTAAAATGGTGAATTTTATACATGTGAATTATAACTTAATTTTTAAAAGATAGATGTGGAGATGGCTCAGTGGCCAAGTGCTTGGTATCCATTCCTGAGAACCTGAGTTGTGATTCTCAGCACCCACATGAACATCTGAACATGAATACTGGGCCTGTAAACCCTAAGTGGGAATTGGAGAATAGGAGGATACCAGGGGCTTGCTAACCATCCAGTCTAGCCAACTGGTGCACTCCAAGTTCAAGACAGATGCTGTCTCAAAAATAAATAAATAAATAAATAAATAAATAAATAAATAAATAAATAAATAAAAAGGTGCAGAGCCACAGAGGAAGACTCCCAACATCAACATCTGTCCCACACAGTCACATACATGGATACGTGTACCTGCACATACGTGTGCACACACACACATACACAAAAATTGAAAGGTAGAAAGACAGGTAAATATAGATAGAATGTATAGGATACAATATAGAAGAAAAACCACCAAAGCATACACTGTATAGGACTGTCCTCCAATGGGCAGACCATGAGCAGCTGCCTTCTTCCCAAGCTGGGTTGCAGCCACTTGCCTAGAATCATCACAGCTAAGCTTATTGACTGCTACACTCTGCAAGAAAGGAGGGGCAGGGAGAGAGTCAGCCACACCTCCCAATCAACCAGCTGGCCCTAGTTGCATGAGGGCTCAGAAAGCCATGGGGAGGGTCGCTTGCCATTTTGTGGGGCAATGGTTCCACTCAATATAAAACTGGAGAACAATTAATAATCACCATTTAGTCTATTATCCTTATAAAGTAAAACTCATCGTGGTTGATAAAATAAAAGTAGGAACCAATTTAAGGAAAAGGAAAAAGCTTATACCTTCACAATAGCACTGAATCCTGACTTTAACCTAAAACACTAATATTTTTCAAAAACACTGTTTATCAGAAATTAGTTTTATTCATTATTTCAAAAGACGTAGTTATTTATTAAAATTAACTTGTCATGGAACATTTAAGCAGTGTCACCTACTCCCACTCCTTCCCGTGTTGTCTCCCTGCTCACCTTTTTCATTACTGTTCATCGCTCCATTGCTTACTAATCATAGTTTAGAGTCACAAAACTATCTAACATAATTCCTGTGATCTGTTTAGTTACACTAGAGAATTGGGGTTTGTCTGTTACCACCGCTGTGATCTGATTGTGTCCTCTAATTTTTGTGTAGAGTAGGAGTGTTTAGAGGTAAGGCATCTTGGAATGGATTCATTTTGCTATACAAAGGGCTACAGAGTTGGAATGCATTCCCTCTCTTCAACTTATGCTATGTAAATTGCTGGCTCCAAGAGTTCTGTGGTTCTTGGCAAGAGCGCTGTTTGACAAAGTTCCAGCCGAAAGCTGATGGCCGCTGCTCTTTTGGTGGATATCCCTTCCCCAGTTACTCCTGGCTTCTGTAATTTGTATAACCTTCTCTTCTTTAAGTATTCTGATAACCAACTCTGATGATGGAATGGGAAACTAAACCGGGGAAATCTCTGCCTTTAGCAGAATTATCATGTTACTGAAACAAAATGAAAGTGTTAAGATAGACGACTTCCTCCTATGACTATGACCTCATTTGGACCTGCGTTTGTGGTTTATAATGAGGCCTGGTTTCCCCCAAAAGGAAAAGATAGCATTCAATAGATTCCCTGCTGACTTTTACAGGAGTTTATGACTTTAACCCTAAACGGGGAACTATTGAGACTAAAGTTTGGTATAAGGAAAAACTATTTGGCTTAGGGAAACTCCTTCCTGGATAGAAAGATTAGCTAGGTCAGTAAAAAGCTGGTGGTGCATGACCTCTGAAGAAAAATTGCCTATTCTTTTACAAAGACTAAGAGCAATTCAAAAAACCCTTAAAGATAAATGGCAACAAAATAATAAAGGATAGTGAAATAGAGAAAATAATCATATGACTCAGAGTACAAAACGTTCAGGAAGAAATAGCAAAAGGGAGAGGGAAAAGATAAATTGGAATATTGGTTAGACAACAAATAAAGAGTTGGTTATTCCCATTCCCATTCCCATGAGAAAAATTCTTTTCAAATATACACGCCTACCTGTAAATATTAAATTCAAAGAATTAAAGGGCAAATGGGGACAGGCTATCTTACACTTCCATGGTAAAATAGAAACTGCAAGGCTATAAAGAAAACAATGAAGACATTGCTTGGCTATGTTAAGAAAAGGTTAATCATTGAACTTTGTACTTTCCTTTTACTGTGATTCTTGAAAAATATTGTATACCAAGAAATACTGTGCAAACTCATGGTTTGATTTATGATCTGATGCTTTACTGCTATTGTAAGCTTTCTAATTATAAATAAAGGTTGTAGAAGGCTGTTTTCAGAAAAGGAGTAGAGACAGAAGTAGAAAAAGAAAAGATATTCGGGCTGACCTCCCCCGAGCGGGTCAGTCAACAGCCTCTACTAGAACTGCAATTGTGGTTTCTGGTATAGTCATTTCTACCACCGCAGTTACCTTCACCCCTTCAGGCCCGGGACTCAGCTGGAGCTGGACTCCAGCAGTAAATATGTGGCTTTCCTCCCTTCCAAGGACCTAGCATTCAAGCCACCTTCATAGAAGCCACAACAGCACAACAGCAAGTCTGTAACTTGCCAGAACCTTGACCGTAGGATTCTCAACTTTTTGAAATGTGAGAAATGCATTTGTATTCTTTTTAAGTTATCTACTTTGTAATGCTTTGTTATAGAAGCACCAAAAAGATTAAGATACATCAAATTAGTGCTAAAACATAAAAATTCCTAAAATTGGTATTGTGAGCCTGGATTCGAGATCTTGGAAACTACTGTGAAAACATAAATCTTGAGGTGGACAAGGTCTTTGATATGACTCAGAGTCATTCACTCAGCAAGCAATGATTGAGCAGTCACTAAGAGATCAACCTTTTACTTGGCATTTTAGATTCCTGGAGAAAGAAGACCTCCTCAGAACATTACTGAGTAAAAAATATTGGTAGTTCAGCACCAAAGCATCATAAATGTTACAGTCACTGTGCTGGATGTGTATAAGAAATAAGGAAAGAAGGGAAAGAGAAGTCTTTCCTATTTGGATGTGGAAAGAAGAGCTCCTAAGAAGTCATACCTGAAAGAAAAATGGTGATTGTAAAAACTAACAATACCTTCTGCATGGTGAACAAAGATCAGTCAAGAGTCCAAAAACAACTAAGAAAAAAGTGATATACTCCAAGTAAGGGAAGGTCAGAGGGTTATTTAGAAAGATCCTTTGGTTTTAAATAACTGAATTAAATTCTGCATTGGAGTAACAATTTGACATTTTTTCTAAGCATATATTCATTCCACAGCTAATAATACTAAGTTCTATCATTTAAATATCTGCCTTGTAACAAGTGCTTCTCTTACAATAACCTTACTGGTCATCAGCCATTCATCCATCTATTCATTAATTCATTGAGCAAATATTGAATGAGCCCAAACCGTTGGTCAAGCATTGTTTATTCACTGAGGATATAACCATGAACAAAGCAATCAAGGTCCCTTCTTTTTATGGAAAATATCATGAAAAGAAGCAAACAATAAAAAAGTAAGGTGAATTAAGATAAGTTTTTGTGAGTGATTAGATTACAAAGAACAAGTAAATAAATGGCTTATATTAATCAAAGTGAGAAAGTAAAGGTTTGGGGACTTACTTTAGGCAAGTCCCCTCTTAGGAGAGAACAGTTAAGAATGGAATGATGAGGATTTGATTCCAAACGTAGGGTTCTGGTAAAGGCAAAACTAGGAAAGCATGCATGGCAAAGAACATTAGTTGTCATGAGGTGGGAAGAATGCAAATGCACAGCAAATAGTCCTTTAAGGCAATGAAACTATTGTGTATGTACCAGAGTATTGCATACATGCCATAGACATTTTCACAAAGCTTTTGGAAAATTGTGACTCCAAGAAGGAACTCTACCTCAAATGCTCAACTTTGAACAATAACAGTATGTTAGCATAGGCTTATCAGTTACATCAAATACACAGCCAGTTGAAGAATACTGATACACAGGAGGCTAGGCAAGTGGGGGCAGCCAAGGATATAGGCGAAATCCCCTTGTTTTCTACTCTGTCTTTCCATGAACCCAAACTGTTCTAAAACAAATTCTACTACAATTTTTAACTGTGCAGCAGAACTCAATTAAAATTTCTATAATTCAAGTTTAAAAGATATGTCAAAACATTAAGATATCGCCTATGTTATGAGAATTGCTTTTGGTTAACCTATTGGAATCTGGAGTCCCTAAAATTCACTCATCTGCTGAGTGAATTTCAACACTATATATGAATTAGGTGATTATCTTGAGAAAAACTGTCATTGCTACATTTTCAACTGAACAAACATGTTGGGGGATGGATTGGAACAGGATGCATATAAAATGAAAAGACATAAAAGGTGGGAAATTAGAGGGTATTAAGCAATTGAAACTCATCAGAGCAAAAGCAAAAGCAGTTTTCATTCAGTATGAGCCATTAAGTCAGCTCTGAATGTCACTGGTTACTATAGGAACTTGTGTGATGGAAAATGAAAACAGCTGGATGTATGGTTCCTCAAAATGTTTTTACCCAGCTGCCTAGTCTCTGCCAATGAACTGTTGAGACTGGCCCACAGTGAGATGTCACATGTAAATATGTACAAAGGAAATGGCTCACCAGCAT
Source organism: Nannospalax galili (assembly GCF_000622305.1). Classification (NCBI taxonomy): domain Eukaryota; kingdom Metazoa; phylum Chordata; class Mammalia; order Rodentia; family Spalacidae; genus Nannospalax; species Nannospalax galili. Next base: position 3,003,282 of record NW_008335287.1, on the reverse strand, counting down.
CCTGAAGAAACCTTTAGATGTCAAGGTATTTAAGCAATTTTGGTTAGCTCTTAATAATAAACTATTTGTTTATTCTGAAAATCAAAATCATAGAACTATGTATAACCAACAACTTCACACCCATATTTTACTGTCCAGCCACACTGAAAAAAATCTCAAATAATTATAAGAACTCTAAGTTATGGTTGCATTTAATGTGATTTAGGCCATAATATTCATTTTAAACCTAAAATATGCCACAAGCATTAGAAATTTTACAACTAACAAGGAAATATCTATCTCATTTGTTTTTCACTTGATTCTTTGTATGTGTTTGTGTGTGTGTGTTTGTGTGTGTGTGTGTGTGTGTGTGTGTGTGTGTGTGTCCTAACCCCAGAATTACTGTTCAGATTCACTCCCTCATTTCCCAGCAGATCGACAACTGCAAAAGCCACTGCAACTATTTCCATCATCCTCTTACAACTCATTCTCCACTAGGCCAATCTGAACCTCCTCTCTGAAATATTTCTTCCCACTAAAACCTGATTCCTGTAATCTAAGTGCTCATCTGGGCATGCATGTGTTTTGATAACTAAAATCCAACTAGCATTTTAAATGTCCTCATTTAAAAGTAGAATGACTATGTATCATTTATTTTTTGTGGCTATGATAAAACACCATGACTAAAAGCAAGTTTATTTGACTCATGGTTCCAGAGAGTCCATAATGATTGATGAGGCATTAGGCAGCTAGTACAGCAGGAAGTTGGGAGATCACATCACTAACCACATGCAGAAATCAGAGAGAGAGAACTTGAAGTGGAGAGAGAATATGAACTCTCAAAGCCCCCAGTAACATATTTTCTCCATCAAAACTCCACAACATCAAAGTTCTATAACCTCCCTAGACAGTGCACCAAGTATAAGTACATGCACTGCTGGGGGATGTTTTTCATTCAAACCATGACAGAGTATATAATTTATATTCAAATAAGAATACTTTGATAATAAAAGAAGGAAATTCAGTTCATTTATATTCATAATTAATATCGCTAAGGAAGGAGCTGCTCCCCATTTGGTTACCTTTCTTCGGTTTGTCTAGATTATTTGTTGTATTCTTCCCTTTTTATTGTTCATCTTGTGGTATGATGGTTTATTGGCCGATAAGCTTTGATTCTTTTCTGTTTGTGCGCTTTACATCTGGATCTATACTTCCTTTATGAAATCTTTTTTTTTTGGCCTTATCAATGTAGCACTGCCTTCATCACCTTTTGTGAAGCCAGTCTGTAGCAATTAATTGCCTCAGTTTTTGCATACCTTGAGAAGTTTCATTTCTATTTCAGTTATGAGAGATAGTTTTGCTATGTTATTTTAGTATCCTTGCTTAAGAGTAATATACATGTATGCAATGGAATATTAAGCCACAAAATTAATAACACTATTTTCAGTAAAATGAATAGTACTAGGTGGCTTTAAGTAAACACAATAAAATGCAAGAGAACAAATTCCACATATTACATCTTATATTTGTATACTTTTATGATACTGACATGTTACCTATTATGATAATGAGGCTCCTTTATTTGGATATTTTTAAAGATTGATTGGAATAGTTAATACAGATGACTAGAATCAGGGAAGGTTGAAGGGGACAGGAGATAGTAGGATGCTAGACAAGGCTTTCTCAAACACAGATAGGAGTAATACATTCTAGTGTTCTAAAGAACAGTGGGGGTAGCTACAGTTCATAAAAAATTACTATGTATTTTATATATAAATAGAACAGGTTTGAGTCAGAGACTCCAAACCTAAGTGGTGATGAGCAGATGTAAGCATTAATTATACTGACTTGATCAATGCAGGCTTCATATACAAAATGTCATGTCAACCCATAAATACACACTTGGATATGTCCCTCCATTCCTGCCTGATTGTCACATTCCTATTCATAAATCTGAACTTAATTTGATGTAGACTCCTTCAAAGATGACTTGGCACTTGTGTTTTATTACTTTCAAGATTTTCTCTTTGTCTTCTACTTGGCTGACTGTCTTTCCCTGTCATGTCCACCTGGAGGACTTGTGGGTCTCCTGTGTCGGAATGCCCATGCCTTTCTCAAGATTATTATTATTGGTGGTGGTGTATGTATGTGCACAATGTGTGTCAATGGGCACATATGCCACAGTGCACATGTGGAAGTCAGAGCACAATGTTGTGGAGTCAGTTCTTTCCTTCCACATTTACATGGGTTCCTGGGATCAAACACAGATCACTTTAATTAATTGGATGGGCTGACTAGACTCCAGTGGCTGCATTTACACTGAAGGACACTTAAGTATAAACATCTGAATGGACAGGACTCAGCATGTATGGCAGAGTGCATAGGATTTGGTGGGGGAATAGGGGAGGCATGGATGGCAGAGGGGGTCTGGATTTGAGTGGGAAATGTATGAAATTTAAAAAACTCAATAAAAAAGAATTCTCTCTGGAAAATTTTTATTTATATAATGTATTGCTTTCTAAATTTTTTTAATTGTATTTGTATATTTATATTTCTCCTGAATTTCATTGAATTTAATCAATACACTTTTCTTTGCATTCTGCTGGTAGGGAGTTAGTTTGGAGGAAGGATGCTACCCTTTTGTATATATTCCTTGTGATCCTACATTGAGATTTTCACATGTAGCTGTTCAGTTATCTCTACTAATTACCAATGTGGCTTTTATTCCTTCCTACAGATGTGTTGTGGGCTGGAGAGATGACCCAGCAGTTGACAACATGTATTGCTCTTCCAGAAGAACCAAGTTCAATTCTTAGCAACTGTGTCTAGTGGCTCATGTTATTGCCTGTAACTCCAGTTTCTGGGAGAGTTGATGCTCCTTGCTTCCCGGGCACTTGCACTCATGTGAGCATACCCCCATACAGACACGCACACATAATTAGAATCAATAAATAAAATATCTAAACATGTGTCATGAAGTATTGGTTTGGTATGTGATATAGCCAAAAATATTTGCTAATGTACAAAAATAGGAAAAGTCAGGGCATGAGAAAAAGTCACAAGAGTAATGGACAGACAAGCACAAAATTATTCAGAAACGTCTAGACCATGTTTACATAGGAGAGTGTAAAATGGAAAGAGCATCTATTTGTAGGGATTATTAATGATTTTTAGGGAACATCATTAGGCTTGGAGGACAGAGAATAATTGGCCTGGGACAAAGTTCATTTGTCCCTCAGAAAAGACAATGATTTCTAAATGATTATGGGGAAAAAATAGAGAATCATTTGTGAAAGCAGTCCATCTTGACATATAAGCTTAGCCAACTCTGGTTAATGAAATTTTAACAAGAAAACTAAAAAAGTAGTATTCTTGTTGATCCTATGAGGTAAACAAGAGAACTTTACAGAAAGCCTCTCACTTTGCTGAGAGGGGGAGAAACAAGAGAAGATTAAATGAATCTTGATTCGAGTCTGATTCTAAGGACTTTTAATTTCCATTATTTCAAAATTGTTCAGTATGCCAAAAGAAATATTTGGAGGGTATTGTTCTCTCAGGCCAATATAAGTAAGACTGTATTCAGGATAATTGCAAAAATTGAGAGATATTGAACTGAACTCTGTCAAAACAAAAGGCAAGAATAATTTAAAAGCTGATGTGAGTTACTGGAAAACTAATTGAGTTGGGGGTTTCTTGGAGGATAGGTAACTCTGTGTAACCAAGCCATCTAAGTTTGCCCATTGGTGCTTATAAAAATTGGGTTATGGCGCCTCACAAAAAAGAATAGCTCAAAGAGTGACCCCAGGTTCCTAAGAAATAAATTCCTGGATTATTAGATTTCTATTTCAAAGCAACAGAGAAAGATTTTACAATTCAAAGTTTTCTTAAGTAAATACCTTGAGAAAAGCCAAGTTGGGGCCTATGTAAGAGAAAACACCTAACATTCAAAGAGGTTGAGAGGCGCATCAATACGCTTGGTTATTCCTACCTTGCTTTCTCCTCCTTCCTTGTTGTTCTGTCACATCCCAAAGGCAGAGGTCCTGAAAACGATTCTGTTACCTGCTGCTCATCCAGTGCTGCTCACACTGGATAGCTTAGCTATTTCATGATTTCCATGTTTAGCTAAAAGAAAGCCTCAATGTCTTTTCTTATTCCTTCAGTACCCACCACAGTACAACTTTTATCTCTTAAATATTTTAATAAGTTGAACCCACCCTTTCCATTCCTGCTCTACCTCACTACCAAACTCATTACAACAGCTCGTTAAATCAGTGACTCCTACAAGCCTCCCTTCACACAGCTATCAAATAGTCAATTAAACTCTGAATCTGATATATTAATAGCTTAACTCCTTCAAATGTTCCACAAAGTCCAAAGATACTGTCCAGCCTCCCTAACATGGACAGTACACAACCTCCACAACCAGGTCCTTAGCCCAGCTCTCCGGCTGCCCTGTCTGAACACACATCGTGCTGTTTATTATCTCCAGTCCCAATCTCATGTTTATTTTTTTCTATCTGCCCTATTCCCATTCCCTCAACAAACCAAATCCAACCCGATCAGTTAATGATCAGATTAACTGCTACTTTCCTGAGTCCCTGAGACTCTTTAATTGGGTAGAGGACCTCTATAAAGCCCCATAGTTAAAACTAGGCAAATGTCCATATATATCTAAGTATGTTTTCCACTGAACATGAGTTTTTTATGAGAATAAGATCTTTTCATTTTTATGTTCCCAGCAAAGAACATAATGTTTGGTATATAAATGTCTAATAATTATTTATTGAAATAGTCATAGAATGAATAAATTAGTGAACAGGTGTTTTGGTCTGTTTGGGACACTATAACATGATAGCACAGTTGGGTAGTTTATAAACAACACAAAATACTTTTCAGAGTTCTAGAAGCAAGGAAGTTGAAAACCAATGTGCCAGAAAATTTAGTGTGTATCATGGCCCATTTCCTGGTTCATAATGTGCCCTTACAAGGTGGGAGGACTATTTTATAAAGACAGTAATTCTCTTCAGTAAATTCAGCCCTGAGGATTTAATTACCTCCTATAAGTCCTCACCTAATTCCATCATCATAAAAAGATATGTTAATTTTTCAAGATATCAGTTGAGAAGGGAATATATAAACATTTAAGCCATAGTCATAGGAAAAAATTTATCAGGTAAATGACTTGAGTATCATTTTATGTTCACAACCAGATAAGGAAGAAAGAAATCCTATCTGAACATGCAGGTACATGAAGGCTAATATGTCCAAACATTCATTTCCAGGTATTTATTAGGAAGTACAAATAAAATGATCTTCAAAAACATTTTGTAAATTTAGTGAAATCTAAGTTCTCTGTCTTTTTTTAAAATATTTTATTATTTTTATTATATGTGTATGAGTGTACTGCCCGCATGTATGTGAGTGCACCTGTGCCATGCAATGCCATGGAGGTCAGAAGAGGGCTTCAGATTCCCCTGGAACTGGAGTTAAGGACGGTTTGTAGCTACCATATGGGTGCTGGGAATCAAACCTGGGTCCTTTGCAAGAGCAGTCAGTGCTCTTGGCCACTGGAGCCATCTCTCCAGTCCCAAATTCTCTGTCTTTATAGGTGCTTTAACCAGCCATTGCCCAGAAACTCTTGGATGAAGGAAGTTCGTATGAAAGTATTCTGGAGATAGAGTCCAGATAATTTGGCAGTGAACTGTAGATAATCAGAGCCCCTCAAAGTCAGGAGAGCACACTTTTGAAGCAAGGTTCAGGTACTATTCTAGAAGATGAACAGCAAGAAACATACAATTGTATATCCTGTTTGAGCAAAGACAAAGAATGTCTGGAACATAGGTAGATAGATAGATAGATAGATAGATAGATAGATAGATAGATAGATAGATAGATAGATAGATAGATACTTTTTCTGGTCTTTTTGAGACAGGGTCTCCCTGTAGCCCCAGCTGTCCTGAAACTCACTATGTAGACCAGGCTGGCCTTGAGCTCACGAAGATCCCCTGCCTCTGCCTCCCGAGTGCTGGGATTCAAGGTGTGTGCCACCACGCCTGGCTTAATATATTTTTATAATAATATTTTATTAACATTAATATTGTTTTTTAATTATTTATTTAATAACCACATACTTAGAAGAAGCATTTCATTACAACAGCATTGATATATTCAATCCCCATTTCCAGAACTAAGATGTATCTCTTTCAAAATTAGCTGTAAATTTTTAGGTTTACAGTTGAATTAATACAGTTATACAATATTGTACTCAGTATAAACCCTATAATACATAAAATTAAATGAGGTTTTAACCTTTAAAAAAAGATCTCAACTGTGAACCTAGAAACTTGCACCCATTTGTGAAAGAGATGTATTCTTGCTCTGGAGTGTGTTACTGAATATGTTAAATCTGTAGTGAAATGCTGCTTCTAATCTATGTGATTATTAAAATTTTTTTTAAATAATGATAAAAAATAACAAGTCTTCAAAGCATAAATTTTGCTACTTAATAATTAGTAGATGTGAAAAACATTACCATTGAAATCTACCTGATGACTTTATATCCATGCTCAGATGCCAAGGAGCTCAGAAAGTAACCGACTGTGACTAGTAATAATCAGATATATAGAGATTAGAAA
>NW_008335287.1:2982715-2996243 GCF_000622305.1 Nannospalax galili | reverse complement strand
TTCCAGAGCAAGGATACATCTCTTTCAAAGGTGGCTGTAAATTTTTAGGTTCACAGTTGAATTAATACAGTCATACAATAATGAACTCAGTAAAAGCCCTGTAGGACATAAAATTGGATGAGTTTTTACCCTTTAAAGAAGATCTCCATTTCATTTTAAAATATGCTGTTTCCTATAATTTTAATGCTACTACCACTTAGATGTTTGCACATGTGTCTTTAATCTCTATGTATCTGATGATTACTAGTCACAGTCGGTTATACTCGGATCCTTAGTATCTGAGTACGGCTATAAAGTCATCAGGTAGATTTCACTGGTAATGTTTATCACCTCTACTATTTAACATGAAGTATATTTTTATGCTTCCTCCTCAAATATGTCTTTTTTAAAATTTGTTGATTTTTCTGTGTGTATATCATGCAGAACATCCCACACAAGGTTATTCATCTATACACCCACTTCCCAAATGTCACCCACCCATAGCCTCCCCCCTCCCACATACTGGAGCCCACTAATCCCTGTTACTGTCTTCTGTGTTGTTGACACCCCCAGCCACTCTCCAGTGCTTGTCCGTCTGCTGAATCTAGTCAGCCTATCTAGAGACCCTTGTTTTAGGAAGATCAGCTGTTCCTCATCTAGCAGCAATCAGTTGTCAATGTTCATATAGATAAGATTGGGGTCTGCTGTTCATTTTCCCAGTTCTCTGCCTGGGAGTCTCTTGCATCACCTTGGCCAATAACTCAAAGGAAGATATCACCTGTCTGGCATTGTTTCTTGTTATGTAGCCTTTAGCTATACATACGGACTCTAGTTTTAGAAAACTAGAGGGAACCATATTAGGCCAACAACCTACTGACAAATTATACATACAAGAAGATCAAATAATATAATATATGCCTAGGCAAGGTTTATCTAAGAGCATTTGGTCTTTGCCCAAGTTCTATCTACATGGCATATGGTATTTAAAAGTACCAGACTGGTGGAACTAACCTTCTTGGATGTTTAACAGCCATATTTCGAGGCCTATAATAATTTGGTCAGGGAGACATAAAGGATAGTTTTTGCTCCTTGCCCTCCTAAGTGACTAAGTTCCAGGGGACTATGAGCATCTCTCAAAATGTCCTGTAACTGTGGTGAGTCACCTGTCCTCTTGAGCAAGAAGGCTGTGGAGACCCCACCAGATGGACCTGAACCAGTGTCCAGCATCCGAAGAGGGGGGTCAACACAGAGGAAACATTTCCTCCATACTTCCAAGCGAAGCCAGCCATGGTCAAGCAGGACCTTTGATTTATCTTCACATAGATGTAACCGGTAAAAGAAAGGAGCCAGGGGCTCCTCCCAAGCCCATGTTACCCCTGAAGAACAGATCCTCAAATGACCTTAAGAATAAAAATAAATTGTTTTATCTGTAGGGTCTTAAACACCCAAAAGAAAAGTTTAATATATATTATATTACTAGTTTTGCACCATAACGCATTTATGTCATCCAGTATGCTGACAAGTCACTTGATGTGACAGGAAAAGCCTCCTAGCATGCTAAATTAATTAATCTTTGGTGATAAGGATAAAAAAGGTAAAATACTTGTAATAGTGTTACTGGAGTGTGGCCTTGCTAATTAAATGTTAGTTGACCACCACTCAAGTGCTAGCAATGGATTGGGTCAACTGACTACCCTCTAGTAGAGATTAGAGCACATTTTCATCACAGTTTGTGCTAATGAATTGGAAAGCATATTAGAGACATCTTAACACCAACTATACCATCTAAAAAGCCTATTAATTCTGGCTATGAATAAAAAGGGAAGAAGAAAACACGACTCTTTCTTAGTCCTTCCATACTATGAAAAATTAGTCTTAAGTTTATTTTCCAACTGATTCCACATGCACTTTACAAATGTATTCTCTACAATCAATACTTAAAAAGAGAGAAAATATTTGAGGCACCTGTCCAAATGGTTAGCATTGCACCTCAGAGGAAAATGTTCTTCATGTCTTTATTATATCATCAGCTATGGCCTGAAGCACAAAGATGAATTTCTCTAAAGTGCTTCTTTTTATTAACAAAGTAGAAAACAAATAAGAACTTTCATCATTCCATGATACAATGCTTTCTTCCTTAATATGGCTGCATTCATCTTTGCTTCTGCAACAGTGATGAGAATCATGTAGCAGTATTGTCATTTAGTCTTGAATAAGACATATTTGCAAAGTTAATCCAAGGTAGAAGCACTGTATCAAGCATCTGAATCCTCCTGTTTTATACAGCTCTCAACTCTGTATGATAAACACATAATTTATTTTGGAAGTCAAAACATCATAGATCAGTTCATGATATGGCTTACTGAAATATATTTTGATATATTTCCCTTCCATTTATCTTACATATGAATAGTAGTCAATTTCATATCTCAAATATGGGATTCTATGCCATGTGCCTGAAATACTATGGGTGACAAAGAAAGTCTCCTGAATGTTAAATACTCTGCTGAATGCTTACAAAGGTAAAGAATGACCCCAAAACAGGCTCAAAAACAAGAGAAATATTAAACTAGCACATTACTTTTAGCTCCCTAAATAAATATAGCAGTGAAAAACATATATACATATTTATATACCTAATTAATAGGTTTTAATCATTTTCCACTTCTTATCCAGTGAGTGTTACATATTATAAATTAGTATTTCATCGCAGTTGGTCTAAAAGATAAAATTTGGCCAAAAACTGGTCACCTAGTTTGACCAGCAACCATTGGACTTTATTTTCATATTGCCTAATGCTTTCTCTATGTAAATAATTTTCTCTGGGATAAAATTTTATGATATTCTATAAATTCATCAAGGTAATAAGTATTTTTGGGCTGTCTGTAGAAGCAACTGCCACCCTGGTGTCTGCCCACTATGACAACACTGAAGATGCAACTCTTCCTTTCACACGAGAACTCGATGACAATTATTGTATGTAGGATTTATGTGAAGCAAATGTGGGGTGAGGAATCCTACATTTACTTTCCACATGCTACAGTTGTTCTACTTGCCCAGTACCATTACCATAATTATAGCTATATATGGGCCAGTCCTGAATCCTCACCAAAAAAGCCTTTCCTTGGCTTACTAATTCCCAACACATAACAATATGGAAAGGTTCCTGTTTTTCATTTTTCTCTATCTTGGACACTAATTAGAATATAAACTTTCTGTTCTCATAATCTAAGATAATGTTTTGAAAACAATCCATATTAATACATTTGCTATTCAACAGGTACTAATTGAGAGTTTCCAAAGCACTAATCAATATTCTATTCTGTGCCATTAAAGAATTCTATTCTGTGCCATTAAAGAATTCTATTCTGTGCCACTGAAGAATGTCTGTGAAGAAAACAGAAATAGACGCCAGCCATCATGAACATGTTCTTGCCGAGTGAGAGAGAAAACAAAAGACAAATATAATATATTAGGTGGTTAGTATTATGGAAAAAATAAGAAACTAGGACAAGGTGAGTGGTCCATGGTGAGGGGTTTATAAAGCAGGACAGGGAAGGAATACAACTCTTGAGAAGGTAACATATGACCAGAGACTGAAAAGAGGGAACTAGCCAGCTACCCAGGTATCTAAGAAAGTGCCTTCCTGACACACAGAACACTTATTCACTACCAAGATGCTAAGGTGGAAACATGTGATGTTGGTATACTTCATGTGCAGCAGAGAGCACAGTGGCCAAGCCGTGAGCCAGGCAAAGAGTGGCAAGAAAGAAGATTAGCAAGATAGAGGAACAGGGAAAAGGAATAAAAACTTAAGAATTCATCAGAGCCAAACACACGGTAGGGATTCCAATTACAGCTGTGCACGTCTTTCCTTTACTCACTCAACAATTTTTGAGTACCTAGTCAGTTTGGCAACTTTGAGGTGTATCAAACATAGAAGATTGCCTTTGGAGAATTTAAAATTTTCCAAGGGTTTAAAGAAGGCAATAATAGAATAAAATGGAAAGTTCTATAATGGAATATTTATGACACATTCAGATTATAGGAGAGATGGTTCAGTATGGAGAGGAGTAGATAAGATGTTAAGTAAGGAGTCAGAGAAGAGTATACTGCATGTCAGCTAAGCTGAGCTTAGCAGAAATTTCAGGGTCTCTCATACATAAGGACATGCTAAGCAACAAAAATAGATAAGCAAAATCGAAAGTAAAAAAAAAAAATGAGACATGTGCCGGGTGTTATAAATAGCTCCGTACCTATCACAGTGAGAGACTACATTGTCATAAAAGCATCAGCATGAACTGTGCATGTCATGACCATGCCCTGTTCTGAAGGGCAAATCAGGTGACTATCCTTAGAGTAAGGAATGGCAGAATTAACCAGGCACAAATTTATCCATGTGCACTAAACATCCACAAACCTACATGGCTTTGGGATTTCTAGCAATTACGGAAGCATCTTTATGAAAGGAAGACACCCTTGCAAGGCCCACCTGAGCCTCCCTGATTCTACAGCATAGAGCAGGGCAATTGATTAGTATAACTGAAGCAAGAGCATCATCTTCACTTTCATTCTCTTCCTTAAACTACTTCAACCCACATGACCTGTAATCCCAGCGACAGTTCTGCCACCAAGGTATCATCTTCCTCCACTTTGGGAAACATTAGGGGAAAATAGTTTTAAATTACTGCACCAGTTTATTTCTTTGTTTTAGACTATCCCTGCTTTCATTCCAGGAGGATACGAGATATAGACTACAAAAACTCAGTTACAAGTCATTTTTAGTGTTTGTCAGTGGTAATCATGAGAGCCTCATCTAGGACAGAGCAGCTCAGAGGAAGAAGAATCCCTGGATATGTTAACACACTGGAGTGTACAGAAGAGAAGCCCTTCTGACCAAACGACCAAAGGTCTCTAAGAACTGTGGTGTATAATACTCAATATTAGGCAGTAACTTTGAAATTACAGTAATTCTTTCCCTTCCATTATGCACCAGAAATGAAAAGCATAACATCCATTTATAGAGTAAAGGAGGGGAGAGAGCAAAGCTGACAGAATAAAGTAGCAATCAGAATTTCAAGAATAAAGAAGGAAAAGATAGGTGTGTATCTTCTGTTCTCCCATGTCACCACCCTGGTCTAAGCAGCCGTGACAGTTGTATGACAGAGTCACAAAATTGTCCACATTACTCTTAATTCTAAAAAATTATTCACTTAAAAACTCTTTAATTTTTCCCTGACTACTCTGCATTTTCTCTAGATTCTTAACTGTTTGATAGTCCAAGGAAAAACTAAACTTAATAAACAGTAAAAATATTCCTGCCTTGCTTTTCAAAGGTAGGCATAAAACCCAGGGACTTAGAAAATTCTAGGCAGCATTCTATCACTGAGCTACCCCCCCCCAGACAAAAAATAAGTACTACATCTGCTTTCATAAACTTTATCCTATATAATACCAATATATTACTGTTTCCTTTTAAAATATCTGTTCCTATCTTCTGACCATTTCAGAGATAGCCTTGCTATGGCTCCCAGCGACAGCTATGGAGAATGTAATCTTCAGGTAAAGGTATGAGTATGTTCTCTGACTCTTCAGTATCTAGGGTGATAATTTTTCTCTCATTGATTGATACTTAGCCAATTTGTCTTCATCATTAGGGTGAACAGCTGGGAGACCTTGTAACCAATCCCTCTGGATTTGGCCAGGATTCTGTAGCTCTTTCTGGCTTTTCTCATTTCTAATTTCCACAGTTTTTTTCTGCATCTCTGCTATACTGAGAGAGCAACCACTCTGCATTTTCCTCTCTGTATGCTTCTTATTGCCCAAGATAGACCAGCTCCCACAGCAGGTAGTCAAGTATCAAGTCAGACTCAAACCCCAGGTAACAGAAGGGAGGAGAGAAAAGGATCAAAATTCTTTCTCCTGTTTTTCCCAATTACCATGCTTCAAATTCCTGGCTTAGGGTTTATTTTCTTCATTTCCACATCATCACCTTACTATTTTGAGGAAAGATACATTTCAAGTACATTGTAAAGTTCATGTATATATGAACAGGTTTTCTTTCATGTATGATTTTTTATTTAATGAGTTTTCAATAAATAAGTATTTGTCACATAATAGAAATATATGATCGTTTAAGTTAATATAAAGTGAAATACAGAAAATAGCAACAGTACTATAAGATCTAATTCTCCACTCAACTAGTAATAAAATTCTGGAAAAAAAAAACTGGTCATTAAATCTATAAATATGATTTTAACAGGAAAAAATGCTTTAGGAGAAGTTAATGATGGAAAATTATAATGAAAGTTGTTGATCAGTCTAGATTTAGCTTTAAAACAAAACAAAGAGATCCTTATTTTGATTCTTATGTTCTCCAAGAAGAAAAACAGTCTTCAATAGATAAAGTAAAAATTACTGAAAGGTATCTAAAACTGATGTACTTTAAATGAAAATAATTTCTGAGGCTTAGAAAAAATCTACTACAGGGAATGACATCTCAGTTAAAATTGAGAATCTACTGTCCAGAATTTTGAGAAACTTTGAATAGTAAGAAAGAGAAGGCTTGAAGAATACGATTGTAATGGAGCTTTTCACATTCACAGCAGTAAGTGAAAATGGTCTTCAAAGGAAAAGAAGCAAAGGTCCAAAGTTGGGAAAATGCAAAGTAAAATTTAGCCATAGTGTTAGCATGTGGTTAAGAAGCCTCAACAGGAATGATGTTTGACCTAGGGAACTGTGAATACTAGGCTAAGTAAATTGTATTTTTTCAAACCTAGGGACACAACTCAGAAGTTATATTCTTTTCATTGTTATTAATATTGCTTACCATAAATTTTGAGACTGCATGCCTGTATGCATAGTTAACCATGGTTCCTTAGGTTGTTTCAACTGAACTGTCTGTATAGTACAGAATTTCTCAACATTCTCCACACAAGGCCTTGTATCAGAAGAACTAAAACCAAGGTGACATGCCCTAGGAAGATATCTTGAGAATATACAGTCTAAATTCTAGTTTTGAAGGTGAGCTATGCGGACTTTGTCTTTGAGCAGAAAGAAAAGAATTTCTAAAGATTAAAAACAGTGAGATGGTTCCCATGTAAAAGGGCAAGAGACAGACAAGATTGGTTAGGCTAATAAAGAGAAGTATGGAGGTATATTATAGAAGAAGGAGCTATATTTTACATTACCCACTTCCACTTAGTACAAAGTGCCCAAAGACAGAAAGCTTGACTTACTACATGTGAAAAGAAATGATCATTTCTACCAAGACTTGATAGATTTTCTAGTCATGCCAGTGCTCTTTACTTCCTTTATATAACTTGTGATGATTTCGGTGTTTTTTTCCAAGGTAAGAAATCAGAATGTGCCTATTGACAATATATCTCTTCCACTGCCCTGCAAATTTTACAATCATAAATGAAAGTGAATTCCTCCATAGTTTATGTTCCCTTTTCTGAAGATAGTAAAAATTTATACTCTATAATGACCTCTGCCTATTTTCCTTTCAGAGGGCAAAGTGATACTCTTAAGTATGGAAGAAGAATGAATAAAATGGTAAAATGAAAGTTTTTAATAACACAGAAAAAGAGTCTAACTTTCACATTTGTGTTTTTTTAACTTTTAAAAAAACTGACTGTGACTAGTAATAATCAGATATATATAAAGATTAGAAATGCATGTGCAAACATCTTAATGTCAATTGCATTAAAAATGAATTTTTCTGTAAAAAAAAAATGTAACCCAAAGGTATCCTAAATAAAAGTGTATTATGACAAAAAAATACTTTATTGAGAATTTCATATATGCATATAAGGTGCTTTGATCAATCCAATGCCCACTCCCTCCCCTCCAACTCCTTCCATGTCTCCCCATCACTTTTTTCTGACAACTTTGTGTGCTCTTTCTTTCTTCCTTTCTTTCTTTTTCTTTCTTTCTTTCTTTCTTTTTTTTTCAGTGGGGCTTTTTGCTACTCTAACATTCCCCCCTCTGGAGAGGTAACCCCAAAATCTTTTAGGGATTAGATAATAGCTCCCAAATACTTTTTTATCAAAACTATTCACAGTCCCCTTTAGAAATACATGAGAAATAAATGCTATATGGTTTAAAGACATTGTATATTACAGTGATCATACTATGGGCACTTACATATTTATTAGATGATTGATAAGATTTATTAGATGATTGCATAGATGCATGTATATAAGGACTAAATATTTAATTGGTCAGTGCTCTCCACTGAACAATTATGAAACTATGCAAAGTCTACACTCAAATGTGAACATACAATGAAGATAATTAATTCATAGTATAATAATTAAGTAAAATATAATCTTTAACTTCTGATTCCAGCTACAATTGTATAAAATGTACAGGTTTTCTATTTAAACAGCTGAAAATGGGTAGTATAGTACTGTGCTCCCTGAGTAGGGGAGAATGCAATAGATGTTCTGAGGCTGCACCAACCACCGCCTGGGTCATTGTCCAAGCCACAGAGGAAAGCAGGGAATGCAGTCAAAGTCTAAACATCACTAAGATAAGGAAAAGAAAAAAATACGATTAAAGTTTATGGAGCCAAAAGCAAAACTAATTTGCCATCTAGAATATCTGAAAGAGCTCTGGAAAAGTCTGGGTAAATAATGATTTATTACCATACAAGAGTGACCCATGACCAGACAAACAATTCTAAAAAGTGGTGAGTGAAGTATACACAGGACTAAAAATGTTTGTATATTCATATTCTTTTCTTTTTGGCTTTGCCTCAGGTGACCTAGAATTCACTGTGTAGACCAGGCTGGTGTTGAACTCACAGAGGTCCACCTGCCTGTGCCTCCCGAGTGCTGGGATTAAAGATGTGTGCCATCACCCCCAGCTCCAAAAACATTCATATTCTTATCATATTGAAAATACCTTATAATGCAAAGAACATTGCATAAAATCCCACGAAAAATTATTAAACAGTGGGGCTGTTACCCCCATAGTAAGGATTGCTCAGTATCAACCCCAATAAGGTTTAAAACAAAGCTTCAAATGACCATACTGATGTAAACTTGTGGTCATTCTCCACTGTGTTCGCTCACTCCACTCGCCCCTCCGCTTGCTCCCGCTGTGTCCAATCAGGGCAGGTGAGGAAGCTGTGTCAACGGAGCTGCATGCAGACACAGGAGGCCAGGTTCAATGACACAGATCTGGTTTTATTGCAGAAAGGCACAAGCTTATATAGGGGTAGCAGTCCAATCACAGCACAGAGAATAGGATACCTCATTAGCATGACAGACAGGCTTAGCATCTTATCACAGTACAGCAGGCCAGATTCCTCATTAGCATAATAGGTTTCAGTTATTTGAAGTTTTGGGTCCTGGAAGTCAAGGGACCCAGGCTGTTAATCGTTTATCTGGGAGTGAAGCTTTGGAATTTAGAGGGTGGAAAGTGGGACGTGGCGAGCTCTAGGTATCAGTCTCATGATTTGCCAAAGAAAGCATTTGTCACAAGGCATTCCTTGTGGCTCCAGCAGCCAGGCCCTTGCCTCAGGCTTGCTGTATGGCTGTCATTAGGACTTCTACTCTAGGCTTGAACCTATCTCCCACATTAACTAATGTGATTTCATGCTACAATAAAACTCAATTAATGCAGAAACCAAGAACACTGTTTATAATAACCGTCATCCAAGAAAAGCATAACTACTTATGAGGGAAACAGGAACATAGGACCCACGAATAGAAATGTGATAAATAGAATTAGACAAAATGATAAATCATAGAATCAGTATTAAAGACACTTATTGTAAGAAATCTCTATAAGTTCAAGAAAGCAGAGAAAATCATAAACTTGACAAGGAAAGGAATCCATGGTATAAAACTTCATATTGAATTTCTAGAGTTAAAATGAAAATACAGGAGAATACTAGGTAATAATATTAGCATCAGAAAACACACCAAGAAAAGAACCTGGAGATAGCAACAGAAACTATGAAAATTAAATGCTGGAAAAAATACTACAGGAAAAGATACAGAACATCAGTAAGTTGTTAAAAAAAGTAGCTTAATATAAGTGTAATTAGAGTCAGAGAAGGAAAGAAGGGGTCAGGAATACAGGAGAAAATAGAATAAAAAGAAATGTCTAAAAGACTCCAAATCTGATTTAAAAATATATTAAACTTCAGATATAAGTATCCAAAAAAAATCTGAATTGAAACAAAGGATGAAGAAAACACATAAAATCACATTTTTAATAAAGTATCTGAACACCAGACAATTATCTAAGGAAAAGACAATATGACAGAAAATGGTCCACTGTTAAAACAATGTTCTTTCTAGGGGTACAGATATTGTGACTTGTAATGTTTACTCTTTCCTGAACTGTCAGTACTTGCACTTGTACTGTTTCAATATGCCATTTCAGTGTCTCTGAATAGTCAGTTTGACCCTGTAGCACACAATCAGCTCTAACAAAGTGACTCAAAGTGACATAGTACACCACTGCACACAGAAGGCAAGCTATACTATGCCATAAGACTTCTTGTCAGAAGCTACCAACCAAGAGACAAAGACACAATTAATTTAAAGCAACAAAAACATTATGTTGAGGGCTGGAGAGATTACTCAGCAGCTAAGAGCACTGGCTGCTCTTACAAAGGACACAGATTCAGCCCTGAGCACCCACATGGCAGCTAAGAACCATCTGTGACTCCAGTTTCAGGTGATCTGATGCCCTCTTCTGATGTCCATGTGGGCATTGCACAACATGTGTGCACTTACATACATGCAGGCAATACACTCATATATATAGTGTAAAAAAGTAAAAATAATAAATAAAATACTTTAAAATTGCTTCAAATTTTTCATTAAACATAATATTTTTAAAAATTAAGCTGAAGGCTATTAATAGAAAATGTTCATCTAAATAAAAGAGAATTGACTAACAAGATACATATATATATATATATATGCTGCAATAACTATCAAAATATTTTCTTAAGGTGATAAGGAAACTTTTTTTCAATGGAATGGCTATTGTCAGAAAGGAAAAACATGTCAGTCAGCATAAAAGTCATGTATTTTTTATTTTTAAACTATCCAAGTGATAACTGAATGTGAAAAGCAAAAATAATATATTTGGAAACCTTTTAAATATTCATAAAACAAAATGCATGTCAACAGTACATACAGGAAGGGTAATGGAACTGTATTTTTAACACCCTTGGTGAAAAGGCATAATATTCTCTGGAGAGAGACTGTATTAAGATATGCTTATCATAGGAAAAAAAGAACAAAAAATGTTGGAACAAATGAAAAGTACGAATAGCAAGATAATTAACTTCTAATATTAAGAGAGGAAAAACAAGATACACAAAAGTTAAAATGGAAAAAAGTCCATTCTCACAGGGATCTTTGTTTTCTTGCCAATGTGTGAAACAACAGCTGACATTTGATTTATTTTCTTTTCAAATTTTTATTCATTTAAACATTATTTTTCACTTGGAGTAACATGAACATTTATTATTTATTTTTAAATTTTACATTAATTTTTGTGGTACTGGAAAATTACCCCATGAGTTTGACTGTGCTGGGTAATCACTCTACCACTGACTACACTGTCACTAACTCCCTTATTTTCTTTAAGTGATGTTTTTATTTAACCTTTGAGAATGTCATACTTACATATGATGTATTTTAATTACATCCACCCCACAAATCCCTTCCCAATGCCTCCACACCTCCCCAACACATGTCCCTCCTAACTTCATGTCCTCTTTTCTTAACCCACTGAATTCAGTTAGTACTGCGTGTATGCACATTGCTGTGGAACTATCCACTGAAGCCTGAGCAACTTATCAGCGTTCATACTCCCAAAGCAAAATGACTCTCCATTCCCCAGCAGCCATCAGCTGCCAATAGATCCCCAGCGAGGAGTGGGGCCTCATGAGCACCTCTCCCACCCAAGCTGGACTTTTTATGAGATTGATGCTATGCATTTCTTGCGCAGACAGTCACAGCTCAGTGAGTTCAATGAGTTCATGACCAGAGACAGCATTTCACAGCACTCCTCCCTATCCTCCAGCTCTTCCATTCTTTCTGCTCATTCTTCCACAGTGTTTCCTCAGCCTTGAGTAGCTCTGGGGGAAAGGAGTTCATACAGTTGTCCACTATTCTGGCCTGAGCGCTCAGTCACTTATTTTTTAAAATTTTGAGCATAATGAGTCTGTACATTAACCACTACCAAGTACACAAAGAAGCTTCTCCGAACAAGGTTGAGAGCAGCCCTGCTTTGTGTTTATAAACATAAATACTCTGTTTGACAACATGACAATTTGGCAAAACAACAGTAGTACTGCCTCCTCTGCAGGGCCTCTGGCCTCGCTAGCCACAGGTTTTGACTGTACAGTAGTAGGTCAAAATCTGTACTGTGGAGCAGGTCTCAAATCCAATTAGAAACCAGTTGATTTCACCATAAACCATCTTATCACTATAGTACCAGCGGGCACATCTTGCTTGGCAAGCCTAGAACAACCAAACAATTCATAACTCAGTTATGATGCTGGCTTTCTCTTCCTGCGCTTTTGGCAATATATATATGAGAGAATAGATAGACAGATGATAGACAGATGATAGATAGATAGATAAATGATAGATGATAGATGGATAGGTGATTGATTGATAGAATAGATAGATAGATAGATAGATAGATGGTAGGTAGATAGAGATGATAGATTAGATAGATAGATAGATAGATAGATAGATAGTAGATAGATGATAGATAGATACATAGATACATAGATAGATAATAATAGATAGATTACATACATAGATGATAGATGATAGATGTTAGATAGATAGATGATAGGTTGATAGCTAGATAGATAGATGATAGATAGATAGATAGATAGATTGATAAATAGACATATATAGAGATGATAGACGATAGATAGATGATAGATAGATAGATAGATAGATAGATAGATAGATAGATAGATATCATTTGAAGTAAAGTGCCCCTGGTAATTTTAAATCATTTTTTAGAAAATAAATATTTGTTTCATGGTTATAAATCTAATATTTAATGCTCATTTACAAATTCACCCTTATAGGCATAGTTGCCTTAAGTTTAAATACCTTCAAAGAAGAATAGTTTTATTTTGATAAGTCCAATCTATAAGTTCAATCTCTGAAACTTCAGGCTTGCAGTATCCTATTAAAATTGCTCTATAAAACAAGTCATATCTCTAATATATCTGCAAAATGGACATAACACTAAAAATTTGTAGGACAAGATACATAAAGCATTTTAAATAGATTAAAACTTATGATGGAAATCTCACCAAAGAAGATATACAGATGACCAACAAGCCTAGAGAGAGAATTTTGCCATCCAAATGGCAAAATAGTGCCATCCATATTCAATAGTGAAATGCATATTTAAACAATGTAACGTCATGAATCACCATCAAAAGATTACAACTCAAATATACTTTATCTCTTATCTCAAAAACCCAAGACAAGAAGTTTTACAGATTTGAATTTTTCTGATTTTGAAGTGTTTACAGACACAT
>NW_008335287.1:2982199-2982685 GCF_000622305.1 Nannospalax galili | reverse complement strand
CTATATATATACTTGAAATAATTTTATAAAAAATTATTTAAATTTTGTATAAAAAATTTACACAAAAATTTTAGTGCTCTTAGCATTTTGGCTGTGACTCATTACATCAGGTCAGATGTGAAATTCTCCAGCACTGTCATTTTGTAAACAATCAAAAAGTTTAGAATTTTGAGTTGGTGAGATGGCTGAGCTGATAAGGATGCTTGCACACAGGCCTGACCACCTGAGTTTGATCTCCTAATGCCACAACAAGGAAAGAGAAAAACTCCCCAGAATTGTCCTCTGGCCTCCACATGCCAGCACCATGGCACGTATACACCTCCACTCACGTACAGTCATACAAAACATTAATCCATTTTTTAGTTTAGGATCTGGGGACATTTCACATTCTGGGTTGGGGATGAAGGGCGTTCAGTCTGCAGTGGTAATGCCACGCAGTGATGCGTTCTTGAAGGAACTGTGGTTCTTCTACATTTCTGGTGCAAA
>NW_008335287.1:2968670-2981673 GCF_000622305.1 Nannospalax galili | reverse complement strand
TTATAAGGAAAACATTACAAAAGAGATGAGATTTAAGTTGAGTCTCAGGAACTTTTTGGATAAGGAAAAAGGGGACATAGGGAGGGATCTGAACTACTTTTATTGGATTTCAACCCTGGCTATATTTTTAAATTACATTGGGAAGTATTTTATTTTAATTTCTTGTGTGTGTGTGTGTGTGTGTGTGTGTGTGTGTGCACGCGCACACATGCCATGGCTTGCATGCAGATATCAGAGGACAACTCGAGAGAATTGGTTCTCTCTTTCCACCATGTAGGATCGAATTCATATTGTTAGGCATGGCAGCAGGCTTCTTTATCTGCTGAGCTGTCTTTCTGGCCCAACATAGGGAAGTTTCCATTCTTTAATTTAAAAAAAAAATCTAAATTAGCATACAAGGTATTAGATATTATGGCATTTTCAAACAAAATGTTCCTTAGTAGATTCTTCTTTACCTGGGGAAGTTTTTAACTACCTCATGCTTGGACTGCACCATAAGTTTCTTAGACACAACCTAAATACATAGGACCTAACGTTGTCATTTTTTTCCAGAGCTCAGATGATTCTAATCTTCTGGCTATATCGTGAATCACTGCCAAGCAAGGAGGAACAAGATGAGCAAGTTTCTCCTTATTTTAATGTCATAATAACACTTAGCACCTGTGAGGTCTTTTTATATTCTTGGCATTAATTTGAAACATACATTAATTACTACCAAAAAACATCCCCAAAGGCCTTTCCTTGGCCCCAGCCCTAAGTTGTCAGATGAACACCTGGGGCTCCATCAGTGCCTCTGCTGGCAAATGCTCATACCATGCCTCCCCTACTCATCCACACAGTGGAGGGATGGCAGAGTGCTCCATTGAGTTCCCATTGTGTCTTGTTTACATATCTGCTATAAGGGCTCTTGAAGACTTAAGGTAATATGTCTGCCCCTCTTTAGTTTCTTCAAGGAGATGGTACAGCAAGCACTAAGATTTAGTCAGAATGATATTCACAGCAGTAAGTGTGGTATCCAACACATGAGTCACTAAAAGAATAAATGAACAAATAAATGAATTGTCAAGGACACCAACATCTCCTGTGTACTGGAGCTGCTCTCACAAATTACCTAGCTTCCTATCTCTAGCTCTTGCTGGATAGTCAGATGGGACCTTCTTAGGCTCTTAAATCTTTAGTCTTCCCATTGAGGATAAACTATCTCCATGTTCACCTAAAATTCACATATTAAATGCAGTTCTTCAGGGATACCCTCTTACCCTACAGACCTTAACCAGGTAACCAAGTTAGACTCTAGGTATGTGTCTGACAGGGCAGAGAGCCTCCAAGCTACCAACTATGCCTCAGAGAAATCTTAATCTGCCACAGTGACAGAAAATGTACTGATAGCATATTTCCTCTACAGACAAGGTAATCCAGTTTCCACTTTGAATCACTTTGGCACAATATGTATAGTGTTGTTACAGTTATTATGTAAACTAATACATCCCTTCCTGTCATAGCTTCAGAAATCAGCCAAGTATTCTGTGCAGTTCCACAGCCATCTTTTTTAAAACACACGCTTTGTCTTTTCTATGTTACCAGAATCATTTAATTTAGTCATGGATTGTGGCCAATCTTCTGTTTGCTTTTGATCAAGTATATTCTTCTGGACTTGTCCCAGAAACGTAATTTCTCTTTCTCAAACCATTTTCTGCTTTTCAGTACACACACACACACACACACACACACACACACACACACATTTTTCTTGAAAACCTTTTTTTCAAAGTGGGAGGTACCTGTAAATAATTTTAAAACTTTTTCCTGAAGTACTTTTTACTTATCTAGCCAAATGGGTAGGCCATGCTTTCTGTGTCTATACAATGAGTGGATTAACCTAAATAATCTAGTTTCCCAGCCCAGTGCAGGATAACTTCCCGCTTTGTCCCTGCTTCTGGGTCCCTGCTCTGCTACTCCCACTATGATCCAGCCACAGACCTCCAGATTTTGACATACACTGTTCCCTCTACCTGAAATAAGTCTTATCTTTCACACACAGAGACGTACATACATACTTACATAGATACATAGATACATACATACATACCAACTTTTTAACATAAGAGTATTTGGGGAAGGTCCTTAACTTTTTTCTTATCCCCGTCATTTGAAGCAGGATCTCACACTGTAATCCCGGCTAGCCTGGAATTCACTATGTATCCTGTGATGGCCAAAAACTCATGACAGTCTGAATATAGTGACTGGCATTACAAATATGAGTTACACATCTGACTTTCCTTTCTCTTTAGAATGGGCTCAAAGTATTTAATCTGTCACAATCTTGTATTCATAATACTACTGTCAATGGCCCATGCCAAAGATTCCAAAGTCCCTTGGACAAGATGACTTACAGGATACAGCTTAGAATTCTGTATTGTTCCACTGCTGGCCTGTAAATCAGCATTTAGGGACAAAATCACCTATGTGTAATAACCCTACAAGCTTCTTTCCGTCAAAGAGACAATACAATGTATATGACTTTGACCAAAAACCCTGAATAATTATTATGCATATCAAAGTTTGAGAATAAATTAGCGAGGTTAATTGTGGGAATTAGACATATTATCCTTGCAGACTTCCTTTGGAGTGAATGAGTTCAAATTTTCTGCTGCTGTGTTATATGGAAGTCAAGGAGTTAGAAAGTTACAGAATATTCTTATTTTTCTTTAATATTTGTTCCATTCTGTTGGTTTTCTTTTAGTAGTTTTCAAGATGGCCTTATTTTCAAGACAGGTTTTGGTTTAAAGAAAATTACGAGGATTATACAGATCCCCATGCATTCTATACCCAGTCTTCCTATTATAAACATGTTATCATGGTACACAGGGACACATATTACAACCCTAAAGCAATATTGATTTATAATTTGTACAAGCTCATGCAGCATTCTACATTATACTTTGTTGATATGCTTCCTTAGATTCCAACTGGTGGCAACAGCTCCTTCAATTTTTATTGTTTTCGGTGACTGTAAAGGCAAATTTCAGTTGTCAACTTGATGGGATTTAGGAACACCTAGAAGAACAATTATGGGCTTGTTTGTGAAGACATATGTAAAAAGCACTTACTGAGGGAGGAAGACCCATCCTCAAAGTGGATACCTTCCTATGGGTGGCCGAGATAGAAAGGGGCTCAAAGAAAGAACAGCTCATGCCCATCTTATTCTTGAGTGAGTCTAACTGTAGCTGCCAACCTCTGCTGACATCCAGACTCTGGCCTCTTCAGCCTTCCAACATAGACTCAATACTAGTGAATCTCAGGGATCTTCCAGGCTTTCAGAACTGGCTTAGGACTGCTGAGACATCCAACTTTGTGGAGTGAGTAGCTACCAGGTTCTCTAACTCTCCATCTCTCTCATCTATAGATGGCCATTTTTTTAAACTCTGCAGACAATCTAATAAATGCTGTTGTAATAAACATAACCACGTGGCTCATAGGCATTAGGAACTGGTTTTCAAGAAGAGTATGGAAAACTTTGAAGATGCAGTCTAGAGAAGCTCTAGAATGCTACAAGCAGTGCTTAATGGGCAATTCTGATAGTAGTGTGGAAGACCAAAATGCTAGGACGAGTGCAGACAGTCAAGGCCTGCGTCAGTAGGTTCCAAAGGAGGACAAGGACTTTATTAGGAACTTGACTAGAGGCTATTTACGTTATATTCTGACAAACAATCTGGCTATATTCTGCCCATGTCCTGAAAATCTGAGTGAGGCTGAATTCAGAAGTAATGAACTAAGCTGTTTAGTGGAGGAAATTTCAAGAGAGTATAACATCCAGGCTTTGGCATGGAGTTCTCAGTCAAACTTACAGGGGAAAAGAAGAGAAAAATTGAATAATGTGAGGTTTGGTGAGGAAAATAATGTGAATTCAAAGACATAGACAAAGTGGGTAAGGAAAAATAAGCTATGAATATTTAAAATATTAGTGTCATTAAAGAGCTACCTCATACTCTGTATTCAGATGATAGGAGAGATGTCCTACCCACTGAAGTCTCCAACTTAGAAAAATCCCAATTCATTTAAAAAGAAAGGGCCTGGATTGAAAATGTCATTTAAGAGGCAGAAGAGATGGCTCAATGATTAAGAGCACCGGCTGCTTTGACAGAGGACCCAGCTTCAATTCCCAGGACCCACGTGGTGACTAACAACTGTCCACACCTCCAGTTACAGGGGGTTTGATTCCTTATTCTAACCTCCATGGGCTTGCACAACATGAGTATCCTTATATACATGCAGACAAAAATACACACATAAAATAAAAATCAATTCTTTTTTCACAGGATAAAATAATTTATAAGGAGGTGAATAAATTGCTTTGGGAAGATTGAATTTACAAAGCATTTATACAGAACATCTCAGACTATCTTGATCACCTTTATACCCCCATCACCACTGGTACCCTCCCATAGCACCCCACACACACCGGAGCCCATATACTCTGTCATCCCTGTTAAGGCCCACTGTGTTGTCAGTTGCCGTTCCCAGTGCAAGTCCATCCACTGAGTCTAGTCAACCTATCTAGAGCCCCTTGTTTTAGGAAGATCAGCTCTTTTTCATCTAGCAACCAACATTCCTTCAGATAAGATTGGGCTCTGCTGTTCATTTTCCCAGTTCTATGCTGGGTTACTGTCTGCCTGAGTTCGCATGGAACTTGTGTATGACAACACCATTGCCATAGAGTCATACAAGCAGGTTCCCAGGGGCTTGTGGGACTCTGTTTCCATATGGTCATGCACCTCCTCCCTGGCTCATACAATCTTTCCACTCCCTCTTCTGTGATGGTCCTTAAGTTTTGGGTGGGTGGAGTTTAATTTAAGGAGTTCGCTGCTCTAAAACAACTGCTGGGGAAGTGTTTCTACACAGCTATGGTAGAGGGAAGCCAAACTACATTTCAAGCTGACAGCAGAATTTACCATCGTCTGTATGGTACTGGTTTTGCAGGCATGCAAAATGTAAGAGTCTTGGGGTCAAGGAGGATTTCAGAGGGTTCAGAGGTTGCCGAGGCCAGATAATGTGTAAAGGCATCAAATTTTCTCCAGGAGTCCTTGAGAGATCATTGAGCAGATCTCTGAAGAAGAAACCTACATTGTAATGGCGACTCTAAGATGTTGGAGATGCCATGACCATGGGATGTCCACTAAAGAAAGTTTCAGGCAAGGAGTAGAATTAGCCTGGGACAGATGCAGAACTCAGGGGGGCAAGTTCTTCCCAAGCCCATGACGAGTTCTTCCCAAGCCCATTAGAGCCCAGACACTGCCACCATAACTCATGACTTTGGGGACTCTTACAGATGAATTAAATGCATTTACATTATGAGATTACCATGAACCTTGGAGGACAAGGGGAGGAATATTATGGCTGAAAATGGTGTCAGTGGACAAGGTATGAGGGGTTTTCCAGAGAGTAAATGAGGAGGTGCCACCATCCCATGGACAGGTGTCCAAGGCTAAATAAAAATGGAAGGAGGAAGCCAGCTGAGAGCAAGCATTTCCTTTTCTCTGATTCCTACTCTTCCCAGAGGTGAGTGAATTTCTGCTACCAGCTGAGCCACTCCCACCACCAGGCATTCCCCACCATAATGGACTGTCCCCTCAAATCATGAATCAATGAACCTCTCTTCCTGATTGCTTCTTGTCAGGTATTTAGTCACAGCAATGAGAAAAAGGACTAATAGACGGTGACCGTGACAATTTTATTAAGATTGCTTTTATTATTATTATCATTATTATTATTATTTGTGTGTGTATGTGTGTGTTTGTGTGTGCATGCACATTTTCACAGGTGCCTTCAGAAGCCAGAAGAGGGGTTGGATCCCCTGGAGCTACAGTTACAGGAAGTTGTAATCCATCTAATATGGGTGCTGGGAACTAAACTCAGATCCGCAATAAGAGCATCAATCGTCTTAACAACTGAGCCATCTCTCAGCTCCCAGACCTCGACAATTTTGAGGATTATTTGTCAGCTGCGCAGTAGAATGTCCTTCAGTTGAGATTGCCAATGTTTTCCTCATGACTAGTTTGTAGTTTAGGGTTTAAGAACCACAGAGATAAAATATCATTCTCATCACATAATATCACAGTTACATACTGTCAACCTGACTTATTTCTGTTGGTGTTAACCATGTGATGTACTGGCAAGGGAGGAAATTTTCTATTCTGCATCTTTGCCAGTCAACAATCAATACTGTCAAGTGTTTGAGGAGGTTACCCATTCTAAGATATGTGTGCTGGTATCTCTTTATTTGTTTTACATGCAAATAATGTGGAGTGTATTTTTATATACTTAGTAGTCCTCTATACAGATTCTTTGGTGAAGTATTTGTTCAGAACTTTTTCCATTTTCAATTGGGATTTCCTTCTCTTACTACTAATTTTATGATTTTAAAAAATATTTGAGCTACATATTTTAACAAATATATGATTTGCAAATATTTTCTTTCAATGGTTTGCCCTTTTATTTTCTTGATAGTATCATTCACAGAGAAAAGTTGTCACTTTAATAATGCCTTACTGTTTTTTCCCGCAGACCTAGCTTTTAGCGTTATCTATAGAAACTAATGTCCAACTCAAGGTGACAAATGCTCTTCTGAAAGTTTCATCTTTTGCATTTCATGCTCAGGTCTATGACCCAATTTGAGTTAAATTTTGTGTGAGGTCTGTGGCTAGGTGTTTAACTTATTCTATATTCCTTGCTGGGTTAATGGGCTAATTTTTATGAAAAATTAAAGCACTTTAAGAAATCCAAGGGCCTGTGCAAGTGTAGTTTAACAAGCACCACTTTTATACTGAAAAATCTTCCTTGAAGCTCCTTCCCTACTCTATGTCTAGGAGGAGAATCATTCCTTTACTTGTTGGAGAACCTTTCAGCATATAAATATTCATTCTAGAGAGCATCACCAAGTCTACCTACAGCCCAGGGCTCTTTTTCCTTTCTGCAAAGGGCTATGTGAAACCACAGGGCAATGATGTATTTTGCAGGTCTGCTCCAAAAACAGCTTCACTGCCTGAGCTTAGTAGACAAGCTCATATCCTGATTCCTTTGTAACACACTGTGTATGGACTGAAGACGTCTGAAATCCTCCTTTGCTCCCACCTCCACACTGGAAACTGAACATCAGACACAGTGTCAGACCACAAAACTACCTACCAAGTAGATGTCAGCCCTGAATCCACTGGGTCTTCTGCCAAGAGCAAGATGAGAGGCTGATTGCATGAAGCCACACCAGTCTTGGAGACTAGAATTTGGCAAAGATTCTCCTGTTGCAAAGTGCAAAGCTTGCCAGTTTTTGTTTGCTAGCTTGTTTGTTTGTTTTGTGATACTTTCCAATTCTTGAGCTTTTTCCTGGGTTTATCTCAGCCTCAGATTCCCTTTCAGTGCAAACATGAAAATGTACCTCTTAGCCCACCTGGGTCCTCAACAGATTGCCAAATCATCCTAGCTTTGAAATGAATTAGCTAATGCCCCCAAAATGCGAATTCTTTCTGTGCCTTCTCAAATTGAAATGCAAAGCAAAAAACTTTCAGTTGAAGATTTCAGATACAAGACCTGAATAATGACTCAGTTCTCGCCTTCCATCAGCAAACAGCAAGTTTTCAAGTATAAAGTATATCCTAATAAGGAAAATAAATCACTCTTTTCTGGAAAAGAAATACAGGTGAGCAATGACACAGCCAATATTGATATTTCCATTAGCTTCAAGGCACATTAAAGACATCTGCAACTAATTGAAAATATATTTTGCACACAGAAGATTTAGCAAGAACACTATGTGCACATTACATTCTAATTTTGTTGACCCGGGTCTTTCTATGTCTGGAAACAACTTATGTAATGAATATCTAACCTTTGCTACGTGAAATGAGGGACTAAATGAAACTCACATTTTAATGTAACTGAAAATGTGTCAGTGACTTGTAAGTGAATAAAGCATGTCAGAATGATTATTTTTCTAAAGGTGACAGACACTGCAGTTGTATTTCCAGGTATGTGGAGATGCTATTAAAATTTTAGCAGGGTCTATCAGGTTCAAAGAATGATGCTGGAAATTTATTACAGGTACCAAATTTGCTCATATTCTGAAGTGTGTTAATGTTTCCCACTGTAGACTCCTATAAAATTCATTTTAAGTTCTTTGAGGGAAATGTGTTTATTAAAATCACAGAGCCTCCAAAAGGGAAATGGAAGACTGAATGAGTTTATGTCTATCTCTGTGTATGTAAATTGCCAAATTATTAAATGATAAACTCCTAAAATAGGCCTATCTGTATGCCTTATCTTCCAAAGGGTCATATGCACAACGTTTTCATTAAACCTTAACAAACACTCTCCCTCCCCCTCCCTCCCCCTCTCTCTCTCTCTCTCTCTCTCTCTCTCTCTCTCTCTCTCTCTCTCTCCATGTATATGAGAACATCGGAGGTTGACTTTGGATACCTTCTTTGGTCACTTATTCACCATACTTTTTTTGCATTTATTGAATTTTTGAGATTTTCATATAGTATAGTTGAATGGTATTTAGATCTGCTTCCCTCTCCACACCTCCCTCCATTGCACCCTGCCCAGTTTAATGAACTCATATATATGTATATATGGCTTATAGATTATGATTTGTGACCCCCCCCCAGTGTCCTTAAGTGTGGATACATTCACTGGACCCACCAAAAGTGCCATCACTGTAAGACACTCTCTTTCCCCCTCACAGCAGCCATCAATCGCCAAAAGTGTCTTAGGTTAGATTGGGATTTCTTACCCACTTCCCCATGTCTGTACTGGGATTTTGACTGGCTTGAGCTGGCAGAGAACTTGTGCATGCCGTTACCATTATTTTGAGTTCATATGAGTAGCTGACCAGCTGTCTAGAAGACTTTGCTTCCTTGTGGTCATCCCTTTGGCTCTCACAATCTTTCCACCTTCTCTTCCACAATGATCCCTAAGCCTTGGGAGGCAGAAGTTTGAAACAGATACTATAAAAGCTGCAAAGGAGGTAAACTAATCAATGGTCTTACTTAGCTATAAAGCCTAATAAATGATTGGCCCAGCAAAACTATTGCTATTGGTGAAGTAATGGCACTTTTATATTGGGGGTAATCAGCAGTTGTCTAGTTGGAATTAAGACCTGCTAAATGGGAGGTAACTCTTGTGCATGCTGTACTGTAAACATAGCCAATTACATATGACTAGAGAGGTCAGAGATCCTAGCAAAAAAACTACTTTTGCCACATCCCTAGACCAAGGTAATTTCTCGCTTTGTTCTAAATATGCATCCTTATATTTACAAAAAAGTGTGCCTCTCTCTATTCACAAATGAAGCTTCTTTTTGTTTCTGTGTACCAGTGGCTTTGTGGAGGGGTTTTGTTTGAGAGACTATTTGACTACAGCTAAAAAGGAGATAGGGAGATTTCACAGAGTTCCAGAACTGGTCAAATGCAGAGAATGTGTCTCTGAGACACTTAACCCTAAACAATCACACTTGAATGCAACCTCTACACTTAGGGTGAATGCGTCTCTTAACCCTCACCAGAGAAGTTTCCATATGCAGCAGATGGTGATTAACACAGAGACCACAATTAGCCAATATGCACGGGCCACTGAGTATTTATCCATCCTATTTTTTAAATGTTTTATTGAGCTTTTGTACATTTCATATAACCATTCTTAATCAAATGCCCCTACTCTATCCATGCACCGCCAAAGCCTCCCCACACCAGACCTCACATATTCGGCCACACATGTTAAGTTCTATACAGTCAAGCATTTGAACCCAGATGTCCTTTCAGTGCATATCCATTCCCTGAAGTCTAGTCTGCCCATCTAAAGATTGTTGGACGGTCTACTCTGCCTCACCCAGTAATAATCAGATTCCAACTGTTCCCAGACTAGGGCCAGCCTGATGCACATTTCCCTTCCTCCACTCTGGGCCCTTGTCTGATTGACTTGGCATGGGTTCTGTGCTCAGTGCCACCATTGCCACAGGTTTACATGTCTAAGCTTCCAGTAGTCTGAAAGCCTCTGATTCCCTGCGTTCATGAACCAACCTTGGCTCTTACAATCTTTCCACCCCGTCTTCTGCAAAGATCCCTGAGCTGTGGATGGGTGAGGTTTAATATGGGAGTCTTATCCAGGTACACACACTCTGTAGTCTCTTATTCTTTAAAACTTGGCCAGTTGTGACCTGTGTACGTCACACTCTGTTGTATAAGAAGGCTTCACTGGTGGGTCCTAGGTGTAGAGGTTCAACTGTAGATATGTCACCTAGGACTGGACAGGAATTCTGCAGTAGCCTCCATCTGTTGCAAAAAGAAGCTTCTTTGATGAGTGGTGTACGGTATACTTGTCTGTAAATATAAGGATCCATATTTAGCATATGGTAAGAAATCCTTCTTTCATTTGTTTAGAGATATGAAAGAGATAGGGTTTTCTCCAGCATCTATGACCTCTCCAGCCATGTGTAGTTGACTGTGTTTACAGTGTCACCAATCACTTCACTCTCACTGAGAGGGCTTTAAGTCCAAATAGAGAGATGTTGATTACCCCCCAGATAATAGTGCCACTACGGCATCAATAGAGGTAGTTTGCTGTGCCAACTATGGTTATTAGGCTTTAGGGCTGGGTTGGACCACTGATTTTTCTCCCTTATTAGCTTGCATAGTATCTTCTAGAACTATGAGAACTAAATTTCAGGTAGAAGCCTTCCAGATCAGTTCTCGCTCCTTAGTCCAAGTCCTATTTCCAAAGTATGTCCTGTCTTCAGTATTTGGGTCTTATCTTCAAGTTCTAAGAGATAACCAAGAGAACTGGCAATAGCCTATGTTATTTTAGGAGTCCCTTAGACTGCTCTAACCAACACTCGAAGGAGGTCTCTCCTGTCTGGCACTGTGTTCCTTGACATACAGCACTTTTGAGGTAAGGTCTTTCACTGAACCTGAAACTCTCTAGTTCAGCTAGGCTGGCTAGCCACAAAGCCCCAGAGGTCCTCCTGTCTCTGCTTATCCAGGCCTGAGATCATAAGCACACACTGCTGCACTTGTGTTTGGGGTCTTTGTTTTGTTTTGTTTTTCTGTGTGTGCAGAGGATCCACATGCAGATTCTCATGTCTATGTGTCAAGAACTTTACAAACTGACCTATCTCCTCGGCCCCTATTCTTTTATCTGTGTTATGTTCATGGCTTTATTTGTTCTTGGAATGATGAGACCTCCAAGTAGGACTTACTCTTCTTTTTTAGCTAGAGTCAAAAACTCTCTCAAATACAGAAGCCTTCCATAAAACTAGTGATACACAGAAAGAAATGATGAATAATAATTTTTTTCATCTCTAATTCTTTTCATTCTTTCTCATTTTACGTTTATTGGTTATTTTATTCAGTTAATTAAGTAGCATGATACTTTCTTGTTTGCTTAATACAAGTCAGGGCATTCACTTTAATTTAAGGTGTTATATTTTAAATTGTAGTTAAAGTCATTAACTCTAGCCAAAGATATCATAATTTAGGGAATTTTCCTCACAGTGGTATATTTGTCCCTTTTGATATTGTCAATAACTCCACAGTAACCTAGGAGAAATATGCTGGAAAGAATACATTGAAGTTGGGTTTCTTTGCTAAAGACTTCCATCATAGAGTGTTATTTGAGATGAGAATGACTCAAAAGTCAGATGTAGCTTTGAAATATAAGGACTCAAACACGACGATCTAAGACCAAGTTTACACAATAGAGACATTTATTGAATGTTCATGGTACCCCCATTAATATGCACAACTAATGTTTCTAATGTGTTAACTAAAAAGTAAACAACTAAGCTATGATAGTGATAACTATTGTTAGTTTGTTGGTAATAACTACGTGAGTAGACTTGAATCTTAATGGTTGAAGGACATGAGAACACACACACACACACACACAGCTATGACCTATGTCAAAAAACACACTAGGGCATCTACTGACTGTTATGCCAGGTGGTATGTCATGTGTGGCTCCAACAGTATTATTTCTGTTGCACTCTTTTTTTAGTCTCATTCATATGGTTCTTGATGCTACCTGCAAATATGTTTCTTCAAAGAAAGAAAATCATCAAGAAATAAAGAGAACACCCACTGTTTGAGTTCATGGTATATTGTTGACAAGCTACAAAATGAAAGATGAACTCTCAACTCCTCCTTTGCTTTTGTCCTCACAGTCAAGGGAAAAGATATTTAGACTAAAGTACTTAGAACAAATACTAGTTATGTGAGAACTGACGCTAAAGCTGAGAGAAGAGATTCTGACAGAGCCTCTATTGGCTATAGACAAGTTAAACTCTCATGAACTGAGCAAACTTTCACTTGAAGTTGACAAATTCCTGTGGGTAATCTTTAGCAAACTGAGAAGAAAGCCAAAGTTGCAACATCACTGGAGACGGTAAATGTGATTTTCATGTTAAAAGCAGTAATAGTACAGAGTCTGTATAGCACTTAGTACAGACTTAGACACAAAATGAAAGTATACCATTACAGCCAAAATGTCTATTATAGTCGAAGGGGAAATAAAAATCTTCCATGACATAAATAGGCTGAAAGAATTCATGTCCACAAAATGAGCCCTTCAAAGAGTTCTGGAAGCAATACAAAGAGCTGAAGAAAGGAATGACTATACCCAAGGGGTTGCTAATGAAAGTATAACTGTGGAAAAGTACAGCTATATCAAGAATGTAAACAGAAATTAAAATGACAGGATTCAATGCTCATCTTTCATTAATAACCGATCTTATTAACGGACTGAACTCCCCAGTCAAAAGACACAGACTTTGTGAATGGATTAAGAAACAAACCCCATCTTTTTGTTGTCTGCAAGAAACCCATCTCACTTTCAAAGACAGACACTATCTGGAAGTGAAAGGATGGAAAAAAAATATACCAAGTAAATGGTACTAAGAAAAAAGCAGGTGTAGTAATTCTAATATCTGACAAAATAGTTTTAAACTAAAACTAACCAA
>NW_008335287.1:2967286-2967463 GCF_000622305.1 Nannospalax galili | reverse complement strand
AAAAGAAAACTATAGACCCATATCCTTAATGAACATAGATGCAAAAATTCTCAACAAGATACTGGCAAACCACATACAGATACACATCAAAAAGCTCATCCACCATGATCTATTCAGCTTTATCCCAGAGATGCAGGGATGGTTCAATATACGTAAGTCAATAAATGTCATAAATCA
>NW_008335287.1:2966546-2967140 GCF_000622305.1 Nannospalax galili | reverse complement strand
AAAAAAAAAAACTATAGCCAACATTATTCTAAATAGAGAAAAACTGGAAGCATTCCCATTAAAATCAGGAACCAGACAGGGAGGTCCACTATCTCTACTCCTCTTTAACATAGTGCTTGAAACTCTTGCAAGAACAATAAGACAAGAACAGGAAATCAAAAGAATAATAAATGGAAAAGAAGAAATCAAATTATTCCTTTTAGCAGATGATATGATATCTAAGAGATGCCAAAAATTCCACCTGAAAACTCCTAGAAATTATTAACATGTCCAATAAAGTAGCAGGTTACAAAATTAACCTATAAAAGTCTGTAGCCTTTCTATGTACCAGTAACAAAACAATCAGAGAAAGAGTATATGGAACACTCCCCTTCACAACAGCTGCCAATACAAAATAAAATAAAATATCTCAGACTATACCTGAGCAAAGACATTAAAGACCTCTACAATGAAAATTTTAAATCTTTAGAAAAAGAGATTGAGGAAGACATCAGAAGATGGAAGGATACCCCATGCTCATGATTGGAAGAATTAATATTGTGAAAATGACCATCCTACCAAGAGTCATATATAGATTCAATGCAATGCCAATCA
>NW_008335287.1:2965981-2966526 GCF_000622305.1 Nannospalax galili | reverse complement strand
TTTCACAGAATGGGAAAAAATCATCCTAAGATTCATATGGAAGCATAAAAGACCTCAGATAGCCAAAGCAACTCTGAGCACTAAGAGCAATGCCAGGGGATTACTATACCAGATTTTAAGCTGTATTAAAGAGATGTAGTCATAAAAACAACATGTTACTGGCACAAAAATAGACCAATAGATCAATGGACCAAAATTGAAGGCCCAAATATGAGTACATGCAATTTCAGCCACCTGATATTTGACAAAGGGGCCAAGAATATTCACTGGAGGAAAGACAGCATGTTCAGCAAATGGTGCTGGCAAAACTGGATCTCCACCTGTGGAAGAATGAAACTAAACCCTTATCTTTCACTCGGCACAAAAGTTAATTCCAAATGGATCAAAGACTGTAATGTAAAGTCTGAAACTCTGAAACTGTTAGAAGAAAACATTGGGAAAAACCTACAAGATATAGGTTTAGGAAAGGATTTTCTAAACCAGACATCAATTGCTCAGGAAACAAGGTCAAGAATCAACAAATGGGACCTCATTAAACTAAAAAG
>NW_008335287.1:2952664-2965769 GCF_000622305.1 Nannospalax galili | reverse complement strand
TCTTTGTAGACTGGACACTGGTTCAAGTCCATCTGGTGGGGTCTCCACGGCCTCCTTGATCAAGAGGACAGGTGACTCACCACAGTTACAGGACATTTTGAGAGATGCTCATAGTCCCCTGGAACTTAGTCGACCTAGGAGAGCAAGGAGCAAAAACTGTCCTATATGTCCCTCTGTCCAAATTAATAGGCTTTGAATGAACCTACCATTTGACCCAGGTATACCACTCCTTAGCATATACCCAAAGAACTCATCCTATTGCAGAAACACTTGTACATCCATATTTGTCGCTCCTCTTTTCACAATAGCTAAGACATGGAAGTATCCTAAGTGTCTCTCCATTGACGAGTGGATAAAGAAAATGTGTTTCATTTATATGATGGAGTTTTACTCAGCAGTAAAGAAAGATGAAATCATGAAATTTGCAGGTAAACGGATGGAACTAGAAACTGTTGAAGTAACACAGTAACTTGTAACTGTGAAGTAACACAGACTCAGAAAAAAAACAGACATATGTTCTCTCTCATATGTGGATCCTATAACCAAACCCTGATAAGTGAGTATGTATCTAGACATAACTACAGGAACCAGGATAATGGAATGGAACCACAGAATTAAAGGAAAAGAAAGAACCTGAAAGAGAAGAACAGTAGGAAACAGGCCTTAATAAGGGAGATATGGATAAAAATTGGGCTAGTTTAAGGAAGAGGAGACGGAAGAGTATACAAGGAACCTAGGAGATCAAGGGAAAGAAGGAGCTCAAGAGAGGTAGGACCACAGGAGAAGGGTATTAGTAAAGGAAAAAGGGAGGAAATGGGGGCACCTTAAGTGGGAAAACCATGACGGAGGGGTGAGACAATGCAAGAGATAAATAATGCCTAGTTAGTTTTTAAAACCAGAGGGAACCATATTAGTCCAACAACCTACTGACAAATTATACATACCAGATCAAGAAATATAAGTCTAGGCAAGTTTTATCTGAGAACAATTGGTCTTTGCCCAAGATTTATCCACATGGCACACAGTAATTAAAAGTACCAAATTGGTGGATCTAACCGTCTTGGATGTTTAACAGACATACTTTGAGGCCTATACTAATTTAGTCAGAGAGACATAAAGGACAGTTTTTTCTCCTTGCCCTCTAGTTCCAGAGGACTATGAGCATCTCTCAAAATGTCCTGTAATTTTGGTTAGTCACCTGTCCTTTTGAGCAAGGAGGCCATGGAGACCCCACCAGATAGACCTGAACCAATGTCCAGTCTACAAAGAGGAGGGTCAACACAGAGGTAACGTTTCCTCCATGGTTTCAAACGAAGACAGCCATGGTCATTCAGGACCTTTGTCTTATCTTCACATAGGTGAAACTGGTAAAAGAAAGGAGCCAGGGCCTCCTCCCAAGCCCATGTGACCCCTGTGAAACAGATCCTCAAATGGCCTTAAGAGTAAAAATAAATTGGTTTATCTGAGCGAACTGTATGGCCTTAAATACCCAAAAAGAAAGTATAACCAAAGATTGAAGGCGCCAATATAATTTCTTAAGAGTCCATATGCATACCTAAAGGCTGCATAACAAGCAACAATGCCAGATAGGAGATACGTTCTTTTGAGTTGTTGTCCAGGGGGGGCCAAAGGGACTCCCAGATAGTAACTCAGTACAGAACTGGGAAAATGATCAGCAGACCCCAATCTTATCTAAAGGAATATTGACAACTGATTGCTGCTAGATGAGGAACAGCTGACCCTCCTAAAACAAAGACCTCTAGATAAGCTGACTAGATTCACCAGAAGGGCAAGTAGTGGGGAACGGCTTGGGTACTGACAACACAGTGGACAGTAGCAGGGATATCAGAGTATAAGTGCTCTAGTGCAGGGTGGGAGGTTATGGGAGGGTGCTATCTGGGAAGTTGGTGTATTGTTGAATAAGATGGTTTGGGATGTTCTGTGTGATATATACACAAAAAAATCACCAAATTTTTTTAAATGAATTATATTTGAGGAGGAAGCATAGAAATTTACGTCATATTAATTAGTAGAGGTGATAAACATTACCATTGAAATCTGTCCAATGACTATAGACATACATAGGTGCCAAGGATCCGAGTGCAACCAATTTGGCTACTAATAATCATATACATACAGATTAGAGACACGTGCCAACATCTCAGCGTTATTAGCAAAAACGAGTCTTTCTGTAAAAAACAGTATAATTTAAAATGAAATGGAGATCTTTTTTAAAGGTTAAAAACTCATTCAATTTTATGTCTTACAAGGTTTATACTGAGTTCAATATTGTATAACTCTATTAATTCAAAAGAGAACCTAAAAATTTTATAGCCACTCTTGAAAGAGATGTATCTTTGCTCTGGAAACTGTTATTGTATGTTAAAGCTGTAATGAAATGCTTCTTCTTAAATATAAAAATAAATAAATAAATAATTTTTTTAAAGTAAAAAGCCAAGGAAAATGACAAAATATAAGACCAAAAATCAGATCATGGAGTACCTCAAGGCACAGTATGGACTTTGCATTTCATGGTGAGTGAGATGAGAGACAGCATTTCAGGATGTTAAGCAGAGTAATGACATATTCTGATACAAACTGTTTGCTGGTTTGTCAGCTACAGCAATAGACAGGTGAAAAAAGGGCTAGGGAGAAGCAGCTACAGCAGCTTATGGTCAGACAGTGGCTCTGGACCCTCCAGAAACTTAATCTATGTACAATATGTATTGAAGGATGTGTTAATACATTAGATATGGAAAAGATAAAAAGTAGTCAAAGGTGAATCACAGGCTGTTGTCTTGAGGAACTACCTAGGAGAGTAAACTGATTTAAAGCAAGACAGGAAAAGAAATAAATCTGATAGATAAGAGTGAGACAAAAAAAAGCAAATTTAAATTACATTGATATTAAATGGTTTTATTAAGGAATAATATTCCCCAATTAGAAAGTTTCAAGTGATACACCTTCATCTTGCCTTGTTCATTTTTTATTATATATATTCTTATTGGTTTTTTGTGCATTTCATACAACACATCCTAATCATATTTAGATCCCCTCCTGTATCTGTACTTTTGCATAGCTCCCTAATGGATTTCATGCATTCTGTCCATCATATGAAGACCTATAGAATCAAGTTTGTGTACCCAGATGTCCCTTGGTGTGAGCTTATCTACTGGAACTTGGTCAACCTATCTAGCATCACTCTGTGTCAAAAATAGCAATAACAAACAAAAAACTAATTATAGTTTAAGGTATGTGGAAAATCATTTCTGTGATCAGAGCTGGTACGTATAAAATACGGCAACAGTGCTGGCTCCATCCTCAAACTCCAGTCAAGAAATGATTTGGGAATTCATACAGCATAGTCTCTGGACACACATTTCAAGTTACTACCATATCCTACTGTGACATAGATGTAGCATCATATTTGATTCATGGAAAGATATCAAGGTCCTCATTGAATTTGCTATTAAAATAAGAATATGCTTTGTTGTGGCTTTAGATTCACAGACAAAACCCATCTTTCAAGTGCCCACTTCCCAGCAGAATACACATTTAGAAGTTGTGTGAATTATCTGGGAGGTTTGCATATTAAAAGTGACTTTATGTACTAGCTCCATTTGAAGGTTTCAGAACTTCCAAGTAAAGCCTACCCCAAATCAGCTTTTGGTCTTTTCATTCCTCCAGCCCCCGCCCCCCAACAATAGAACATTGGATCTTTATCTACCAGTTACTCAAAGCTAATCCCTAGAATTCATCCTGGATCCTCTATCTTCCGCTCCCTCTCTGGAAGCCCAGTGACTCTCCCTGCACAATGTACATCACTTCCAGCCTCCCGTCTTTTGGGCATTTGCTTGATGATGGTCACATGACTTTTCCTAACATGCTTACAGCCTCCTACCAGTTTCCTATATGCATTCCTGTCTACTCATCACAGAAATCAGCTACAGATAATGCTTTAAAATGTAAATCAGATTGAGTCATTTCCATGTTTAATTTTTTTCAACTACTCCTTGCAATCACTTAGAATATTAACTCCTATCTCTGCAATCAAATCTTCAATTATTTGGTTTTTTATGGGATTTTTTTATTTCACTGAACCTAAGACCTTGTCTATGCTAGGTAAGTACTGTACTGCTACAACCTCAGCCTCGAGGCCCTAATCTACCTCTTTCCTGATCTTTAGCTCATGCTTCCTATTCTTTATTCATATTTTAATCTTCTTTCAGGTGTTCTAAAACACCCCGTTCATTGCTATTCTAATTCTTACAACTATTCTTTTTTACTTCCTATGTAAAATGTTTTGTATCCAGCTTTTCATTAGACCCATTCCACCTCAGTCCTCAGGTTTCACCTTAAAAACTCCCTTTGTAGAGGTTTCCTTGACAACTTGCTCTGTAGCAGACTCCTGGTTTCTGCCTCTCTTTCATCCTGCCCCATTATCTCTAGCTAATCAATCTAGTTGTTTGCTTAACTAGCAGTTGCAACAGTTTGGAACTACATTATCTATGCAAGCAGACTATAAGCTATACCCAGACTATAAGCTATACCTAGACTATAAACTCCAATGGATGGTGTTGGGGGGTTGTTTACTGTCCCATGGGCAGGGAGATATTGATTGTGAATATTAGGGACAAAGGCTCATATTTAATGATCTGGTTCCAAATGCTGTTTTGACAGTTCATAGCTCGATGACCTTCACTTCTCTAATTTGAATGACATCTCATGAAAATGGGAAATAAAATTGTCTTTTCCTCAAAAGATTTTGGACTAATGACAGGTACAAAGTGCTTAGTGTATAGTCATCACACAAT
Source organism: Nannospalax galili (assembly GCF_000622305.1). Classification (NCBI taxonomy): domain Eukaryota; kingdom Metazoa; phylum Chordata; class Mammalia; order Rodentia; family Spalacidae; genus Nannospalax; species Nannospalax galili. The sequence goes on along the minus strand of NW_008335287.1, from coordinate 2,960,955 downwards.
AAATGATTGTTATTATTATAGTCCCCAACATACAGTAAATGCTGAGCAAGGATTTGCTAAAAGAATGGCTTCTTCAAATAGTGGGCTGTGCTAGAAATGTCAAAACAAACTGGAGATAATCTATCAGATTACAAACTAATCAGTACCTAGAGGAGATTTATGACCTCAAGTACATGGTCATTACTGTTCATAATCTGTTCATCTATTCTTGGTTCACTTCCCAAATGGTTTTTCTAACTATTCATCACTTTATATAAAACCTCAAAGGACCACTGATAGCCTTCACCTTATAGTAATCCAAAACATTAAAATATTTTGAAGACTATGAACATCAAATTCCCTTCTTTCCCCCTCTGAATTTAACTCTATTTTATCTTCTTCTTTTAGCAACTCATGATGAAAATGGGCTCCTCCTCTTTTTTTCCCCAGGACCAATTCTTTCCATAATTTTATGTTTTATATTGTAGCAACATTACTTTTAAAATGTATTTTAATTTCATACATATTAGTGATTTGCCTGCATATGTAAACCATGTGCATGCAATGCCCACAAAGGCCAAAAGAGTGAGTCACAGATTCATTGGAACTGGAGTTTCAGATGGTTGTTTGCTGCCATGTGGATGATGGGGACCAAATCTGGGTCCTCTGCAAGAGCAGCCAGTGCTCTTCACAACTGAGCCATCTCTCCAAAACCTTAGTAACATTTTTAAAACAAAAACCTGGAAAACAATTCAACATCTCTCAACCATTGAATGGATTTCTGTATCCACATAGCCATAGAAATAAATGGACCCAAGAAGAGGGGTTGTGTCCCTCTCTATAGTTCCTGCTCAGAAGTGGATCCATATGTCAAGTGTGCATGCTATTCAGGGTCCTGGAATGACAGAGAATTCACCAGATATGGTTTTTCTTCAATTATGAGAAACTGAATGAAGGAGCTGTGCAGAGAAATGTGGGCAGAATTACTACAATAACACACTTGACATTCTAAGAAGCTGTTACTGCTGCCAAGCCTTTAACATGAGAGAAAGGTGTTACTGGTGCCTAAGCAGGGCTGAGGCTATAAAGTAGTCCCTTGCTTTTTAATTGTTTACTCTCCTACACCCGTGGGATGCAACTCAAATTTTTTGTTGTTGTTTTTTGCTGCTGCTGTTGTTGTTGTTGTTGTTTGCTTTTTGAAGCAGGGTCTCCCTGTAGCCTCAGCTGCCCTGGAACTCACTATGTAGACCAGGTTGGCCTTGAACTCACAGAGATCCACCTGCCTCTGCCTCCCAAGTGCTGGGACTGCAGGCGTGCGCCACCACACCCGGCTGCGTTCTTTTTTTTAAACCTTGAAACCTGCCTCTGCCTCCTAAGTGCTGGGACTGCAGGCGTGCACCACCACACCCGGCTGCGTTCTTTTTTTTAAACCTTGAAATTTTTTTCAATTTTTATTTTTGTGAATATCACACATGAGTATTGTCTTTGCAAAATTTCTACTCCTCCAGATCCTCCAAACCCCCTCTCAATTTCTTGTCCTCTACCTGAGTATTATTATTGCACTGAGTCCATTAGTGGTGTTCATGTGTGCTTGTGTTTAGGGCTGCCCATTTGGAAATGGAAAGCCTCTCAAGAGCTAGTCCCTGTAGAAACTGGATTCTCCTTTCTTCAGCATCCATTGGTGACCTGTAACTCTTCATCTTGAAGTGAGACCCCATGTAGTTTCTCCCATCCAGCTTAGTACATCATCTAATTTGTCTTTATATGCAGATCTTGTCAGACTACCATACCATGTAGATCTCTTTCATGTAGCTTCCTTAATATGTCTACAGGGCATCAAATAACAATAGGTGTCTTGTCCCTCTGCTCTTATATTCTTTTTGTCCCCTCTGCTGAGCTGTTCCTTGAGGCTTAGATGTAGACGCTGTACTGTAGATGTGTCACTTAGGGCTGTGCACCTCAAGGAAACTTATTTAGTGTATTTGACCAATTTTGGAACTTCATAATAGTCTTCATCTGTTGCAGAAAGAGGCTTCTTTGATGAGTGATCACCTATTTTCTATGCAACATTTTTCAATACTCTCAGTAAGAGAAAACTTCGTTACTAATAATAGAGTAAGAGAGGTTTATTAGGGTGGGGAATGAGAGGGTAGAGCACAGGAGGGAGTATAAGGAGGGATAACTAACACTAAAGGCCGTTAGAAAAAGCGTTACCACCATGCTGGAGAGATGCCTCAGCCATTAAGAGCACTAGGGTGGTGGATGACCACAAGGAAATACTTATCCAGACATTTGAGAAGTTATTCATACAAACTCACAGCAATAGTAACAGCATGCACTAGTCCCATGTAAGCTCAAGTCAGGCAAAATTCCAGCATAGACATGGGGAAGTAGGTAAGAAATCCCAACCCTATCCAAGGAACTATTGGAAACCGACGACTACTGGGAAGTGGATAGTCAGTCTCTTTTATGGATGTGATTTGTAGTAGTTTGACCAGGCCCCAGGGGATGGATCTGCACCACAGATATCTGCAGACACAAATTTGACACTTCAGGCTGTTTTTGGTGCGTTTGCAGCATGCATGCACTGGTTGTTCAGGCCGCACTTCCTCCTACAGGCAAGGGAGGGGATCTAAATACAATCAAAATATATTGTATGAATTTTGCAAAAAAAATTGATTAAAAAGAAAAAATGAAAATTTTGAATTTTTATGAGAAACATATATTGCTCTGATTTGCATAAAAATCTATTCTAGGGACTAGAGAGGTGACTCAGTGGTTAAGAGCACTGGTTGTTCTTGCAGAGGACCCAGGTTCAATTCCCAGCACCCACATGGCAGCTGACAACTGTCTGTAACTCCAGTTCCTAGGGATCTGATGCCCTCTTCTGACCTCCACGTGCATGCACGACACAGTTGCACTTATGCACAAGTAAGCAATCACTCATACATGTAAAACAAAAAATAATAATAATAAAGTATTTAAATAAATCTATTCTAAACAAAGTAAATTTCTTTTTTTCTTTTTTTATTATATATATTATTTTTATTTTTTCAGCTTTAACATACTCAGTAACAGTTTCCAGAGCAAAGATACATCTCTTTCAAAAGTGGCTATAAAATTTTTAGGTTCACTGTTGAATTAACACAGTTATACAACATTGAAATCAGTATAAGCCCTGTAAGACATAAAATTGAGTTTTTAACATTTAAAAAGATCTCCATTTCATTCTAAAATATAGTTTCTTACAGAAAGACTCATTGTTTTTGCTCATACCGCTGAGATGTTGGCGCGTGCGTCTCTCATCTGTATGTATCTGATTATTACTAGTCATAGTTGTTTACACTCGTATCCTTGGCACCTGTGTATGGCTATGAAGTCATCAGGTAGATTTCAATGGCAATGTTTATCACCAGATATACACACAAAAAAAATCAACAAATTTTTAGAAATGAGTTATATTTGAGGAGGAAGCATAAAAAATTTGTGTCATGTTAATTAGTAAATTTCTTTTTAATAATGAAATATTTACAAAATTATAGAACATAATGATCAAATGATCTAACCCAGACTATCATTTTAGATAAGAAAACTCTAAAGAGTTAAATTGACTTACACAAGATTTCATAAGATATTTAACATTATTAGCCACTCCTGTGATCCCAACACTTTAGGGGCTGAGGCAGGAGGATTTCCATGACCTCAAGGTCTACCCAGGCTACACAGAGTTCGAGACCAACCCGGACTACAGAGGGAGACCCTATCAATTTAAAAAAGAACAGAACAAGATATTTAGCATCAGCACTAGAAGAAATAAATCAATTGGTGATGTAAAGATGAATCAAGTAAGCTAACTAGAGTGGCCACAATTTTCTGCTTGGTTCATCTTATTCCGTACCGGTGATTTTTACTGACTCTGCTCTGGAAGGAAGATAGGGCTTCTTAATGTGCTCTCCTAAGAGACTTCCTTCCATTCCTGGGCCCTGAAGTACATGTCAGCAGGAGCCCAGCAGCTGCAGCTCTCTTGGAAATAAGGAAAATGAGAATTCTGTGCCAACAAAGAAACAAAAAGAGTGACTTGCCCACTACCCAGCAACAGTCACTTCTCTCTTACTGTGGATTAAGCTGAGCATCTGATAATGTTTACAGAAACAGGAAGAACAAAGCATGTGTGAGGTCACACAAAGCCTAAGTAGGGGCTCAAAAGGCCAAAGAAAATATAAATAAATAAAAACATAACACGTTACAATGCAGCCAAATAATCTGAATGCATTTTTTAAAATGAAAACAGAAGTAGTTTAACTGTTAAGTCTTTCCCCCTTTTTAACTGAAATAAACTTAGTCTAATGAATAAGAGGATGCTATTACAGTTTTGGCTGCCATTCAGCATCAAATCTGGGAGGCCTAGCTGGCAGTTCCTTCTGAGTGAGGATTTGGCAGGAGGTAGATTATGTGAGGTGACATACCAAGGTATATGCAACTCCTTTCAACAGAGGAAATATCAGACTGTGCTTTCCAGCATTTTAGACAATTTCCTTCTTAGATTTCAGAACTATAATTCAGACTATGAAAGAATTAAAATAAAATAATTTTGGCATATCACCTCTTTGTACAACATAAAATCTAAATCAATTGTACAGGATGTATCCATGCTAGTAACTTGGTTTGGATATTGTTATAAAGTTATATAAGGATAAGGTATTAATTGGAATTTTAAGGAGTTTGGTTTATTTGCAACTATCTGTAAATCTGTAACTACTTTAAAACAAAAATGTGTGGGGCTGGAGAGATGGCTCGGTGATTAAGAACACTGGCTGTTCTTGCAGAAGACCAGGGTTCAAATCCCAAAACACACATGGCAGCTAACAACTGTCCGTAACTCCAGTTCCAGGGTATCTCACAGCCTCTTCTGTCCTCTGAGGGATTTGCATGACACAGGTGCACTTACCTACATGTAGGCAATACATGCATATGCATAAAATGAAAATAATAAATAAAATATTTTTAAAAATAAAAATGTAGAAAAATAACATAATTTTAAGTCATATTTTTCATAATTGAAACTAAGTTTAAACGCGACAATTTAATAAAACAAGTGGCTGATCCCTTGGCTTAAGAGTTATGAACTGTGATCCTCCCGGAGATTATTTCCATCCAGTCAGTCCTGCTAGCTTCCCTTCAGAGGGTTTTTGTGTAACAAACATTCAGGCAGCATTCGAAGGGCTAAGAAGGGCTATACTGTTGGCAGTCATAAGGCACCAGCACGCTTCATCTTGTTAACAGAATTTCAGTGCAGATTTACATCCACTCTCATTTCAGGGCACTGCTCATTTTCTCTCATTTGTTCTTCATGGAGTGTTTTCATCATTGGAAAAGTGATTTTGCAGCAGGCACTAAGTATTTCCTCCAGTCATATTTTCTTGCTCACATTTACCTTTCTGGTAAAATATTGTCTTTGTATCACCAGAGCTAATCCAGCATCTTCTAACAGTGAAATGGGAAAATAATAGCATCTCTTTTCATCTACATTGTATCTTCAAATTTCTAGGTGGTTTTTCTCATGAAATCATTATTTATTGTTCTTATTGGATGGCTGTGGTTGAGAGGGATATCTGGGAGCAAGTTAGTGGGTGATGACATCCTAACCTCAATAATTAGAACAGCCATATTTTTAAAATACCAACCAACTTTGAAAAGATGAAAGAAAGCAGCTAGATGACACGGGAAGTAGGAGGAGAATTGTGAGGAAATGGAACGCTGATGACCCAGGTCAGAATGAGGAGGACTTTGATGTGAAAGTACAGGGCCCAATTAAAGCTATACTTTCTAAAAGAATGTCAAGATGTAGTTGATCAATTTTTTCAGTGGCCAATTAAAGGAAAAGTGAAGTCCATGATCTTGATATAAAATTGACTACAGCAATGTTAGTGATTTAGTCATGACTTCCAAGCTGAAACCAAACTCTCCTGAAAATGCTTAAGTACACTCTTTGCTTGTATAGACTCGTCTTCCTGTGCACTTGTGACACAGAGAGATAGATGGTTGCTTTGCTGGACCCATCTGAATTGGGTAGAACTAGAGCATTTTTATCCTCAGAACTCTTATTTTTCCTGGGAAATGTTTACAGTCAACAGTAATCCATGCTTTGCATGTTAATCAGCTACTAAAGGAGCAATGCTAAAATGGGAAGTGATACAAGGGAACCAGAAGTGTTGCTTTGTGCCTCTTTCCTTGAGGTAAGATCCTACACCAGTCATTATTCCCTTTCTCCAGAGACTAAAGAGAGAGAAAAAAAATGGATGGATGCTTTTGCAATTGCAATGCATTTAAATCTGTTTGCAAGGTATTTATTTATATCGTACAGTAAATGCATTTAGTAAACTGAGCAAAACCCTGCCTTCAATGACAAGTTCTAGACTGCATTAAGCAGCTTTGTCTCCAGCTCCACTCAGTAGCAAGACAGGGTACAGCTCTATTGTGATTTCTCACCTATTTGCCTTTGACCATTAGTTGACTTTGGAATACGTTCTATCAATTGAATGTTTCTGTTGCTTATAGAAAGACACAAGAAGTTGTTACAGCTGAGAGAAACATTCGTTGCAGTCTGCTGAACCAATCCTTATCTAACAATGACATCCTCAGAACAAACACATCTTATCTTCATGAATAAACAGAAGACTTTCTAAGAATCTCACAAAAGAATTTACAAATGATAAACTAACTCTCATTAAGGAAAATTAAGCGTATAATTCCAGAATGTTAACAAAAATGTCAGGCCTCAGGGATCTGGTAAATTCAACATCAGTAATCTGTCTTCTTTGATCAATTTCCAAGTACCATCTTAGAGTCAGTAATAGCATTTTGCCACCTTATTAGAAAAAAAAAAAAAGTCACAAGCAACAACAGAAAAAAATGGGCCAAAATAACTAAATCAAACTTAAAATTCAGCAAAGATAATGACTGACTGCACAAATTAATCTGTCAAACAGGAGAAAATATTTTTAAATCAATATCTGATAAGAAGTCAATACTCAGGGCTAGAGAGCTGGCTCAGCAGTTAGGAGAACTGGTTGCTCTTGCAGAGGACCTACAAGCGCCCACAAGGTGGCTAACAACCATCTGTAACTACAGTTCCAGGGGAATGCGATGCCCTCTTCTGACCTTCACGGGCATTGCAGGATACAGGTGCACTTACATACATGCAGATGATACACTCATACACTTAAAAAAGTAATAATAATAAATAAAATAATTTTAAAAGAAGTTAATATTCAGAATATGCAAAGATCACCTTTGACTCAACAACAACAAAAACAACAAGTTACCTAATTAAGAAATGGCCAAAGGACTTAAATAGAAATATCTCCAAAGACACTATATAAATGATGAACAAGCACGTAAAAAAATCCAACCTCCTAAATCTACAAGGAAGTGTGAAACAAAAATAAATGAGAAATCCCCCGCTACCATTAAATTGGCTATTATTTTTATTTTTTAATATTTTGCTTATTATTTTTATTTTGTGTGTATGACTGTATTGCCTGCATGTGTGTGAATGTCCCCATATCGTGTAATGCCTAAGGAGGTCAGAGAAGGGCATCAGATCCCCTGGAACTGGAGTTACAGACAGTTGTTAGCTGCCAGGTGGGCAATGGGGGCTCCAGCCCCCTAGGTCATTATTTTTTAAAAGAAAGAAAAAAGATATGTGTCATTGAAAATATGTAAAATTTGAAATCATCAAGCAGATTGATGGAAATGTAATGTTTTGAATACAACTACTATGAAAAACAATATGGAGGATCATAAAAAAACTCTAAAAATGTAATTAGCATAATCCAGCAATCAATTTGTGGGTATAGATACAGAAGATTTGAAAATGTGATCCCAAAGAGAAATTTCCACACATATGTACAGTGCAGCGTTAGTCACAGTAGCCAAGAGGTAAACAGTGTTCATCAATGGATGAATGGATGAAGACAATGTGGTCTATCCACACAATGAAATATTATCCAACTTTAAAAACAAATAGAGTTTCAGCCCTGCGCCATTCCTAGTCTTGGGGCCCCAGACACCTGGGGAACCAATACTGTTTCCTGATCCTTCTCACCCAGAGCAACCCAGTCCCTTTCTTGGGCTCCAGGAGCACCACTTCTGGTCCTGGACCTGCCCTCACCTCTCGCTGCTTCCCTGGGCCTGCACCACCGGCTAACTCTCCTAGCCTGCACTACTATCCTCAGGCCTCTTGGGGTAAGTCTACAGCGCAGCTCTCCACACCGGGACTCCCTAAGCCACATTCACCCTTCCATCGCCCG
>NW_008335287.1:2944023-2946077 GCF_000622305.1 Nannospalax galili | reverse complement strand
AAAATTTACAGCCAAATTTGAAAGAGATGCATCCTACCTCAGGAAAACGTTATTGAATATGTCAATTGTGTTGTAATGATATGCTTCTTCTAAGTATGTTGTTATTAAATAAATCATTTTTAAAAATTTAAAAAAAAACAAATAAATAAATAAATAAATAAATGGAAATTCTGAATTCTGTCCTAAGCTCCAACACGAATGAATCTTGAGAATACTGTTCAAAGTGAAATAACCCAATCACAAAAAATACTGTTAGATAGACAGTAGAATGATGGTTTCCAAAGGCAGGTGAGTGGAGGGGATCTCAGTCAGAATAGTTTCAGTTAGGTGGCTCCATGATGTTCTAGAGATATGCTGGACATCATTGGATAGGGTGAATTCTAATGTATTCTGTGTACATTTAAACATGGTTAAGAGGTAATTTTTTAAAATATCTTAATTTATTATTTTTATTTTATGTGTATGAGTGTTTTGTCTGCATGTATATAAGTGCACCCATGTCATGCAATGTCTGTGGAGGTCAGAAGAGGTTGCCAGATACCCTGGAACTGGAATTAGGGATAGTTGTTAGCTTCCATGTGGGTTCTGGGAACTGAACCCAGGTCCTCTGCAAGACCAGCCTGTACACTTAACCACTAAGCTATCTCTCCAACCCCGAAGAAGGTAATTTTTATGTTAAATCATTTTTCCAAAATAAATAGGAAGAAGGCAACTCACCACACCATATTTTATATGATGTTTTTATTGATAATTGGCAACATAAGAACCTAAGGAATATTTGGACTATTATTAATACTCATAGAAATAGAAGAAAAAAAGCAAGAGACAGATCACACCCATCATCTCAAAAGCCAGAGGCTCTAAACATCAGTATTAAGAGAAACCTATAGGGGCTGGAGAGATGGATCAGCAGTTAAGAGCACTGTCTGTTCTTGCAGACGACCTGGGTTCAGTTCCCAGCACCCGCATGGTGGCTAACAACCATCTGTAACTCCAGTTCCAGGAGATCTGACACCCTCTTCTGACCTCCATGGGCATTGTGTGACATGGATGCACCTACACACATGCAAACAATATGCTCATGTACATAAAATAAAAATAATGAAATATTTTTAAAAGAAACCCATAATGAAGAAGGCAATGATGCATGACCCTTGTACACTCATATTCAGTCTCTGCACTCACTGGTCAACCTCTTCTATGATTTGAATGGTGTGTTCCTTCAAACTTCATGTTGAAATTTAATCCCTGATTTTTTTTTATATTAAGAGGTGGAAGCTTTTGAGAACTGATGAAGTCATAAGGGCAAAGTGAATGAATTAATGCCCTTATAAAAGAAACTCCAGGGCTGGGGACATAGCTCAGTGGTTAAGGCACTTGCCATTTCCAAGTCTGAGGACCTGAGTTTGGATCCCCAGCACCCATGTAAATGCTGGACAGGTAGCACTTAGTAGCCCACCTTTAAATCAAGTCTGTAAGAGGCAGAATCATAGGATCCCAGAAACAAACTTGCTAACCATACAAGCCGTATCTATGAGCTCTGTACTCACCTGAGAGACCCTGCCTCAAGGAACAAGGTGCAGAATGATCAAACAAGACTCCTGGTGCCAACTTTGGTCCTCCACATGCACATGCACAAACGTGTATGAGTACCTGCACACATATGTACTCACATACACATATAATCATGCATATCACACACACACACACACACACACACACACACACACTACAAATAGACATGAGAAACAAAAGAAGCTTCAGCGGGAACATTATTGCTAACCATGAACACTCTATTGTGCAATAGTACACCAGAATTTGTCATTCTGACCTGAGTTTCTATTGATCAGCATTTTCTCATGCCTCCCTCACAGTGCTCTTCCTGGTCTCTGCTGACTACCACTGTGGTCTCAGTTTCCATGATATAAACTCTTGAGATTCCATGAAACCAAATGGTACATGTCTTTCTGTTCCTTGATTAACACACTGATCTCTGCTTACATCTTAGTTCTCCATGTTGTGATGAATAAAAGAAATTTATCCTTTGTATAATA
>NW_008335287.1:2940394-2944006 GCF_000622305.1 Nannospalax galili | reverse complement strand
ATATATATATATGCATTCACCAATTCATGGACACCTATGTTGCTTCTGGTTCTTCATTATTGGGAAGAGTTCTGCAATGAACATGGGAATGCAAATGTTTCATCAACATATTGATATCTCCTTGGGATGCATACCCAGAATCAGAATTACTAGATGATATAGTAGTCCAGTTTTCAATTTTTTGAGCAATCTCCATTAGCATATTAGTAAATTAGGCTACACTGGCTTATATCCCCATCAACAGAGTGCAAGGAATCCCTTTTTTCTACTCCCAGGGCAGGCAGCCCTTGTTCTCTTTAGTTATCATTGCTGTTTATATAATAGTCATTCTTAGGGGAAATGGGATCTCTTTGTGGTTTGGTTTGCATTTCACTCATGATTAGTTATGCTGAGCATTTTTTCATGTACCTGTTGACCATGTATATGTTTTCTTTAAAGAAATTTCTATTTACTGGTACTATTTTTAATTGGATTGGTTGCTTGCTGGAGTTCTTTATATTCTGGGTATTAATTCCTTGTCAAATACATGACTCACAAATCTTTTTTCCCCATTTCATAACTGCTAGTTTCCTCAATTCTGGTGATGAGTAACCTCTAGTTGACTATTCTTGCATAAAATTCTGATATTATATCATATCCTATCCTCACAGTCAATAAACTCTCAAGAGTCTTCCTTTGTGATGTTTTTTACCATTCTTGCCTATCTTTTTTCTCTTGACAGCCTACTTCAAAACCTTATCATGTCTTTCTGCCTTTATCTAATTTCCTTATTTGAATTCTATGCAATTCACCAGATCAACAATTCTAGTCCCCAAACTGACAATCTCCATTTCTGTAGATCCTCATTAACCCATTAACAATGTTAAGAACATTAGCAAACCCTTTAACAGTCTCCCTGTTGCCACAGCTGTCCTAGAACTCTTTATGTAGACCAGGATGGCCTCATAAATACCAGTACCTCTGGGAGTGCTGGTATTAAAGGTGCCTCCATGTTTGGCAGCAGTGTTAAACCCTTTTCTTTGCCTACTTTGTCTTAAAATAATTTTGTCACGGAATTTTGCACTTTGGGGCAAGTGAATCTATGTCTTCTCAGGTTTTGGTGAGTGTCTTAGTTACTTTCTATTGTTGTGATTAAAACACTGACCAAAACCAACTTGGAAAGGAGAGAGTTTATTAGGCTTACGGCACAGTTCATCATCAAGAGAGGCCAAGGCAGAACCAGGAACCTGGAGCACAGACCATGGAGGAATACTGATTACTGGCTTGCTCCTCTGGCCTGTGCTCAACCTACTTTCTTATATAACACAGGACCACCTGTGCAAGGGTGGGCTTCACAGTAGGCTGGGACCTCCCACATCAATCAACAATCAAGAAAATGTCCTACCGACATGGCCACAGCAAATCCAATGGAGACAATTTCTCAATTCAGATTCCCTCTACCCAGTGAGTCAAGGGGACAACTGAAACTATCTAGCACACATTTAAATTTGGAAAACAAATTGGCACAACTCTTTTCTTTTTAAACACAACTTTATGTTTTGGTAGTACTAAATTTTATTGTTAATTTTTTTCTTGAGATGTAATTCACATGCCATAAAATTAAGTGTGTTAAACTGAACAGTTCAACAGTCCAACACAATGGAAGTAATTTCTCAACAGGCATTCCCTCTACTCAGGTGTGTCAAGTTCATGACTAAAGCTAGCCAGCACTATTGACTTCTTGTCAACTTGATACACAGACACAACACTTTAAACCATAACTTTTCCATTTCTCATCCAAAGACCTCATGTTAATATTATTACAACATAAAACAACTTTAAACGTCCCATCATCTTTAAAAATTCAAACACTTTAAAAGTCTTGGACTGGAGAGATGGCTCAGCAGTTAAGTGCACTGACCGCTCTTGCAGAAGACCGGGGTTCAATTCCCAGTACCCACATGGTGGCTAAGAACCATTCTTAACTCCAGTTCAGGGGAATCTGATGCCCTCTTCTGACCTCTGAGGCATTGCATGACATGGGTGCACTCACATACATGCAGGCAGTACACATGTACACATAAAATAAGAATAAGAAAATATTCTTTAAAAAGTTAAAAGTCTCAACTGTGGGCTCCTAAAAATCCAAAACAAGTACTGTCTTATTTCAAAAGGTAAGAATCAGGCACATTTAAGCAAAACTAAAGTCCAGTAAAATAGCTCAGGGCTCGACATCTGGGATCCACTCATGATCTTCTGGTCTCCAAAGTGCTTGGGCAGCTTCACTCCTCTGGCTCTGCTGTTCACAGCACACACAGTTTGTCTCTTAGGCTCAGACTGGCTGCACTCCACCCCCACCACTGCCCTTGGTAGTCATCCCATTTTCCATTCACTGGGGCCTCTACTAAAACTGAGGACGCACCTTCCCCAGTGGGCTCTTCTTGCAAAGCCTTAGCTTCTCTACATGCCCTCCTCACACCTTCAACCCCAGAACCTTGGAGGAGACTCTTACACATTACCAAATTTTGCTTCCATGGAGGCTCGGCCCCCTCTGGACCACAGCTTCTGTGTCTTCATCCTGAGGAAATTCTTCCCAGAAGATTGTACCTCAGTAATGCTGATCTCTTTTTACTCACAGCTAATCTCTCAACCCCAGATAACCAGCATCAACTGCCCCATTAAAGCAAAGGTTTCGCTTCGGTGGTTCTGGCCTCTTCTTAATCATGGATGACTCTTTAGTCCTAGTCAACCAGAAACCACAGGTTCTCAATTCAAAAATCATGCAAACATCACTGATAATCTTTGCTTCCCTTTAAAGCTTCATAAGCCAGGTCTCCATCATCCATACCTCTTTCAGCATTTATCTTCCAAGGTCCTGTACAGCTCACTAAGCTCAGAACACTCAATGGTGTTTCAGTCCAAAGCTCCAAAGACTTTCACAATCCCCCCCAAAACAACTGGGTCAGGTCTATCACAGCAATAACCCCTCTCTTGTGCCAATTTTGATTAAAGGCACTGCCATGCCTGGCTGTGTTGGTAAACTCTTTTATTTGTCTACTTCGTCTTAAAATAACTTTTTCACTGGATTTTGTACTTTGAGGGAAGTGAATTCACGTTTCTCTAGTTTGGACAAGGAATCTCTACTAGTCACTAATAAATTACACTGTATTACTTTATATTCCCACGTAGCTTTTATATGGAAGCTATTAAAAATTTAGTAACATTGAATTCAGCTCAGAAAATGTTCTTTAAGAAACACAAGCTATTAACATCAATTTGAATATGTTCCCCTTGAAAGCAGTCATCAGCATGTAGAAATCATAAGAAAATATTGATGACTTTACCAAATATCTCACCAAGGATTAATTTATTGAAAATGATGTCATTTCAAACATTGTGTGATGTATTAGTCAGGGTCCTCCAAAGAAACAGAACCAGTAGAATGAATATATACGTATAGAGATTTATCAGCTTAGCTCACAGGATAGAGTCCGCGTAGTCCAACAACGGCTGCACCACACTGGAGAGGCTGAGAATCCGTAGTTGCTCAGTCCATGAGGCTGGATGTCTCAGTCCCAATCTGGCACTGAAGGTCTGATGAATTCCAAAAGATCAGCTAGTCTTCAGTCTACA
>NW_008335287.1:2939140-2940339 GCF_000622305.1 Nannospalax galili | reverse complement strand
TCCTCTGCCGTGGCCTTTTATACGGGCTGCCATCAGAAGGTAACACCCACATTTAGGGTGTGTCTTCCAGCTTCAGATGATCCAATTAAAAAGATCTCTCTCATTTCAGTTAATCCCAGATCCAGTCAAGTTGACACCCAGGATTAGCCATCACATGTGATCTTCATTCATTGCCTTCATTCTTATCATAATAGTTCATTTGGTTATATGTTTGCCTGTGGCTTAAACTAATCCCAAAATTTTCATTTAAACATATACACAAACCTCTGTACATATGGTAGATAATTAAGTGGGGAGAAACTTATTAAGTCTAGCTTTAGAGCAAAGGAGCAGATTCCCATTTCCTAAAGAGGGAAAACTCTGGGTTAGTTCATGTGCTGAGTCACATTAATCAATCTGAAATCCAACTGTCCATAAGAAATCGATCAGGGGATACACATTGCACAATTTTTTGAAATAACATTTCTACAGTATTTGTTATAAATGGATAAAATTATTGTTAAATATAAGTTTTTTTGAAATTTCTTAAATGTATGCGCTGTTTCCACAGATAATTAATATGGAATTATAAGGGTTATATGGTATAGCTATATTTCCTGTACTACATTTATCTTCATATAAGTGTTGGTATAAAAAATTCAATCAATAAGCGTTGTTAAGCTGAAAGTGTTCACTCTTTCATCTCCTCCATTCTTAAGTAGTTGGAAGCTTCACTTATAACTGCTTGTTAATTGAAGAAAAAATTTTAGTAGAGAATCAAGATTTATAGTCAACATATCCCAAGACAGGCCTACTCTCCTTAGCAAATATTTCTATGCATATGTAAAGAGTTTCTGTGGACCCTGAAAATTACTCTAGCACTAGTGAGAGCAGAAATTGCAGCTTTTCCCATCATATACTATAGCCATTATGAGCAATGAAATAGGGATTATAGTGATTTCATGGAGAGAGATTTAGAGGACTAGAGAGAACATCTGTGGGGGACAGGCTTGAGCCTAGGGTGATATTGCAACTGTCAGGGTCACATGGTTTCAAGGCTCTGTAATCTGAAACCCAGTATGCTAATGAGGCACCCGACCCTCTATTCTGTGATAGGATGTTAAGTCTGTTATGATAATAGGGCGCTAAGTCTGTTATGCTAATAAGATATCCTACTTGCTGTACTGTGATAGAGTTCTAAATCTGTTATGCTAAAGAGG
>NW_008335287.1:2908148-2939038 GCF_000622305.1 Nannospalax galili | reverse complement strand
GGCTCTGCTGACACAGTCTCCTCATCAGCCCTGGGGTCTGGGACCAGACAGAAGCAGCGACGACAGGAGGCAGCACAGGGCAAGCAAAAGAGCTGCCTCAGCACCAGGCAAGCAGAAGAGTGGCCTCAGCCCGGGCAGGCAGAAGAGCGGCCTCAGCCCAGGGCGAGCGGAGGAGCAGCCTCGCTGCCCATGAGAACAAAGGAGCGGCACCCACGAGAACGGAGGAGCGGCCGCTGCTGGCAGTGACCGCAAACATCTTACCATAAATAAATAAAGCAAGAATACTGTGTATAAGCAGATGGAATGTGATAATTTCTTCACTTCTTCTCCTGTTACAATGTTTGCTTTAACCTTGTAACTAAGGTGTGACCCACAGAGCATCAGTATCACCTAGAAACTCACTGGAAATATACAAAACAGACCTTACTCAATGACCTTACACTATTTATTCAGAGTCTACATTTTGACAACATTGACAGGTGATTCATGATTATTTACTGATGAACACCTTATATTTTATAAGAGACCATCATGCACTGGCAATGAATAATGGTAGGATCTAGGGCTGAACCATTGTTGAAGAAATATTGAGGCAGGACTGTACTACCTAAATACGTCAGTACTAGTAACACAGCAGGATACTTATTCTTGCTTTTATTTATGCTTGACTACATTATAAACACAGGAAAATATAAGAAACTTGGAACTGTTTTAGGTGTTTGTTTATTTGAAAAATATTCCTCAAGGTAGACTTTAACTCTCAACAAAGAGTAATATGTAAAAATCTCCTGATCAGTGCTTAAGTGCACAAAAGAACATACATGAGTCCAAAACTTAATCTCTACCCAGGAAAATACAATTGCTGATACTTTGTTAAAATTACAAGTGCATCCATAAAGTGCTATTTATTGATATGTGGATGGGGAAAAGTAAAACTAATTCAAGAAAATAATTCTAAAAGTTATATTTAGTTACATTTTAGACAAAATTTAAAATAGTGTCCATTTAAGTTCCAACTTTTGGAGCTGATTAACCTTTCACCTCCTGAGAAATATCAGCAATGTTTGAAGCCTCCAAAATACATTCATTTAACCTCCTACAAAAGATTCTGTATAACTTTGTTGCCTATACAGTTCTATGGAAATAGGTAGAACACAGAGGGTTGCATTGACACCTGAACTGGCCACGTGGTCATATCAGAACACAGTGGGAAAAGGGACTCTCTGATAAAGGCTTCAGTGTAACCTACACCAGCACCCTAGGAGAAAGGGACTGCATCTCCTTGAGAACAGATCAGAATAGGATCAGTAATGAGAGGCCTGTGTCGAGCCAAATGTGGAAGATCTTCATAGATATACTAAATGATATACTCAGTCAGATAGTGAAACTACTCCGTAAGCCCTCGTACCTCACTCGACTTGCTCCTCCCTTAGCTTTGATGCCCTGTCATGGTCACAGAGAAGCTGCAGTTATTCATTATGGATTATGTGTACACATTTCATCAGGGCAATATCTGTCTCTGTCTTCCCTATCAGACATCACAAGGTTAATGTGGAAAATGCTACCTGAGTGTTAATCATGTAGGAAAAATGCTGTTGAGCTGGAGTGGATTGAGAGGGGCATGAGTAACTGAGAAAGCACATTCCCTTCCTGGAATACACACACACAGAGATCAATAGGCTGAGATGCACAGCCTTGCAGCTTCAGATGATGGGGGTGACAGCTTGCCTCCTCTCTAGGACACAGTCAGTATTCATAACACTCGCATCTCATAGATTACTGTGCTTCAGGCCCTTTTAACCACCTGTGATCCAGGAGATTTTCTGTTCTCTAAAAACAAGAGTTTTAAGGGTAATGTTCTTTGGAATTTGCCTTGTAAAAAGAGAGACGGGTTGCTATAGAAAGGCACATGTCATTATACTGTCATACGTGGAGGACATGTTTTGCCTTTAATTGCTGTTAGTAGTATAGTAAAACAAGGAGATGATTTATAAAAGCAAGTTCTCATGAACTTAGATTTCTTATTGTAGCTAAAATTCCTTCTCAGAGGCACAAAAAATGTCCTACCCCCTCCCTTTCCCTCTGTCCCTACAACAAACAGAGGTCCAATTTCGCCAAACTGCAGTGTGGGAAATCAGTGAGTATATTGCGCTTCTATACAGAGCAGTGGGTGAGGGTTTGCTTACAGGAATGTGAGTGCTCACTTCCTAAGGCCACACTGGAAAGTCTCCATCCAGGTGTGTATCTTAACTTCTCTACAGGCACACAAAATGAGGAGAGACCCTCCCTACGGCTTCCTCAGTTTATATACCCCCTTGTGCAACTAGGGCACACTGGTTGTTTAGGGGGTGTGACTGACTCTCCCTGCCCCTCTTTTCTTGCTGAGAGTAATAGTCAACAAGCTTAGCTGTGATGATCCTAGGCAAGTGGGTGCAACCAAGCTTAGGAAGAAGGTATCTGTCCATGGTCTGCCTATCAGAGGACAGCCATATGCAGCACTTACACATGCCTTTTTATTATTATTATTCATTTTAACCATTTTAAGTGAAAAGCTTTTTCACTTGTTTTTTTTCTTTTGTATTCTTAATATACAAAAACTATAATGCTTTTTACTTCTCCATAACTAACTGAATTTTACCTCATGAGACAGTGATTCTTCCTTTTTAGGATAAATTTTATTGTTTTCTGATCAACTATTCAATCCATTCATCCATTCATGCATACACCGCCTTTCCTTCCCACAGGGTATGTGCTGGGCTCAACAGAGAAAAGCACACAGAGGAGACACATGCCATATTTTGTGCTGGCTACCCTGTCTTCTATTGTTTCTATTTTTAACTATAAATTTGGGTGTACATAGGGAGAGTACCATGTGGTATGTTGAAGCATGTATATACTCTGAAGTTATCCTATCAAGCAAATCACTTCACACATTTGTTCCCTTCTTTTTTTATACCATCCTCAGGGCCTCTGACTCCAGTGTGTGGCAGCCAGGACCACATACACTGCTTCTTGACATGAGGAATGATGTTGAGAACATATGTTCATCCTAGTCAGCTCAGGAGAGTATTTGGGACACAAGGTAGAGTGTAGACACAGGAATCTTTCTGATGGATTCTTATACTAAATTAGGCAATGCTGAGAGACTTATAGTCTAAAAATCCCACTGAAACTTGACATTTTAATATTCTGTTAGCCTATTGGACACACGATGTCCCTAAAAGCCTTATGACATTCCACACTGGGGCAAAATATATAGCTCTAGATGCTTTTAATCTGCCTGAGATTTCAATCACTAACCCCCATCAAGAGTCACCAAAAGAACCGAGGAGCTGAATCTTTTGCAGAGACTTCAGCACAATCTAAAGTCATGTACTCCAAGTCTCTTATCTTCTCTTACCAGGAAAATGATGTTTATTTCATCAAGAATACATCTCAGTCTAGGGGTTATGGTTCAAATGTTATGCTTTAAAACTTCCCCATCCTTCAAGGATTATTATATCAAATCAAGCTTTGGGAAATTCATGAAATCTGTTTTCCTGAGTCTCTGGCTCTTTCAATTGAAATTTGAAACATTAAGGATTTTATCCCTGATATAAATATGCAAAGGTACGCACAAGAGCTCAAAGGTCAATAATTGAACTTTACTCTTTCTGTGTTATGTCTACCCTGTATACTAGAGCAAAATAGAAAACTTCCAGTGTTGTTTCAATGATGATGAAGAGCAAAGAGTTTAAAGGAATTAGGAAAGTACATACTTTGATAGCAAAGAATTGCACCTATACACATTACGTCTTTTTGCAGAAGATGTTGAACATAAATCATGCATTTTCTGGATAGTATGGAATCTTTGTCCTGATTGGTAGTCCTCCTCTGCCAATGCCTTTTGGTTCCTTTACCTCTGCCTCCCCTGTCAGACTGTCAGCCATCACTGCTAGGTTGATGGCCACCTACAGCAGTTTCTTTGCCTTTTTCTAGCTTATAGTTTCTTTTCTGCTATGAGTTTGGATCCCAGATAACCAAGCTGGTTAAAAATTATGTTAAAGAAAAGTCAATAAAGCCCTGGACTTAGAAGTTAAGTGCATGCTTTTGTAACCATGATGTCAGCCTTGAAGGATGTTTCTTCTTACTTCTGAGTTAGCACTGAGTTTCCAAGGGTGGAGGTTGTCAAAAATTCCACCTCTGAATAAGTGGGCTATTGCTATAATTTAAAGCGTAGCATATATCATTCTCCTTCATAAAAATGACATGATAAAAGTCTTATGAATATGCCATGGGCATCATGTTTGAACATAAAAATGGAAGTCAGAGCTCAGTAGGTTATTTTCAGACATGACTACAAAAGGCAAACCCTCCATTAGGAAGCAGTGGGTTTTTCTTTCTCTCTGTTTCATTGATTAAAGTGTATTTCCACTTTGCCTTCCCATGAGAACATTGACTTCAGTTACTCAAGGTTTAGAGCATTGACCCAGCGTCCACTGTGAAGGTTCCACCCAAACATTTTACATTGTGAGAGCTCAGTACACAAATTGGGCTGTAAAACAAGACCTTTCCTAATAATTCCTTGAAAGTAGATCATATTAAAAAGGCCAAAGATAAGAAAATAAGACAGACAGGTATATGGTAGGAAATTCTTTAACCAACAAAATGAACACATTTTATAGTAGTTACTTTCATTTAGCACCCTAGCCCCTGAAGGGAACAACTCTCTCACTTTAAAGCTTTCGTCTTTATCTTTGGGGATACTCAAACGGTCTCAAGTGCCAGTAGCAAAAATGATGTTGGTAAGCAGGAACCAGAGATCAGTTACACAGAGCCAACAATCCTCATGAGACCCAGGAGTATATTAGGAAGGTCGCTACTCCTGGTTTCTACAGCTGAAGATATGCTGCATCAGTTCCCCGGAAGGAAAGCCCTTTGTCCACTTGGCTCCTACTTTGTTTCTTTTTACCTCCTCTCATTTGGGGATAGAAGGAATGTTTTGCTCTAGCAGGTAGGGGATCCAAAATTATTCTTGTTCCACAAATAAACTCCTCATTATCCTCCATCTGTACACTCTCCTGGACAATGTAGCATTCGCATTTTGCTATCTACTTCCTACCATTGATACAGTTGATCTCCTATACTTTTTCATTTTATGATATTTGTCTCTTGTGCTAGGCACTCAAAAATAAGACTTCTACATGACTGATGTGCAATAAACATTCAGTAAATTCATTTGTTTCTTTAGAAAATACTTGGATACTAAGTACTAGATAAATAAATTAACATAGTCCTGTCTTAGCTATCTATTGCTGCATTAGAAATCATAATTTTGGAAGTGAAAATAATAACCATTTAGTAATTCACAGTCTCTGTGAACCAGGAATTCTAGCACTTGGCTTGTTGATTGATAATCCAGTAAAGAACACAGTTAAATGAATGCTCAGTTATGTTATACTGTGATTAATAGTGTCCATATCATAGACCCAGGCAGAGGTAAGGGTGACATGACATGGAGGAGTGGGCTTCTGTGTTCATACAAATGGCTGAGACTCTCAGGGATGAGGTATGTGGTAAGGGATACTAAAGGGCTTTGCAGGACAAAGACAGTGTTCTCTCTGTGTCACCGTGCCCCAATGGGAAACTAGAAGAAGTCTGAGAATTCTGAACTTCAATGTGGCTTCTCAGATTATTACCAATGAGCTAGCAACGTCTATGTAGCACCATTTGTGTTCTTATCCCAGGCTCTTCAAGCTTTAGGGGCTGAATTGGTGGTAACACCATGATAAAGGAGGTTCAGAAAAGTTCATGGGAGCGGGGCCTGACCTCAAAGAAAGAGTTGTTCTGCTGGTTTGGTAGAAGTGTGGTGGTGATGAGAGTGAGCCTCTGAGAGCCTGGGAAAAGGGGCTACAATTGAATAAGCGCACTAAGAGCTAGGCTCTGTAACCCACCATGACATTTGCACCAAGCATTGTTCCCAGCTAGTGACTGCTGCAGGCAAGGAGCTTGAGGGAGGACTAGTCCCAGGAGATGTGGACCCATCCAATGAATAATTTTGACCCAAGGACTCCCTGGTATCCCTACAGCACTCTTCTAGGGCTACTTTGAAGCCTGACACTCTTATACCCACTCTTGTCTCTTTCCTTCTCTCTCTTTTATTTGGGATAGACTTCTGTTGCTGTCCAGAAGCCTGCTTAATCGCAACCAACTTTCCCCATTTCCTCTACAGGCCTGACAGGTGTTTTTTCTGATAAATTCCTTGTTCATTTAATCCAGTCTTTGTGCTAATATATCAGTGAATCTGGAATAAAATTGTGGAAAGGAAAGCTTCCTACAATAATCTCACCGAAGCAAATTTAGTGGAACAACGCATCATGTAAATTTTCTTTAAAAGGTGTCCTGTCAGAATATAGGGTCTGTTGGCTGTATCACCATTTACGCCATGCAGGCTGTTCTTTGCCTTCATTCACAGTCCCTGGAAACAGTTCCAGCAGACTACCTGTTTTTACCCTTAATAATGTGACACATGGGAGATTTCTTCTAGATAATCAACATCTAGGCAGGTGTTTATAATTACATTATTTATAGAGGACTGGAAACAATTAGTATGTATAACAATAGGTAATATTGATTAAAATATCAGGATGTTTTAATAAATTAGTACATGGCAATTAGCACATCCAGTGACATAATAAGAAATATCAATACAGGGGGCTGGAGAGATGCTTCAGCAGGTAAGAAAACTGACTGTTCTTGCAGAGGACCTGGGTTCAACAACTGTCTGTGACTCCAGTTCCACGCAGTTCAACACAGACTCCACAGGCATTGCACTCATGGGTGCACTTGCATACAAGTAGGTAAACCACTCTTACATAAAATAAAAAGTAAACAATTTTAAAAATTAAGAAAGGTGCCCCCATTTCCCCCCTTTGTCCCATAATAATACCCTTCTCCTGTGGTCCTACCTCTCTTGAGCTCCTTCTTTCCCTTTATACCCTAGGACTGTCACTAGTAATAACCAGATACATAGAGATTAGAAACGCATGTGCAAACATCTTAACGTCAATTGCATTAAAAATGAATCTTTCTGTATGAAACTGGGTATTCTAATAATGAAATGGAGATCTTTTTTAAAGGTTAAAACCTCATTTAATTTTATGTCTTATAGGGTTTATGCTGAGTAAAATATTGTATAACTTTAATAATTTAACTGTAAGCCTAAAAATTTACAGCCAATTTTGAAAAAGATGCATCTTAGCTCAGAAATTGTCATTGAATATGTCAATGCTGTTGTAATGAAATGCTTCTTCTAAGTATGTGGTTATTAAATAAATAATAAACTGAAAAAAGGAAGGCAAAAAAGGATGAAAGCTGCTCACGATGTAGCTTTGACATGCCCCTTTGCATGCTTCCCTCCTTACCATGTCTAGTGTAAGGTAGAACTCTGACAGCAGCAAATTTTCAGACCACTTTGCACCCTTCGTGGGAACTTGCAGAAATGATGCTATCTCCAACCTGAATGGAACCATCCAGACATGGAAGGGTATGAAGGAGCAAGAGCAGTCTATAGCCGCTGAGGCCTGCAGCCAATACCCATCCTGAGCACCAGGCAAGAGCTGGACATGGAGGGTATTTACCTGTTACCTGCAGCTGAGCAGAATGGACTGAGATGGAGTGTAGGGACCACCATGGTGTGATTTGAGCTTTGATACCCAAGCTCATCCCATTGAAAATATACTTTCTTATATTTTACTTTACTTTATATTACTTCTTATATTTTCAGGCTTTCGAGTAGATGCTTCCTTCTAGAAACAAAGCCACAATCCACAGATACATGCAGTCTTTATAAATCATATGGTAACTCCCATTTTGAATTGAGAACTTACCAAGTTAGCAACTGGCATTTTCCCATGTGTGATTACCCTCCACTGTGCCTACATCATTTTGAGATATTTACAACAGTGGTCAGTGGCTTCTACTCTTGCTGGGAATCAGAATCATCAGGGGGCTTTAGAAGACGTGTCCCTACTCCAAACTGATACACATGCATCATTTCTGGATGAAGATGGAGAATCGTTATGATATAGATGATCTCTGACATGATTCATCAGCTTAGCAGTGGTTTGGAAGTGATAGTCATTCAGTTGAAACTATAAGTAGAATTTTGAGTTTTGATCTAATCTTGCATTAGGGATTGCAGTATGATATTCTCTCTAAATGCTGGGTAGCAGCAAGTGAGCCACAGCCCCCCTCTCAGTCAAGAAACCGCAGCTAATGCTCTCCAGTGTACCACAGTGTTAGGCCACAATATCAGTAGATGGTTAAGTGCATTTTTCACTTAGCGGTGGTTTCAATTTATGAAAGGTTTATTTCATGAAACAGCTGAGGTTTTTTGTTTGTTTGTTTGTTTGTTTTCGAGATAGGGCCCCGGCTGAGTTCTGCCATCAAGCAATTGTATGGCTTTGGAAATACCACTCAGCAACCCTGTCCTTCCACTGTGAACAGTGCAAGTCCTGCCTGAATGGGTGATGACTGAGGACTTTAGTGCCTAACTACCAGGAACTTACTTTTGTTATGCTGAAATAGTGCCTCCTTATGTTGCTCAGGCTGTCTTGAAACTCTGGGCTTCTTAACAAGTTCTGACAGTGCTGTCCATTCCTCTCTGCCCCTCAATACATGGCTGAAGCTCTGAGGTGATGGTGATTTTCTTTACCACAGTAAACAACAAGCTCAGCACAGAAGTCCAATGTGGAGAAAATTTTTGTTGAGTCACTGACATACGACTCTAGCACTGACTGTTAATACCATCAACGTCGTTATTGTCTTGTCTACCACCATCTTCCAGAGATGGAGTCCACCTTGGTTTACAGAGCAGGTTCCAGGCCAGCTATGGCTACAGGGACACTCTGCCTCAAATAAATTATCTTCAAGTAATATTGTCTTTTTCCTCTTGAAATATTTTTATCAATTTAATTTGCTGATATTGTCTGTAGAAAGTAAGAGGGTAGGAAAAAAGTTTTTCCCAGTGTCAGGGAGATGGATCAGGGGGTAAAACTCTTGCCTTTCAAGCCCAACAATCTGTTTCAACCACCAGAACCCACATAAAAGTTCAAATGGGCTGGCGTCATCTGTAATCCCGGCACCTCTGTGTTGAAATAGGAGGTAAGGACAGGAGAATCACCAGGAAGCTCACAGGTCAGTTAGCCTGGCATACACAGTGACAAAGACAACAGAAAACCTGCATCAAAAAACAAGGTTGAAAAAAAATTAAGAAAAAAGACGTATCAATGCAGGTATGCACTACTCAGTGACAAATATGTGTTCTAAGAAATGTGTCAATAAGTGATTTAGAAATGTGCAAATATGTCATGTGGGTTAATCACTGAGCATGGCCTCTTGGTATTATTTAGGAGTGTGCAAACAAGAATTACGAAGCTGCTGGTGTAACACAATGCCTTGCTTTAGAGTAAAAATTTTAACATCAATTTATGTATTTGTTTTATGTGTACCAGTGTATTGCTTACATATATATCAAGTTCACTTGTGTTGTGAAATGCCCATGGAGGACAGAAGAGGGCATCAGAACCCCTGGAGCTGGAGTTATGGATGGTTGTTAGCCACCATGCCAGTGCTGGGAATCAACCCTGGGTCCTCTGCAAGAGCAGCCAGTGCTCTTAACTGCTGAGCCATCTCTCCAGTCTTGTAAAATTTTTATAAGTAAGAGTATACTTGAAAATAATGACTGAAAGTACAGTTTATAAATATGTAAACCCATAACATTTATAATTATTGGCAAGTATTATGCACTATTGATAACTATAGGTACTATGCTTTTATACAATGTTCTGTTGTCTAGGTTCTATAAGAGCATAGTACATACTGCCATCAATAGTTGCCACATTTTCACAGACAGAAGAGCCTAGACTAAAGTATACCAAGTTCCAGATGATCATAGATGCCAACCCAGAATACTTTTCCCAGCAAAACTATTATAGTTGAAGGGAAAAAAATCTTCCATGACATGAATAAGCTGGAAGAATTTATGTCCACCAAACCAGCCCTTCAGAGAATATTTGAAGCAATACTAAGGACTGCAGAAAGAACAACTATAACCAAGAGGCAACAGAAAGAAACTAAATGAAGATATAATTGTGGAAAGACAGAATTAGACGAAGAACACAAAGAGAAATTAAAATTACTGTGACCAATACATATCTTTTAATAATAACTCTAAGTATCAATGATCTGAACTCCTCAGTAAAAAACACACAGGCTAGTTGAATGAATTAAGAAACAAAACCCATATTTTTGTTGTCTGTAAGAGACTCATCTCACTATCAAGGATGGGCACTACCATAAGGTAAAAGGATGGAAAAAAAATATTCCAAGCAAATAGCACTACAAAACAAACAGGGGCTGAAATTCTAACATCTGACAAAATAGACTTGAAACTAAAATTAATCAGAACAGATAAAGAGGGTCACTTCACTCTGATCAAAGGAACAATTGACCAGGAAGATATTTATTATTTTTATTTTACATATATGAGGGCATTGCCTGCATGTATGTAAGTGTACCTGTGTCATGCAATGCCCACAGAAGTCAGAAGAAGGTGTTGGATCCCCTGGAACTGGAGTTATGGACAGTTGTTAGGCACCACATGGGTGCTGGGTTTGGAACCCAGGTCCTCTGCAAGGGCTGCCAGTACTCTTAGCTACTGGGCCATCTCTCCAGCTCCTTCATACCCTTTTTAAAGAGTAAGATGAAAGTTGATGTTTTTAGCAAAAGCCTGTTTCAGAAATTTTAGATTAAAAGTTAAATTCACCAAACATTAAAAAAAATAGTTGTCATCTCAGCCTAGTAAAATGGAATGTTCAAAACCAGGTCTACTAAATTCTTAAATATTAAATATTTTGTTTCTAAATACAACATTCAGAGCTGTGCTTTTCCTAGAACATATTTTCTGATAAATGAAAGCACTTAACAGGCACCATGGGTGCAAATAAAATGCACCCTGGTGCAGTAATATCCCATGAGAGAGAAATTTCGCTCAGAATCTTTGGAAATTCACTTGAGCTAAGCATCCAGAGCTTAGCCACTTTAGAAGCTGCAAATGTCTCTTGAATGTAAAACGTGAACCAGGACCACGCTGAGTACAGATATTCTGTAAAAGGGCCCCATCAACACTTTCTTGATATTTCTCTGCTGTAACCACTCGTGTTTCTAATTATTGCTTATCATAATCACTTAGAGATACAGGCTGTGACCTCAATACCGCCAGGCATTTGAGTCACCACAAAAAAATAAATTTTGTTTTGTTTTGTTTTGGTTTGGTTTGGTTTTTTACTGTTTTGGGTTGTTGTTTTGTTTGGGAGTTTTGTTTTGTTTTGTTTTGTGACAAAGTAGCCCAGACTGGCCTTGAACTCACTATGAAACCTATGTAGTCGAAGATGACCTTGAATTTCTGATCCCCCCCCCCGCATCCTCACAAATATGTACACCACCTACCTGGTTTATATGTTGCTGGGGGGGTGGAACTACCGCTTTGGGTATACTACACAAGCACTCTACCAGCTGAACATATCCCCAGTCCATTTTTTTAAAGATGCTATGATGGAATATTACATATAAAGTAAGACATTACATTGGTCTAGGGATGTGTAAAAGTAGGTTTTTCTCGAGGATCTACGACCTCTCTGGCCAAGTGTTTTTGGCTGTGTTACAGAACCACACAACCACACATGTGTTTCCTTCCAATCAATGGGTATTAATTAAAATTAGATAGCTTTTGATTATCTCCAAGATAAAAGTGCCACTACTGCACCAAGTGTGATAGTTTGCTGAGATAGTCACTGTTTTTCAGGCTTCACAGCTGGGTAGGGACAATCATTAGTTTTCTCCCTTGGAAGTTTATATAGTATCCTCTGATACCATGAGAGCTAGTTTTCAGGAAGGAGGCTTCTAGGTCAGCTCCAGCTCAGTTGTTTCAAGCACTGTGTCAGAAGTATGGCAGAGCTTCAGAAATAGGGTCTTTAACATTCAAGTACTGGGAGGCAATCAAGGGCTGGAGCAATAGCCTGTTATTTTGGGAGTCTCTTGGACTTCCCTGCCCAACAATTCAAAGGGTGGTTTCTCCTGGTTGGCATTGTGCTCTTTGTTATATAGCCTTCATCTATACACACGCATTCATATACTTACTGTGTTTTTTCAGTAGGACTTTGAACTAATACCTTTGCCTCTGGGTTTTTAATACCATTCAAGCATCGTTTATCTCTCCTTTCACTCCCCATGTATAACTCCCCCTACTCCCTCCCCATTTAAAGTACCCCCATTTTTCAATTTCCCCCCTTAATAACTTTTTATTCTATCCCTCTCTCAAGCTCCTTCTTCCCCTTTATCCCCATGATTCCCTTCCATTCATTTTCCTGGCTCCTGCAATTACTTCAGGATATATACTTACATTTAGGGATTTGGGGTTAAGATCCACAAGTGAGAGAGAGCATGTGTCACTTGTTTTTCTGTCTATGTTGCTTCACTTAGCATGAGAGTTTCTAGTTCCCGCAAATTTCACGTTTTTGTTTTTTTCAGTGCTGAGTAGAACTGCATCGTGTAAGTGAACCACATTTTCATTATCCATTCTTCAGTTGAGGAATATTTAGGTTATTCCCATTTCTCAGCTATTGTGAAAAGAACAGCAACAAGTATGACCGTACAAGGATCTCTGTAGTAGGATGAATCTTTGGATTATATGCCTAGGCGTGCTATAACTGGATCATATAGTAGATTTAGTTTTCGTTTTTTAAGAGCTCTCCATACTAATGTCCACAGTGGGTACACCAGTTTGCAGTCCCATCCACAGTGGGTGAGGGTTCCCCTGTCCCGCATCATGCCAGTATTTATTGTCATTTGTTCTCTTAGCCATTCTGACTGGGGTTAGAGGAAATCTAAAAGTGGATTTGATTTGCATTTCCCTATTTGCTAAAGCTGTTAATCATGTTTCTTAGCCATTTTTATATCTTATTTTGAGAGCTCTCTGTTTAGATCCAGAGCCCATTATTAATTGGGTTGTTGGGTTTTCTTTTTGTTTTTGCTTTTGCTTCTTTGTTTTTGAGATCTTTGTATAGTCTGAATATTAATCTTCTGTCAGGTGAACAGCTCATATAGATTTTCTCCCACTCTGTAGATTTCCTCTTCACTAGACTGGTTGTTTCCCTTGCTGTACAGAAGCTTTTTAGTTTAGTGAGGTCTCACTTGTCAATTGTTGACCTCATTTCCTGAGAAACTGATGTCCAATTTAAAAAGTCTTTTGCTGTACCTGTAGCTTACAGGGTACCGCCTATGTTCTAACACTTTCAGCATTTCGGGCTTCACACTGAGGTCTTTGCTCCATTTGGAGGTGACTTTTGTGCAGGGCGCTAGAGATGGTGCTAATTTCATTCTTCTACATATGGAGATCCAGTTTTGCTAGCACCATTTGTTGAAGATGCTGTGTTTACTTCAGTGTGTTTTCTTGGCACCAGTGTCAAATATCGGGTGGTTGTAATTGTGTACACTCATGTTTGGGTCCTCTATTTCGTTCCATTGGTCTACAATTCTGTTTTGTAACAATATCACGACCATTTTACGATCTACAACTCTGTTTTGTACCAATACCATGATAATTTTATGACTACGGTTCTGGAACATAGATTGCAGTCTGGTATGGTAATCTCCCGGCATTGCATTTTGTGCTGAGGATTGCTTTGGCTATCCACAGACTTTCATGTTTCCATACGAATTTTAGGATAGATTACTCTATTTCTGTGAAGAATGTCACTGGGATTTTGAATTGGGATTGCATCAAATCTGTAAATTGCTTTTGCTGAATGGTCATTTAACTGTATTGATTCTACAAATCCATGAGCACAGGTCTTTCCATCTTTTAATGTCTTCCTCAATCTCTTCCTTCAAATATTTAAAGTTTTCATTGAATAGGTCTTTAATGTCTTTGTTTAGGTTTACCCCTAAACATTTTTGGGAGGCTATTGTGAATGGAAGTGGTTCTCTGAACTCTTTCTTTGACTGCTTGTTATTTGTGTATAGAAAGGCTACCGATTTTGTAGGTTGATTTTTGTAAGCTACCACTTTGCTGAAACTGTTCATCATCTCTAAAAGTTTACTGGTGAAATTTTTGGGATCTCTTACGTATAATAGCATATCATCTACAAATAAGGATAATTTGACCTCTTCTTTTCCAATTAGTACCCATTTAATTTCCTTCATTTTTGTCTCAGTGCTCTACTAGAATGCCAAGTACTATACTGAAAAGCAGTAGTGATACCAGTTTGTCTGGTTCCTGATTTTCATGAGAATGCTTCAAGTTTTTCTCCATTTAAAATGATGTTGACTGTAGGTTTGTTGTATATAGCTTTAATTATCTTCAGATATGTTCTATCTAGTTCAGTTCCCTCTAGGAGCTTTATCATGAATGCATGTTGGATTTTGTCAAAAGGCCTTTTCTGCATCTATTGAGATGATCATGTGATTTTTGTCTTTAAGGCTGTTTATATGATTTATGATGTTTATTGACTTTCGTGTATTAAACCACCCCTGTATCTCTGGAATAAAGCCTACTTGATCATAGTGGATGATCTCTACAGTGTGTGTCTGTATGCAACTAGTGAGTATTTTGTTGAGAATTTTTTTAGTTTCTGTTTATTCGGGATACGGGCCTAGAGTTTTCTTTTTTGTTGCATCTTTTCCAGGTTTTGGTATTAGAGTAATGCTGACATCAGAGAAGGAGTTTGGGAGATTTCACTCTGTTTCCATCATTTTAAATAATTTAAGTAATATTGGTTGTAGATCTTTGTTAAAGGTCTCGTAAAATTCTACTATGCACCCACTTAGGCCTAGGCTTTTTTAATTAAGAGTTCTATACTGCTGTGTCAATTTCATTATTTATTATAGGTCTGTTGATCACTTCTCAGTTTACCTTTGGTGGGTTTCATGAATTTAGCAATTCATTTCCTTTAGATTTTAAAATTATTTAATAGTGTATAGGTCTTTTTAAAATATTTTATTTATTATTTTTTTATGTGTATGAGTGTATTGCCTGCATGTATGTGAGTGCACCTGTGTTGTGCAATACCACGGAGGTCAAAAGAGGGCTTCAGATTCCCCTGGAACTGGAGTTAAGGACAGTTCATAGCTGCCATGTAGGTACTGGGAATCGAACCCAGGTCCTTTGCAAGAGCAGTCAGTGTTCTTAACTACTGAGCCATCTCTCCAGCCCTGTGTATAGGTTTTTAAAGCATTCCATTATAATGTTTTGGAACTTTTGGTATCTGTTGTGGTGTTTCCTCTTTTGTCTCTAATTTTGTTGCTTTGGATTTGCTCTTTCTTTCTTTTGGTTAACTGGGCTAAAGGTGTCTCTATCTTGTTTATCTTTTCAAAGAACCAGCTGTTAGGTTCATTGAGTCTTTGTATTGTTTTCTTTGTTTTTATTTCATTAATTTCTGCTCTGTTTTGGGGGGGTTTGTTTGTTTGTTTCTTCTCTTCTCCTGGGTTTGGAGTTGGTTTCTTCTTGCCTTTCCAAATTATTGAGTTGTATCAGTAAGTCACTTACTTGTTCTTTCTGATTTATTTTATTGCAGGTGCATAGAGCTATAAATTTCCCTCTTAGGACTGCTTTTAAAGTATCCCAGAGATTTTGCTGTGTTGTATTATCATTTTCATTTAGTCTCAGGAACACTTTTACTTCTTTCTTGATTTCTTTTTTGACCCATTCATCATTCAGGAGTTTGGTGTTTAAGCTCTATGATTTTCTGTAGTTACTAGAGATTCTTTTGCTATTGATTTTAAGCTTTATTGTATTGTGGTCTGATAGAATGCATTGAATTATTTAAATTTTTTATACTTGTTGAGGCTTGTTTTGTGCCCCAGTATGTGGTCAATTTTCAAGTAACTTCTATGGGCTGCTGAGTAGACTGTGTATTCTTTGGTGCTTGAGTGGAATATTTTGTAGATGTCTGTTAGGTCTACTTGATGTACAATATCAATTAATTCAGATGTTCTCTGTTTATTTTTTATCCACTTGGCCATTCTGTTGGAGACAGTGAGGTATCAAGGTTACCTACTATTACTGACTTGGGGTTAATCTGCATCTTGAAGTCCTGTAGTACTCTTTTTATGAAACTGGTGCACCAGAGTTCGGTGCATATATATTCATGATTGTAATGTCTTCTTGGTCAATTGTTTCCTTCAGCAGAATGTAATAACCTTCTTTATCTCTTCTGATTAATTTTAAGTTGAAATCTATTTTGTCAAATATTAGAATTCCAATGCTTGCTTGTTTCTTAGTGCCATTTGCTTGGAATATTTTTCCCATCATTTCACCCTAAAGTAGTGTCTGGTCTTGAAAGTGAGATGAGGTTCTTGTTGACAATAAAAAGATTTTGTTTCCTTTTTTAATTTTTTTTTAGTTTTATATTATTTGTATGAGTGCATTGCCTGCTACACCCATGTTGTGCACTGAGACTGCCAGAGAGCATCTGACTACCTGGGAGAGATAACCAAATCCTGTGTTGTCAGGTCACCATTACCCTGCCTTGAGACCAACTCCAGCCTTGAGACCAACTCCAATTCCTTGGTGCCAGGTCTCATACTTCTTTGCTTAGCTAGTTAGAACTGACCTGGCTGATGCACATCATCTTGACTTGGACTTGGGTTCCTTGACTTGCTTTCCTAGATCTATTCGGTCCCACCAATAAAAAAAAAAATCAAAAGAGAATCTGAAGCCCAGGCCAACTAACTATTCATACTGGATCAGAAAGCAACCAAGCTACATCAAAATATAAACAGAATCAAACTTCAACTCAAGAAAAGTAGGCTTGAGTTTCATATCAGAAACAGTCAACAAAAGATATCCACATGCCCAGACCACAATGAAAAAATTACAAATAATAAGAAAAACAAAAATAATCTGTCCCCCCTAAAACCCACCAGTCCTACATAAATGTTCTACAGGGAGAAATACTTAGAGGAACCCCAGAACACAGACTTTAAAAGAACAATCGTAAACATGATCAAAGAACTCAATTAATTTAAAGAACACACATATGGCTCATAGAATTCAGAGAGGATAGGGATAAACTCCTCAGTGAAACTGAAGAAAATATAAATATACAGAAAAATGAAATGACAAAGACAATTCAGGTTTTCATGAATTCACAAAAGAGAAATGCTGAAGAAAACTCAGGTTGAAATGAAGGTGGAATTGAAGAAATCAAAAAACCAATTTGAAACAGGAAAAAGTCTCATCAACAGAATAAATGAAATGAAAAACAGAACATCAAGACTATACAATAGAATCTAAGAATTGTACCAGTCAAGTAAAGAATGTTAAAAAAAATAAAAAGTAACAGGATGGAATATTCAGGGAATATGAAAAGACCAAATTTATGCATCATAAGCATAGAGGAAAGAGATTTGCCCATACCTTCCACAGGGCTATAGAAGAAAATTTCCCTAAACTAAGGAAAGACATACCCATACAGATACAAGAAGCACACAGAAAACAAAAAGACTATAACACAAACTAGTATATCATAGTAAAAGCACTAAATGTACAGAACAAAGAGAGAATACTGAAAGCTGCAGGAGAAAAACAAGTCACAATGAAGAAAAACCCATCAGAACTACAACTGACATTTCAATGTAAACTGAAAGCTAGAAGAGCCTAGAGCAGAGTATTCCAAGCTCTAAATGATCATAGATGCAAACTTAGAATACTTTACCTAGCAAAACTGTCTGTCATATGAAGGGGAAAGAAAAAATTTCCACAACACGAATAGGCTGAAAGAATTTATGTCCACAGTAAATAAAGCAATGCAAAGAACTGAAGAAAGAAATGACTATACTCAGGAGGCTACAGAAAGAAAACAAATGAAGGTATCATTATGGAAACACAAAATAGGACCAAGAATACAAATTAAAATGACAGTAATCAATGCACATCTTTCATTAATGACTTTAATATAAATGGTCTTAATACCCCAGTCAAAAAGCACAGAGTAGTCGAATGGATTAAGAAACAATATCTGGGGCTGGAGAGATGGCTCAATGGTTAAGAGCACTGACTGCTCTTGCAGAGAACCCGGGTTTGAATCCCAGCACCCACATGGCAGCTATGAACTGTCCTTAACTCCAATTCCAGGGGAATCTGAAGCCCTCTTCTGACCTCTGTGGCATTGCACAGCTCTTGGAACCAGAATAGGCAGGTTCTTACTAGCTAGCAGACAAGGCCTGAGCTCAGGAAGGGCAGAACTAGATAGAGATGATCTCAAAGCAGGGGCATAGGCATGGAGGGATTAGGAAACTCACTCTGGCTAGTCAGGCACTCTCTGGCTCTCTCAGTGGAATGGAGCCAAGGCCCAAGGAAAGCAATGAGAGTAGGGTTGGCTGGTTCTTACTAGCTAGCAGGGAAGGCTTGAGCTGTCTGCTTCCCCTCTTTAAAACATAAAGCCTGATGGGGCTGGAGAGATGTCACAGTTGTTAAGAGCACTGGTTGCCTTTGCAGAGGACCTGAATTCAATTCCCAGCACCCACATGGTGGCTAGCAGCCATCTGTAACTCCAGTTTCAGTGGATCCTACAACTTCTGACTTCCATGGGCATTGCACCACATGGGTGCATTTACATACATGCAAGCTATACACTCATACACATAACATAAAGATAATAATAAATTTTAAAATGTTAAAAAATAAAACCTGAAATGGGAAGATTTGTAATACCTTTCATCTATATATACTAATAGAAAAAAATTTCCCACTCCTGAAAAACATCAACTTGCGGAGCCAACCAGATGGCTCAGTGGGTTAAAGCCCTTGCTACCAAGTCTGACAACCTGAGTTCCATCCCATCCCCAAGACCCACCTAATATAAGGAGAGAACCAACTTCCACAAATTGTCCTCTGACATGTCAACCCCCAACACAAAAACATAAAATATAATAAAAAATTTAAAGATATCTATTTGTGAATTTAGTTATCTTTCATTCATACATTGGCAATCATCTATCTCCCCATATAACTACAAAAAAAATCACTACTATAGTAAGTCATCCAATAAAACTTCATTTACTATAACTGTGTTCTGACACAATCAAACATACATTAATCTATTTCATACAGTTTCAGGTATAAGTACTACTCAAAGTAATAAGCACATTTTTGTGGCTCAACAACATGTAAAATAATATACTAAATGCAAATTGTCACAAAGAAGAGAAGTTTTAAACTCGGTCACCACATTTTGAGGATCATGAAACAATTCCATTACTGTACTCTGCCTCCATGCTTAACTCAATCAAGTTCAAGTTGATTCCAAAGCCAGTTGTCTGCCAAAATCTCCAAAGTCCTACCTACAATCCTGAGAATTCAAAATTCCTCAAAAATGCATGCTCTAGCCATTCCCCAAGCCTCAGAAAAACTAGTATCTGTCCCACTTGTCACACAGAAGACTCTGAACCCTTCCAGAAAATAAAATAAAACAAAACTTCATATTGATATTGGATTTGAACTAAGAATTAAACATATGTGATCATTATTAGCTGTTCAAGTGAATTTCTTTAAAAGGGTGTTTGGATACTTCAATATTTACTTTATTTCAAGAGACTTTGGCAACCAAATGACAATGTAGAAAGAGAAAAATATTCTTTTTTTATTTTATGTGTGCAAGTTTTTTGCCTACATGTATGTAAATGCACCCATGTTGTGCAATGCCCCTGGATGCCAGAAGAGAGCATCAGATCCCCTGGAATTGGAGTTATGGAATGTTTGTTAGCTATCTTGTGGGTGCTGGGAATAGAACTTGGGTCCTCTGGAAGCACAGCCAGTGCTCTAAACTGCTAAGCCATCTCTCTAAACCCTAGAAGCATATTCTGAATCATCAAATATGTACTCTGAGATCTAATTATTGGAATAATTTGTGCAACCCAAATCAGTTTTAAATGATATAGAAACATAGCAACAAATACAACAAATGAAAAGAGTGAGGGTTGGTCAAGAGAGCTTCCCAGAAAGAGAATGTTTCAGATTGACTTTTAAAAATGAGAATGCAGTCACTACAGTCAAAGGTAACTTCCAGGAAAAGGAAAAAGAACAAGGGGATAAAACTCAAAAGTATGAAAGAGAAAAATGCATTTGGAAAGTATATAGGACTGCAAAGGATATCACACATCTTGGACAGGACAACACACGGTTGTTGTATGTGGTTTTCATGGCATCACAGCACTAGTCAACATTGTACACAACAAGAGCTATGCTGAAAACTGCTTTATACCATCAGCCACTGACCATTAACATACCATCATCTAATATTTCTCAATGAGCTTTTATTGGATAATCCTTAAGCTAAGTACCTTCTGAAAAGAAAATATTTTTGTTGCTGTGGCCTCTCTTTCTGCAGTTAATGCCATATCCTGACAAACAGTTATAACCCATCATAACTGTCAGAGATAATATTGCTGGACCTGTAACTAAGAAGATAAACTAAGAAGATTGCAGTCCAGGACTGCGATCTCTGACATTTCAACATCTGCACCATCTTCTGTTTTGTTTTTGAGGAAAAAAAAATGGCATAGATACCAAAAGAGCAAAGACTATAACCATGTTCGTTAGAGGAAAGAGTCAAGAAAAAAATAAAAATTACTAAATCATATAAAACACTTAGTAACATCATTGAGACTTAACTGACCAAGTCACCCTAAAAAAATAGAAAGAGGCCGGGCATGGTGGCACACACCTTTAATCCCAGCACTCAGGAGGCAGAGACGGGCAGAACTTTGTGAGTTTGAGGCCAGCCTGGTCTACACAGTGAGTTCCAGGACAGCTGGGGCTACAGGGAGACCCTGTCTCAAAAAGACCAAAAAATAAAAAAAAGAAAGAAAGAATATTAATGCATCTCTCAACTCTCACCAGAGGGCAATTAACACAGAAGACCGCAGCTGGCCAAAGTGTAAAGAATTATAGATGGCAGAGGGTGTGTCCTTGGGTAGGACTTCTACATTAAACATCACCCACCCAGGGCTCAAGGAATGTTAGGACAGAGGGGGCAGAAAATTGTAAGAGCTTGGGGTGGTGTACAACCACAAGGAAACCATCTCCCAGGCTTCTGGGAACTTGCGCTTATGCACTTGCCACACTGATGACAGCGTACACAAAATGCATGAAACTCAAAGCAGACAAAATCCCAGCATAAAAGTGTGGAAATGGGTAAAAAATCCCATATTGGCAGCTGATCACTGCTAGGTGAGAGAGAATTAGTCTTCTTTAAGGGCATGACACCAGATAAGCTGACCATGCTCCAGTGGATGAACTCACACACTGAGGGACATCTGGGGACCTAAACTTCACCCCATATCTCAAACATGTATGACAGAATGCATGAAATCCAGTGCATGGGCTATGAGGGGAGTCCTAAATATGATTAAGATGTATTGTATGAAATGCACAGAAGTATATAGTTAAAAAGTCTCTTTGGCAATTCAAAAAATTAGGTGGAATAAATTACAAAAAAAGGCAAAACATGGCGGTAAAGGAATTTGAAGAAAGTGGAGAAATGAATATACTCCCAGTGACTTGCCTCTAATTTATGTCGCACAGATTTAACTGTAAACGTAGTACACATATAGTCATTGTGGCTGAACCAACGAGTACATTGGGAGATGCAGCAGGAAAGAGCTTAGGAAAGGAAATTAAGTCATGATCTTCAAAGCTCTTCTGTGCCAAGTTAAAGAACCAGAATTCTTTGGAACAGAAAAAAAATTTTTAATGTTTGTACCCAGTGATATAACATAAAAAGGTACTTGTGTTTCCGAAATGAAACTGATGATGGCTCATCACACAGTTTAAAGATAAGATTGGGAATCATCAAGGTGTTACAGCCACAGACAGATTTGTCTAGGGTTTGTCAATTCCACCAAAGATGTAGCAGGTCAAAGCATAGCTCCCTGGTGTGCACTAGCTGACCCTTGACCACTCATTCTCAGAATCTTTTCCCATCCATGTCTATACTCCATTTTCTTCAAACTAATTCCATCACTACCCTGAAAATAGGTATGGACCCCCATGAATGGAACAAGACACATTTAAAATGTCAGGTCACATGTAAAGGTTGCTCAGCAGGCACATATCTTGCTTCAGCATGCCCCACCTCGCTTGAGGGAGGAATTGAAAAGGTTGCCAATGCCTGTTAGATAATCTTACTGGTAAGGTCCTTTTATCTCTTTAGCCACAGGATCACAGGAAACTGAAGGTCGGGCTTTTCAATAGAAGATGAAGGTCCGCTTCATCTTGAGTTTGGAACACAGAAGATCATAGCACCACAACAGGAACACGAGAATCTTGGAACAAAGCAAGCCATTGTATTTCCCATAGGGAATTTTCCAGGCTAATTGTTAGTGGGAGCTTTGAGATACATATATTGTCATGAGGGCACTTTCCTTTGATACTGAAGCATCTAGTCCTTTAAACTAAGGAAAGAAAAGAGTGGCATTCAAGGGTATCCTGTTAGCATTACAGATAAAATCAGTTGAACTGTCTGCAGTTATAGATATCAGCCATCATGATTATGGGACCATGCTGTAAAGATGACACAGAGTGTGAGATTGTGTTATAGCAAATGCCCTCCAAAAAGACTCC
Source organism: Nannospalax galili (assembly GCF_000622305.1). Taxonomy (NCBI): domain Eukaryota; kingdom Metazoa; phylum Chordata; class Mammalia; order Rodentia; family Spalacidae; genus Nannospalax; species Nannospalax galili. The sequence continues at coordinate 2,916,375 of NW_008335287.1, read as the reverse complement.
ATGTCATCCATTTTCAGCATCCTTGCAGGAAGAATGACTTCAGTGGTTCTCTAGATATGACTGTTTTACTAATGATAGCAAGGAGTGTCCGTTCAGAGCAGCCAGTGGATTTATCAGGTTATGCAACTCTAAGTCCTGAGGATCCACTGTCATTAGCTTGAGTAATGACTTTAGTATCTGTAAGTGAAAACAGTCTTTTACATGAATAATCACTTCAGAGAACAAGGAAAGGTTAAGGGGAGATATCAAAGATTACATTTCAATGTGGGAGTTATCCATAGCTTCCCCTCACTTTAACTAATACATATTCAAGTGAATTTTACAACTTTTATGTGCTGCAAGAATTTAGTGGAGTTGCCAAGCAAGATTTATTGCTGAAAAATGGGAAATTTTTCTAAATAATATTTAAGAATTGTTAATCATAATGCAGTATTTGCTTTTAATCACTTTAAAATTAATGACTGTAGTAATCACAAGGACAAAAATAATTAGAAAATTAATTTAGAAACTAAATGTAAAGAAAAAAGATATTCACAGATCTTTGAAGTCTTAAGCAGTTCTAAAAACTTCAAAGCATAACTAATTACATAAAGAAGTTGAATATGAGAAGTCATCATTAAGCCAGAGTATGTTTATGGCAAATAGTTCCATTTGTCACACATGTCCTTATTATGAGACTATAAGCAAGTGCCAGCCACTACATGGAAATTAACCATAACTTATAAATAACATTATCGTAGAACAGAGTAGTCTAATCTAGATAAATTCAGAATAGTTTCTACATAGATGTTGACTTGCGTCTGGCACTAAACTATTTTAAAATGTGTCCCGTAAAAGAATATATGATATAAAAGCCTCATTTTAGGTTGACTTAATACTTTCAGTGAGTTCAGAATTAGAAACTCTTTGGATCATACTCAAGAAATTTATAATGATGAGAGATGCAGATATGGAGATGCAGAAACCACCATACAATAAGAATAGTCCTGAAACACACTGTTCACAATAGAAGAGAGGTCAAGGCTTCTCTCGATGGGGTGAAAGAGTGAAGCAGCAGATTTGAAATCTAAAGCACTCTCTTTCTGAGAGTCAGCTGCTCCTCAAGAGAACCAGAGTTCCATACACTTTCAGAACACACACTTTTCTTAGACCAAGTAAACGTTTGATTCTGCTTCCAGTAAGGCTTGTCCTTCACTTTCCTTGGCCTCTTTTCTGTCCTAAGTGTTTCTCAATCTAATCTAATGTTTTCAAATTTTAATTTAAAACATAAACACAATAATCAGAAACATGAAGTGAATACTTCCAAAGAAAAACAGTGTGTGTAATAAAAATGTTATGATGACATGAAATACTGCAGATAAAACCATTGATAAATTCTGAACCTAAAGACACAGCAAAAGAAACTAAGCTACAGTAAGAGAATGAACTAAAAGGTAATTAATCAAGTCTCAGTGACATGCGGCAAAATAGGAAACGTTAGCTATCATAATTTGAGCTAGAGTCTAATATTTCATGATCAGGAATATATCCTCCCCAAATCAATGTAAAATAAAATTATTTTTGATCAAACAAAGCCTGATTGATTTTGTCACCAGAAGATTAGTGTTCAAAAAATATAAAGGAAGATTTTAAGCAGAAAATACATGTCAGGTTGGGCCTTAGATTTACACAAATAAATGAAGAATGATAGAAAAGGTAACTATGCATGCAAATGTTATATTATTATATATTGGAGGTATATAGGTATAGATAATGTGGGGGGGGTTGGTTTTATAGGAGTTTACAGTTAAGAGACTGCCTTGAGTCTCAGAAGAGACTTTGGATGTTAGACTTTTGAACAATGCTGAAATTGTAAAATTTCATTTGCATTTTCGAATATATGATGGCCATGAGCCTGCTGACACAGTAGCAGAATATCATGAATATGAATGAAATAAATATTAATTCTACGCACACATATAGGCTCAAGCTTTGAACAATTAGTCTCTAGCTGGTGGGACTATTTGGGGAGGTGCTGGAACGCCTTGGATATGAACCTAGCTTGGAAACTTAGTGCAGTTAAACCACAGAAGCAGGAGCTACGGGTTATAGTGTAATCCCATCTCAGTCATGTCCCTTTGCTTCCTGGCTGCTGACACCATCTAGCAAACAACCTGATGTTATTGCCACCAGAGACAGGAGCTTTATCTCACTGTCCTGCCTTCCCACCATGGAAACTGAACCCTCTCCAGCTATAAGCTAAAACAAATCCTTGCAGGGGCTAGAGAGATGGCTCAGTGGATAAGAACACATACTGCTCTTGCAGAGGACCTGAATTGGTTCTCAGTACCTAAGTCAGGCTGTTCACAATCACTTGTCACTCCAACTCCAGAGGGAACCAATGCCTCCGGCCTCTGCAGGTACCAGCATTCATGTACACATACCCCCACACATATGCATAATTAAAAATAAAATACCATTTAAAAAACAATAAATACAATAAAATGAACCCTTCCTTATTCAAGTTGCTTCTTTCATGCATTTTATGCCAAACATAAGAAAAGTAGCGAACGTAACATGTTTTTGTTTTTCATTCCTGTCTCATAAATTTCCACAGTAATATATTTATTACTTCATAGTTTCTGTGGGCCAGATGTCAGAAGAGACATAGCTAGGTCCTTCACACGGGTTTCACAATGACGCAGTCTAGGTGTCAATTAGGAAATATCTTTTGTGAACCATAAGGTTCTCTTCCAAGCTCACATGGTTATTCTTATGTAGTTGCTTATGGCAAAAATATGACATATATAAAAATAATATATATATAAATATTCCATTTTAGATAAAATATTTTCCATGACTTTTTTTAATATTTCATAATTGTAAAATAATGTATCTTCCTGATAATCTTGGGGGTTTCTATGAATTTAGGAAAAGCGGGTCTACTTTTATCCATCCCCCAAGATTATTTACTAAATTCATTTTTTTTATTGCTGAACTTAACTGCTATTTTGAATGATAAACTAAGTTTCTATGGTTAGCTCTGGATCTTTCTACTATATTCTATTATCTGTCTATTGGAACACCAACATCACATTCTTTTAAATGATTGTGGCCTTATTACATGCTTTAATGTATAATATCACATATCATATTTCCCCAGACAGAGAGAGAGAGAGAAAGAGAGAGAGAGATGCATTTCTAGCTATTCTCCTTTATGTTTTTTAAGAATCTTCAAATCAGTTTTCCTGGAATATAAAAATATCATCTCATCATATCTACTAAAATTCCATTAATATATAAATTAATTCATCTAGGGAAACTATCCATTTTTGAAGTAAAATTATTTTCTCCAATCATATTGTGAATTTCTGTCTTAGAGTTTTCTTGTATAATTTAGAAACTTTTTAACGTTTAAAAATATTTTATTTCTTCAGCTAAGTTTGGGGTATGCTGTTCATTTCCGCAGTTCTATGCTGTGTTTTTGTCTGAGTTTGCATGGGACTTGTGTATGCTGACACCATTGACATAGAATCATATGAGCAGAGTCCCAGGAGCTTGTAGGACTCTGTTTCTATAAGGTCATGCATTTTTTCCCTGGCTCTTACGATCTTTCTGCCCCCTCTTCTGAGATAGTCCCTGAGCCCTGGGTGGGGGAAGTTTAATATAAGGGTCCTGTCCAAGGACCAGCAATCTGCAGACACTTAATCTCTACATTTCCTGGCCCTCTGTTACATGAGGGAGCTTCATTATTGAGAATTGAGAGATTCATTAGTGTCCTCTTCTTTGCCCCTGTTCTGTGTTTAACGCACCTTAGGTATAGAGGTTGCATTGTAAATGTGTCACTTAGGCCTGGGAAGTTCATAAACAATGTCTGTGTGTGACCAGTCTTGGTATTTGGAAATGGTCTCCACCTGGTGCAAAATAAGTTTCTTTGATGAGTGGTGACTGGGGTATTTGTCTGTAAATACAGGGATACATATTTTGCACATAGTGAGAAATTACATTAGTCTAGGAGTGTGACAGTCTTAGGTTTTCTCTAAGAGCTATGACCACTCCAGCCATGTGTATTTGGCTATGTTTACAGTACGACACTTGCGTTTCCTCCCATTGAGTGGGCTTTTAGGTAAGGAAGAACTGATATTCCTAAAACAAAGGACTCTAGATAGGCTGACTAGACCTCAGTGGATGGACTTTCACTGAGGAACATCTGGGGTCACTGACTTGACACAGTGGGCTTTAACAAGGATACCAGAGTATATGGGTTACAGTGGAGACAGGGGTATAAAAATGATTAAGATTATTTGAGATATACTGTATGAAATACACAAATTAAATTAAAACAAATTTTAAAAGATATTTTATATATTAATTACATTTTCTGTGCATGAGTGCATTGCCTGCATGTGTGTAAGTGCATCCATGTCATGCAATGCCCATAGAGGTCAGAAGAGGGCATTGGATCTCATGAAACTGGAGTTATAGACAGTTGTTAGTCACCATGTGCTGGGGAACCTTGTCCTCTGCAAAAGCAGCCAAACTCAACTGCTGAACTTTCTCTCCAACCTCTCCAACCCCATAATTTAGAAATGAATGCAAGTAGATCTTGCTCATTTTTTTGTTATACTTGTTTCAAGGTAACATTTCTTTTGTCTATTATATTTAGCATGAATTTTTTTAACCCACCAACATCACCATTTGAATGTTGTCACACAGACACACAGACACATACACACACACATGCCCACACACACATTCTTTGTCCATTCTTTTAACCACAAATCAAAAATATTTAGAAATATTTTTATTTCTTTATATTAAGTATTGCAACTAATCCAGAGATGATTTCAAATATATGGGATATTTATATAGATCATATACAAATATTACACATTTTTATGTGAAACAATACCCACAGATTTCAGTATCCACATTGACTAGTATAGAGGGATCCTGGAACCAATCTCCTACAGATTTGGAGAGATGATGGTGTGTTTGTGCACGTCTGTGTGTGTGTGCGTGTGTGTATGTGCACCTACTCCATACCAGGCATCATGTGCTGTAGTATTGCTGACCTGTATGTTACTTTAGTTGATGCTATTTATTTGGTTGTCAAAAGACAGATTATGAACTTGGAAATATATTTACAATAAATAGCACAAAAATTAATATATCGAAGTGTCAAATTCCCTTGACTAACTTGCATATGTTTAATAAATTCCGTTAAATAAGCTTTTAAAAATCATCTCTAAACTCAATCAAAAGTAGAGAAAATCTCCCAGAGCCAAATATAAGTAAAAGTAGGCTAAAATTATGGACTCAAAAGCCGGGCGTGGTGGTGCATGCCTTTAATCCCAGCACTCAGGAGGCAGAGGCAAGCAGATCTCTGTGAGTTCAAGGCCAGCCTGGTCTACATAGTGAGTTCAAGGCCAGCCTGGTCTACATAGTGAGTTCCAGGACAGCTGGGGCTACAGGGAGACCCTGTCTCAAAAAGACCAAAAAAAAAAAAATTATGGACTCAGGACTCTGTTACATGTGACATATCCAGAATCCGGAACCCAGTTAGGGCATTAACTACTTCAGGAACAGGAGTTCCAGTCTGGGCATCAACAATATAAATTGTTACAAACACTGCATAAAGAACACTGGGCACTTAAATAGTCTTTGCCTTTCATGAACTGTTTGAAAGTAAACATTTCATTTGTTCAGGAAAACTATAAGTAAACCTGTCTGTTCCTTCTGGCAGTCCTAAAGGAGGAACCAGTCAGGGCTCTGCTTGAGAACCCTCTCCCCTTCCAGTGGGGTTTTAGCAGATACTGCTCATCACTAATGCCAGGAAGCTTTTGTTGCGGCTACCTACAGTGACTTCTTTTCTTTAATCTGTTTATGGGTGTGATTATCCATTAATCTACATTAGTAGAACAAACATGACAAAATCATTCTGCTGAAATTGAACCATCAAATGTTTGTTAGTAATTTTACATTCAGATTGAAATTTTTAACAATAAATTGTCTTTTCAGCTGGTCCCCATCCACTTACAGTATTGCCATGAAAATAATCACTTTTATTGCACTGTTTTCAAAACACACGATATGGAATAAGTCTGTTAACCTATTAATTTCCCTTTATATCGAGGAAAAAAATAGAAAAAAAATGAAAGATTCCATAACATGTCTGTGGAAATGGGGTTGAGCACTCCAGATTGGGTGTCATTTCCAGGGCTTATGTGCATTTGAGTTTAAAATGTTAAATGTTCCTCAAAATCTTCTCAAAGGTATCTTTAAAATGATAAGGTCTCATAAAGATTTACTACAGATAAGGCCATTTAAATGGTTTTAATATAAGAATATGGCTACAAATATAAGTTTTTATATATGGATATATTTTAAACAGAGAGTAAACATATTTTGTGCATGATCTTACTTTTAAAAATAGCTTTCAAATAAGTTATACCACCTTGCACTTCCTAAGCATCCCCTCCTATTTGTCTCCACATTCTGTTTCAACTTTATTAATTAGAAGTGAAAGCTTCAAAGCCTCCTACAGAATTTGGCCCTAAACATGTTTAAAATTAAATAGACGTGCCTGTCTAATGTTATGTACATTTTTTAAAGGTGAGATTGATGCCGTGCATGGTGGTACGCACCTTTAATCCTAGCACAGGGAGATCTTGTCTCAAAAAGACCGAAAAAAAAAAAAAGACAAGATTGATAATTGCTTTCGTTTATAGCAATAAGATAACAGCATTTAATTGTGGAATGTTTACAGCAACTCACCAGTAAGACTGTGTATGCCTAATCTGGGATACGTGTTTGACGAGGAGACTTAAAATCACTAATGCACTTCTATGTGTCTCATTAGGTTTTCTCTCAGGACAGTTTGATATTTCTAAGAAACAAATTATTTTAATCCATTTTCCAATCACTGACAATACACTTCTCTTAACTTTTCTACTCTGTTTTAGCTATAATTATAGTGTCTTGATAAATGCTCTAATGCTGAGGTACATCATACCTTCTAATACTATCAACTATTGCCTCTTTCCTTCTTTTGTTCAAGCATGCCAATCATTTGATTATTTTGTTATTATTTTCAAACACTATCATTTGCTTTAGTTCATCTTCTCTGTAATTTATTTTTATTATAATAACTTATGCTATAATGTTTATTATAACTTTCTTCTATTTCTTATCACCATTTCCAGAGTTATATGCTTAGTGGCCATAATTTTCAGCCTTTTGTTCTTATTATAAGAATTTTATGTTATGTGAATTTTCATTAAAATCTGTTTTAGCAACATTCCTCAAATTTGATTTGTAATGTTTTTATTATTTACTGCCAAATATTTTTCATCATCTAGTGTTGGTTTCTATTTTTTGTTTTAAAAATAAACTTTTAAAATATTTCTAAATTATTTTTATTTTATGTGTATGTGTGTATTGCCTGCGTGTGTATAAGTTCACCCAATGTTCTGCAATGCCCATGGATGTCAGAAGAGGTTAAAATAAAAACTTTTAAAAGATTTTTTTCTTATCTTTCCACATCTCATTATTTTACCTTTATTACTCTGGTAATTTTGAATACTTAAATACATATAACTGGCATTCCTAAATTTTGAGATATCAAATCTTATGTCTATTTTGCATGATAACTCATTTTTGATGGTTTTATCTTCCTTGTATCTTGATAATTTGCGATTATTAATTTATATTTACCATGGATTAATTTATCTGTTTATTTCTTTAGAAACATTTGGCAACTGTTTGCCAGTTATCTCAAGGACAAGGTTTTTATTAATTTCTGATTAAGAGATCATGACACCATATACATTTTGTACATATAAAGTCAACCCATAAAAGGTAATTCTTATTACTGGAAAACTTTCAAGCAAACATTCATTTATTTATTTACAAGCCAGTGTCAAAAATATGTTTAGCTAACATGCTGTATTTCCTACATGATATTTTTTCCCTAATCCAATATTTTATGAAAGTATAACTCTTTGGAAGGATTAATGGGTGAATGGATAGACAGAAAGAAGACAGACAGACAGACAGACAGACAGACAGATGAAAGATGGATAGATACTAGATTAGAGATAAGTAGACAATAGAAGATAGATGATGATAGATGATAGATAGATAGATAGATAGATGATAGACGGATGGATAGATAGATAGATAGATGATGGATGATAGATAGATAGATAGATGATAGATAGATGGATGGATAGACGATAGATGATAG
>NW_008335287.1:2899174-2908074 GCF_000622305.1 Nannospalax galili | reverse complement strand
ACAGACAGATAGATAGATAGATAGATAGATAGATAGATAGATAGATAGATAGATAGATGATAGAAGATAGATAGATGATAGGTAGATAGATAGATGATTGATAGATAGATGATAGATAGATAGATGATTGATAGATAGATGGACAGATGATAGATAGATGATAGATGATAATAAAAAGGACAGCATACATTCCATTCCAATTCTACTCCTTCAAAGCTTTCTCTCCTCTTGCCAGGTTTTAAGCTTCCACTTCAGAACTATGCTTCTTGGACTTTTTTCTCTTTCCTTTTTAGGTGTTTGAAGTGTTCTTACTTGTGGGTTTTCTAGTTATGTAATTAAAAATAGATTTTTGCATTTTATTATGGCATTTTAAAATGTTTATATTTCAGAATAGGAATGTTTTTCAGGTTGTCTAGTACCACATATCTAGAAACTTAAGAATGATTTCAAACATACCAGTGCATCCCCAAGAAACTTACACCAAAAAAAATTGACTTGAACCTGTTGTAAGAGGCAAGACTAAATTGCCTATTAAATACTGAAGATGTAATGATACATGGTTCTGAAACCGACTTGCAGGCTTCAGTAAAAGGAACTTTCAAGAACTAGCCAAGAGAAAGCTAGCTATCTATAAATCTCAGTAAGGATCACACATACACTGTGTCCCCAGTCTTTCTGCAGAAAGCACTATCTTTGAGAAGCATTTTCTTGCATTTCAAATTCATTACGCCACTTATCAAGCTGCTCCACCACCGCCGTTAAATAAGCCTTTGCTTTTAAGCATTCCCAAGGAGATACATGAGAGTTAGGTGCATAATTATACATCTTCACAATGACATTTTCCTGAAACTGTGTCAAGTTCTCAACATACGCATTCACTATTATTTAAAATAGACACTAATAATACTTCTACTCCCAGACTACATATATCCAATTACAGTTCTGTAAATATCTTGTGTTATAAATCGCATCCTTTCTATGTATGTTTCGATTTTGCAGCATGTATTTTCCTTGTAACTGTGAAAATTGGATGCAACTGCTCATTAACTGGGACACTTATTTATATAGTATGGCATAACTTGGAGCATTAATTAAGATAGTACATGTTTCAAATACACACGCCTTTTCCAACAATTACTGAATCAGGAGGGGAGTACATATTTTCTTAGTACAATAAAAACTTTATACTTTGTTGCTCTTTAGATGCTATATGACACAGTCTCACAGATGTGAGACACTATTCTCAATAAAAGAATGCATTATATATATATATATTATACATATGATCCACAATTTCAAAAAACACTAGAAACTAGAAGCCTGGCTTTATAACTCATTTGACTACAAAACCTGACCTTACCTAATTCTCCAGTGCCAAAACATAATATAATCTGCTATGAAATATTTAATTTACATACTGTGATTATTTACATATTTTATTAAATAAATAGCAATTGTTGATCACAAGGTACTTTCCCAGGCTCTTATGTGATACTATATAATGTTCAATATATATACCTTATGTAAAATAAACTTTGACTGCTACAATTCAAAAAGATTCTGAACTCTGACTCATACTTATACTAAGATTGTCATATAATGGATTATAGACCAGTAATACACCAAAATAAACATTATCTGAAACATTTTTTAAAATGCCTAAAATATCCTATCCATGAGATTAGGAACCCTAAATATTGATCCATAGAGGATATTCATGGAAAGCTATTATGACATTTTCTATAAAGTTTAACTATATATATATGTACTATTATTTATAAGAATGTTTAAGACTAAAGTATAGATAAATATGGCATTTCTAGACACTAAAAAGGGTGAAACACTGGCAAAAAAAAAATGCGTTGGCGTTATATAAATGGCTGACATTTTCACATTTAACCCAATGTTTCCCAGAAAGAGCAGCATTGACGTTTGGCACCAGGCAACTCTGATGAGGTGTCGGGGCTGAACTGTTCAGTATTAGACACTGAACAGCACCTCTAGCCTCTTCCAACTAAATTCTTCATCCCTCCTTATCCTTGGGTCTAAAAACAAAGTCTTCTGACCTCTCAAATATCCCCTAGCAAGCAACTCATTTGAGTTAATACTATCTTAATCCACTTCTCATTTTATGTAAGACTTGAAAGCTCATAAAATTCTTTTCTTATATGTGATGGTTAATCTTGGCTTCTGACTGAAGACACTTGGGATGACAGAGCCTCAGTTGAAGAATTATCTCCAGAGTGACCTGTGGCCATGTCTGTGGGGCATTTTCTTGATTGTTAATTGATGTCTGACAGCCCAGTCTTCTGTGGGTGGTACCACCCCTAGGCAGGTGAGCCTGAACTGTGCAAGAAAGCTAGCTGACTATGAGCCTGGGAGCAAGCCAGTCAGGGGCACTATTCCGTAGTTTCTGCTTCAAGCTCCAGCTTTGGCTTCTGTCAATGATGGAGAGTGTACCCATAAGCTAAAATAAACCTCCTCTGCAAGTTGCTTCTGGACATGGTGTTTATCACAGTATCAGAAGGCAAACTGGAAGAGTATATATGATGCTATCCCATCAAAACTAACTCTTTGAGGTAGGCCTTATTGTATCTATTTACAAAGAGGACACTAAGGACCCAGGAGGCTAAGAAACGCTGAAACCACATCAATGGCCAGCTAGGACTCAGCTGGTTCTGCCTTCAACATCAGCTCTGAGATTACTGAGTCTACCAAGGATGTACATCATTTCCATGTAAATCACTAACACACATGTTCATCTCCATGTAAATCACTCACACATACGTGCTCTTCTACATGTAAATCACTCATGCACACATGCTCTTCTACATGTAAATGCACACATGCTCATCTCTAGGTAAATCAGTGCTTAGCCCCATGTAAATCACTCACACACATGTTCGTGTCCATGTAAATCATTCACACATACATGCTCATCTACATGTAAATCACTAGTGCATAATACTCCCATCTCCATATAATTCTCTCTCTCTCTCACGCACACACACACACACACACACACACAGATCTCCATCTAAATCACATACACACATATGCACATATATAAAAGCCGAAAACAGTACATTTTGGAGCATGTTTTAAATCATTTCAGCACATAGAGCAGGCAGTTTCTTAGGGAAAGCTCTCCCCACTAGGCTTCAGTCCTAAATTGATCATGCGCACGCCAGACAAGCCCAGGTGTTTCCTGCATCTAAGTCTTGCTAGGCATTGAGTTTTGCAGGTAAGAAAACACCAGCAGCATGGAAATAAGCCTGTGGCACCGAAATTTCTTTGAAACTTCTTACTAATAACCCCTAACTATAAAATCATTTGAAATGATTCTACATTTGTTTTAAAATAGAATATTACAATGAAGTGTGGTAAGAATAATCAGGGGAAATTAGCATTAAATCCAGGAAATTAGTTCTCAATAGCTCTGGCTCTATAAAATTCACTTTAGAGAACAGGTAGTATCACATTGTTTTAAATACATAATAGGAATGCATTTTCAATTGTAAGCTTATCTCTAGGACTTTAAATCTTCATAAAGTTTTTTTGACACCATGCCAGATAAGGAGCAGCAGAGTCATGGAAGTGGGAGCGTGGCGGTCCAAGTTCTCCAATTCACTAGCCGAGAATCCAATGAAACCGGAGGAGTTGCCACATTATTGATGCAATTTCATTTTCAAATGTCACATTTGTGTCAAATTATTTACTCCCAAGATGTTTTGTAATTCACAGTTTGGAGGTATAATTTCCTTATCCATCAAACTAAAAGGATTAAGCAGTATTTTGTGTGACAGCTGTATTCTGCATTGTTTTTCTAAAACATATGCATAAATACACACACCCAAAATTCTGTAAGGGTCATTATAAGTAAAGCACTTTGCTTAAAAAGAAGAAGCTCAATTTGGATTCCTTACATGTAAGATGTGAATTTTTTGACTAAGGAACAACTCTTTACACCTATCTGAAATATGAATAACCACAACATCAATATACACTCTTAAAACTGTTGGCGACTCAACCTGAAACCTGTCATTTACTTACATTTTGTTTTAAAACAAATCAGAACAACCAAAAAAAAATTGACTTGTGTGATTGAAGGCCTGGCTTGCAGGATTTGGACATTTCAGGTGCATTTCCCTCTCTCTGTTCATGTATATTTTCATGATACAGACATATATGAACTATAAGAGTGATTTTATGTATTTATACAAAATTAATAATTGTGTTTACAAAAACGAATTTTAAACAGCTAGAGCTTTTGAAAATTTTAGTTTTCTTTCAACTACTAGCTTTAATCATTGATATGATACATTTTATTGTAATGCGGTTTTTAAAAAAGGAAAATGTGTTTGTTCCCAGATATAAGGATCACTGTGTTTACTAAATGGCCCGTCTCACACAACTTGATTCTTTTATAATCATAGCAACTTCTCATATAAAATTTTGCACTTCTGACCTTAAAAGATTTAGTTAATCCAGTGCATAACTATTGTACATCATGTCAAAAAATCTTATCACCTTTGTACTCAAACCATTCATCCTACCCTCTAGTTCCTCCTCATGGAGTAGTAGGAGCAGAAATGAACTGAGTGTGGTGAAATGGCTCACCCCTGGGACTTCACCAGTCACAGAAGGTGGCTTTGAGCAACAGTGTCATGATCTGAAAAGTGAACTTAACACAGTGAAAATCACAGAGAGAAAGAGAGAGAGAGAGAGAGAGAGAGAGACGGAGAGAGAGAGAGAGAGACGGAGAGAGAGAGAGATGGAGAGAGAGAGAGACGGAGAGAGAGAGAGAGACGGAGAGAGAGAGAGAGATGGAGAGAGAGAGAGAGAGATGGAGAGAGAGAGAGAGATGAGCAGGAGGATAGTGAGTTTGAGGCTGGGGGTTGGGAGAGAGAGAGAGAGAGAGAGAGAGAGAGAGAGAGAGAGAGAGGAAAATATCTTGTTATTTTCCTACTATTTGAAAATGACTGGCTTGGAAATTTTTCCACTTCTTAATTCTGAATCTTCTACCCTAAAATAACAGTATTTCCAAAATATATTTAAATTGAATATCCTGGCCAGGCATGCTGCTACATAGCTATAATTTCAGTTATGGAAGGCTGAGGTAGGAAGACTGAGAATTTGAAGCCAGGCTGGGCAATTTAGTGGCATCCTGTCTTAAAATTAAAAAAATTTTTAAAGACTGGGAATATAGCTCATTAGTAGGGAGCTTGCCTAGCAACAAGACCTACATTCAATCCTAAGTACCAAAACAATCAAACAAACAAAAAATAATACATCCTAACAATAACTTAATTCTAACAAGGTAAAGAAATATTCATTGATAAATGTTTGAAATAAAAATCTGAATAGAGATGCCTATAAATCAAATTCTTAGAGACTATGAATAATATTCTTAATGAGTATTTTTAAAATAATTTAATCAATTTTATAAAGTTTAGATCACTTGAAATTGAACTTTGAGCAGGGTGAGAAGAGAGATTAAAAATCTAGTTTCATTCTACATGTAGTTAACCAGTTTGACAGGCACAATTTTTTAAACATGCTGCCTTAACTCCAATTTGTGTTTTTGGCCCCTTTGTCAATAATCAGGTGACTGTAAATGCATGAATTTAAAGCCAGGTCCTCAACTCTATTCCATTGATCAATGTGTCTGTTTATATGCTAATACCAGGTTATTTTTATTACTATACCTATGTAGTATAATCTGAAATTAAGGGTGGTGATACCTCCATCATTTCTTTTGTTTTTCAAGATTTTTTTTTTACTAGCTTGGGTTTTTATGTGTTTCTATACGAAATCTGAGGTTATCTTTCCAATTTCTGTGGAGAATTGTGTTGAGATTTTAGTGGGGCTTGCACTGGGTCTATGGATTGATTTTGATAGGATCACCATTTTTGCTACAGTAATTCTGCCAATCCATGAATATGGGAGGTCTTTTCATCTGGTATCTTTCTCAATTTCTTTTTTCACTGTCTTAAAGTTTTATTATACAAGTCTTTCACTTCCTGGTAAGACTTATTCTGAGCTATTTTATGTGTTTTGAGACTATCAAGAATGTGATTGTTTTGTTGTCAGTATATTCGAAGGCTACTGATTTTTAGGCGTTGATTTTTGTATTCTGGTATTGGATGAACGTGTTTATCAACTCTAAGAGTTTTCTGGTGAAGTCTTTAGGGTCTTTTATGTATAGAATCACATCATCTGCAAATGAGGATATTTGAACTCTTCCTTTCTAATCTATATCTCCTTCACTCGTCTTACTGCTTGTAAAACATCAAGCTCTACATTGAACAGGAAAGGGGGGACTGAATATCTTTGTCTTGCTCCTGCTTTTAGTGAGAATGCTTTGAGTTTTTCTCCATTTAGTATGATGTTGGCTGTGAGCTTGTTGTATATTGCCTTTATTATGTTATGTTCTAAGCATCACTAGATTCTCCATATATCCTTATATTTACAGACAAATATCCCAGTAACCACACATCAAAGAAGTGTATTTTGCACGAGTCAGAGACTATTACCAAGTACCACAACTGGTCACATGCAGACATTGTCTATGAATTGCCCAGGCCTAAGTGACACATCTACAATGCAACCTCTACACCTAAGGCTCATGGAACATAGAACAAGGATAATGAAGAGGACACTAATGAATCTGTTTTCAGTAATAAATCTCCCTCATGCAACAGAGGGCCAGGAACACAAAAGGTCACAAATAGCCAAAGTGTATAGATCAAGAGTCTGCTGAATGCTACTCCTTGGACAGGACCCCTTTATTAAACTTCACCCACCCAAGCTCAGGGACCATTGTGGAAGAGGAGGCAGAAAGATTTTAAGAGCCAGGGAGGAGGTGCCTGACCATATGGAAACAGAGTCTTACAAGCTCCTGGTACCCTAGTCCCATGCAAACTCAGGCAGACAATAAACCAGCATAGAACTGGGAAAATGAACAGCAGACCTCAATCTTACCTGAAGGAATGTTGGCAACTTATTGCTGCTAGATGAAGAAGAGCTGACCTTCCTAAAACAAGGGACTGTTTTTAACCACCATCTTTAATTTCAGATTATACTACATAGGCTGACTAGACTTAGTGGATGGGCTTGCACTGCGGAATGGCTGGAGACACTGACAACCCAGTGGGCCTTAACAGCAATGGCCAAATATATGGGTTCTAGCGGCGGGGAGGTTGCTATGGGAGGGTGTCAGTGGGGATGAGGGCATAAAGATGATTAAGATTGTTTAAGCTATTCTGTATGAAATACACAAAAAAATTAAATAAAAAATGACTAACACCATGGGCTAGAAAGATGGCTCAGAGGTTAAAAGTACTTGCTGCTCTTGCAGGGAGCCCAAGGGGTTCTTTTCATAGAACTCACATCAAGAGCTCATAACCACCTGTAACCTAAGCTCCAGAGAATCTTAAAAGCCTTCTTCTGGCTTAAGTGAGCACTGCACATATGTTCACATATCCACACAGAGGCAAACATACATATACATAATTTAAAAATAAAATATTTTTTGAAACACCGCATAATCTTCCCCAAAATTGTGTTTCTATGTTATTCCTAGTTTCCATAGCATGCAGGGTTAGAGAACATTAACCACTTTGTTCTAGTGACTGACAGGCGCTGCTATGAAATGGATATAATTTCAGGGAGCTCCCTACAAGGCTTGTATGCTACAAGTTTGGTTCCCAGCATTGTGGTGCTCAAGTGGTAGAACCTTGGAGAGGTGAGGCCTGAGGAAAAGTAATTGAATCACTGAAGACAATACCCTGAGAAAGGATTAACGTAGTTCTCTAAGCACCCAATTACTTCCAAAGGATGAATTCTTACTTTTTAAAAACAAGGGGTGTAATTTTGGCCCCTGAACCACTCTAGCTTCCTGACTCACCTTGTGATTTCTTCCAAACAAGTTTCAACCACTCAGATGTCATCTGCCATGAAGATGTCACGAGACCTAAATGGGCCTACTAAAATCTTGGACATTCAGCCTCTGACTATGATCTATATAAACCTGATCCTCAAACGACCTTAAGAGTAAAAATAAATGGGTTTATCTGGGCCAATTGTAGGGTCTTAAACACCCAAAAGGAAAGTATAACCAAAGATTAATGGGATCAATAAAATTTTTAAGAGTCCACATGTATAACTAAAGGCTACATAACAAGAAACAATGCCAGACAGGAGATACCTTCCTTTGAGTTATTGGCCAGGGTGGCCCAAAAGACTCCCAGACAGTAACCCAGCATAGAACTGGGAAAATGAACAGCAGACCCCAATCTTATATAAAGGAATATTGACAATTGATTGCTGCTAGATGAAGAAGAGCTGATCTTCCTAAAACAAGGGACTTTAGATAGGCTGACTAGAGGTTCAGCAGACAGACAAGCACTGGGGAATGGCTGGGGGTGCCAATAACACAGTGGACAGTAACAGGGATGACAGAGTATATGGGCTCCAGTGTGTGGTAGGGGGGAGGCTATGGGAGGGTCCCATTTGGGAAGCGGGTATATAGATGAATAAGATTGTGTGGGATGTTTTGTATGATATACACACAAAAAATCAATAAATTTTAAAAAAGACATATTTGAGGAGGAGGCATAAAAGTTTACTTCATGTTAAATAGTAGAGGTGATAAACATTACCAGTGAAATCTACCTGATGACTTTATATCCATCTCAGGCACTAAGGATCTGAGTGTAACCGACTGTGACTACACACATAGAGATTAAAGACACATGTGCAAACATCTAAGCATTAGTATCCCTAAAAATGTAGGAAACAGCTTATTTTAAAATGAAATGAAGATCTTCTTTAAAGGGTAAAAACTCATTCAATTTTATGTCTTACAGGGTTTATACTGAGTTCAAATTGTATAACTG
>NW_008335287.1:2880845-2899039 GCF_000622305.1 Nannospalax galili | reverse complement strand
AAAAAAAAAAACATTTTAAACCCTGAAAACTCTTCCATTAGGTGTAAATGCATGGAAACATATTCATGATTATTCAAATGAAGCCCTGCAAAATAAAATAAAATAAAATGTACCCAACCTTAAACAACAGCACTGAAAATGTAGCGAGTCAGAAACTGAATCTGTTTTTCCTTCTACTAAACTCTCATCTCCCTTATTGTTACAGTACTATTTGTCTTTAAAGATTCTTGTCACATTTATATATTTCTCTATGTGTCTCTCTGTCTCACTGTGTCTCTCTACCTCTGCCCCTCTCCTTCTCCCTCCCCATCCTCTCCCACCTCTCTTCTTCTCTGTGTGTGTATGTGTGTGTGTGTGTGTGTGTGTGTGTGTATACATGTTTGTGCATGCATGCCACAGTAGGCGTGCGGCAGTCAGAGGACAATTTGCAGGAGTTGGTTCTCTCCTTAAACCAGAGATGGTCAGACTTGGCAACAAGCACCTTTACCCACTGAGCAATCTGGCCAACACTTTGGTAGTATTTATACCTGCAGATGTCACCACCAGTACTCAACTGCACAAATTAGAAATTAGAATCCTTCTTGACACCTCTGTGCTCTTACACATAATTTTCCTCTTCCTGTTGCTTCTCCTTTAAATCCCTCTCAGATTGGTCCTCATGGAGGCCATGTGACTTCAAAAGGAGCTGACATCCACTAATATAAAAGTTTTGGATTATAGAAAACAAAATCTATTGAATAAACAATCCATAACAGTTGGTAAAGCCATTAAATCAACAAATTACTCTTCTCTGGACTCTGAAGAAAAGACCATTATGGTGGCCATTCTTAAAACTTTAAGAATTACCAAGAAACTCAAAGTATATGGAAACACTTGGCAATCACTATACTCAAATTTCTCTCTACAATAGGCAGATCTAATTCTATTTCTGAAGATACATGCATTTCCTAGTTTCAGGTAACATTGTTAATATTCTCTTTCCCACATAAATACAGATACATATCCCAAAAGAGTGGAATTTAACACTTGAATTTATTCTTCTGTCACTTTATCTACTAAAATCAGTTTTGGTGGCACAACATATGTAATCAGTAAGAACTTGGGAAGAAAATAGAAAAATCTATAAAATCTAATGCCTCAGATAAATGTTTTCCGGAAGCCAGTAAAATTATTTTAAAGATGTCAGTTCTCAAATATAAAAATCTATAGTGCTCTTTAATAATAAGTTTATGTAAGCTTAATTTTTCTAATTTCCCATCATTGTCTGCATACTGCTTATCATCTTAGGAATCATTTTCCATAATAAATCTTATTGATGTTCTCTAATGTATTCCTCTCCACTTTCCATTCTCAAGAATTATGTTTTCATACATACTGCTCTACATGCCACTCGGGGCCAATCAGACCATCACTGAGAACCCTGCCAATTCACTTCAGTACTGAGAGAGAGAGAGAGAGAGAGAGAGAGAGAGAGAGAGAGAGAGAGGTTTAGTGGGGCAGACCTGAAGCGCTTGGAAAGTTGAAGTAGGAGGATCATAGATCAAGACCTGCCAGAGATACAGAGCAAGTTCAAGGCCAGCCTGAGCATTAGCAAGATACCTTGTCTCTTAAAAACCAAACCCAGTTTGGGAAGATGGCTCAGTCGGCAATAATAATAAATAAAAGATAATTTAAAGTATCAATGGAAAGAATAAAAGCTAAAAATACTTAAATTAACTACAAGACACTTCCAAATACCTTCTGTATTGACTCAGCCTCAGAACCAAGTTGATTTATTTCAGTTATAGTCAACTAGATTTGTGATCTTCTGTTACAATTAAGTTATTTTAGTAAGTTTTATAGAGTTCAATTTCTAAATTAAAATGCTTTTATCTACTTTTAATTCATTGAGAATAATGTTCAGCATTGTAAACAAAAGTAAGAAAGTATACTTTTCCTCAGGACCTTTCCTTACAATAAGCACACATATCTGGAATATGCTAAGAAACCTTCATAATCTTAAAACCTAGACCTTCCATTACATATACACAGTAACATTCACAAAACCATGCTTATTACTGACAACATCTTCAATGTTCACTGGTATTTTAAGTAAACATGAGATTTCTATAATACCAGCTGGTAAATTAAAGAACTGAAGTTGAATGACTTTATGTGATCAGAGAGTCTTACATCACAGAATTTCTTAAGTGTTTTCATGTATTAGAAAAGACAAGAAATGTTATACAATAAGTTGGAAGGAAGGAAGGAAGGAAGGAAGGAAGGAAGGAAGGAAGGAAGGAAGGAAGGGAGAGAAAGAAAGGAAGGAAAAAAAGAAAAACTAAAAGATCTGAAGAACTTTTTTAACACTATAAGTAACTTACAAACTGAGAGTAACCCTAAGAACAAAATGAATTCTCAAACTAAGAACTAAGCAATACAGGTGAAAGTTACATGGATCACACCACTTCCCCAGTGGTTACACGCCATCAAGAGTGGTGAACTTTAGATCACTGAGCCTTGGCCAGGACCCTTGCTCTGTTACTTAGAGTTCAAGGACCTCTGGCTGTTCAATATGCTTCCCAGGCTGTAAAATATAAATAACGTCAACCTTAAATCCAGATGTAAGGGAACTGAGAGGCACATATATTCCAGGTTCATAATATATCCAAAAAGTGTTAGCACTCTTTTCTGGGGTGGTGGGGATACTTGCCAGTAATTCCAGCACTTTTATGGTGAAAGCAGGAGTATCAGTTCAAGACTAGCTAGCTTTGGCTGCATGAGACCCTGTCTCAAAAACAACAATGAAGTGTTAGCACTCTCGATCACAGAATTTTCCTAGTTGTATCATAAGGTACTAATATACCTTATGTATTACTTGAAAAATGTTATTTGCATCAAAGTAATTCATCAGATTGAATTGCATTATTCTAATTAACCAAAAATCATTGAAAAATACCAAAGTGTAAGCATTCTTAGAAAGTGGGGAAAAACTTTATTTAAATATTTAACAAATACCTATTTAAAAAGTACTATTAGCCATACTCATGGAGGAAATATCAAATGAGTCTCTGCCATATTTTGAGACTTACGGTTCTTTTTTTCCTCTTTACTAAAGGAGTATTAACCAGGATTGTCCTCTCCAACTCATCATTATACATTGTTCTTCAAGACACACACCATGTCGTAGCCCACTTTCACTATGTACTATGTATAGGATCTGTATTCGCCACTACAGCAGATTTCATCCACTAATTACTCCTATTTACAGGATACACCTTAAGTGAGACCTGAGCTAAAATTCACTTCACAATATGACTTACATTATTTTAACATTCAGTTTCTTAATCCCCCCACAGTTTGAGAAGGGCTTTATCCTGAAAAATAGGCATTTGGGCATTTTATGAAATGAAAACTGAGGAAAAAGAAAAGGCCAGAGTCTGTCAGTTCTGGGCTGTGAAAAGCACTTACGTGAAGAAAGGTGTTCAGGCAGGCTGAGGAGTGAAAGGATGTAGTTTGGGGAGAAAACAGTGAGCTAATAAGTATCTCAGTGATTCTGTGTATCCAGGAGTGGAGGTGTTAAAGCATGGCAAATACCATCCACAGTTGATACTACTTTCAGGTTTAGAACTGAGTCCTTTAAACCTTTGTGGTTTTGATGGATATTACACTTAAATTCTGTTCTAATTGGCATGAACAGGAAGTAGTTGCCTCAACAGAACATAAGAGATCAAGTACCTGCCCTGATGTGGATGGGGCTGAGGGCTAGGAGCACACAAAGGATTTCACTGAAGAAGATGAAAACATCAAACACAGGGTACCACCAGACACTTCACTGTTAGCAGTAGCAAGTGTGCTTGGAGCGTGTCCACCTAGGGGTTGTGGTCTGAGCAGATTTCAAGGATTTGCTCTTTTCATCCTCCTAACAACCTAAGAAAGAACCATTGTTATCTACATTTTATAAGATAACAATGCAGTACCAAGGCAGTTAAGCTACTTTCACAAAATCACAGAGTAGCTGATGCCAGGCCAGAAGTTCAAATCCAGTCAGTCTGGCCCTTTGTCTATGATTGGCACCTCCTTAGCTGCAATCGAACAAATTAAACTTTCCTGAGTTAATCGTCCTTAATTTAGCTTGTTTCTTTCAAATTTTTAAATTGGATTTATACATTTATTTTTTAATTATTTATTTAATAACCACATTATTAGAAGAAGTATTTCATTACAACAGCATTGACATATTCAGTAACAATTTCCAGAGCTAAGATGCATCTCTTTCAAAGTTGGCTGTCAAGTTTTAGGTTCACAGTTGAAATAATACAGTTATACAATATTGTACTCAGTATAAACCCTACAAGACCTAAAATTGAATGAGGTTTTAATCTCTAAAAAACATCTCCATTTGCAGGGCATGGTGGCGCACACCTTTAATCCCAGCACTCAAGAGGCAGAGGCAGGTGGATCTCTGTGAGTTCAAGGCCAGCCTGGTCTACATAGTGAGTTCCAAGACAGCTGGGGCTACAGTGAGACCCTGTCTCAAAAAAGGCAAAAAAATCCATTTTTTTTAAATATACTGTTTCATACAGAAAAATTCATTTTTAATGCAACTAACACTTAGATGTTTGCACATGTGTCTCTAATCTCTATATATCTGATTAGTACTAGTGACAGTCAGTTACTTTCTGAGATCATTGGCACCTGAGCATGGATATAAAGTCGATAGGTAGATTTCAATGGTAATGTTTTTCACATCTATTAATATGAAGCAAATTTTTATGCTTCTTCCTCAAATATAACTCACTTTTTTATTTATTGATTTTTTTGTGTGTATTTTATACAGAACATCCCAAACAGTCTTATTCATCTATATACCCACATCCCAAATGGTACCCTCCCATAGCCCCCCCCCACTGAAGCCCATATACTCTGTCATCCCTGTTATTGTCTACCTTTTGTAAGCACCCCCATCTGTTCCCAATGTTTGCCCATCCAGAGTCTAGTCCATCTATCTAGAGTTCCTTGTTTTAGGAAGATCAGCTGTTCCTCATCTAGCTGCAATCAGTTGCCAATATTCCTTTAGATAAGACTGAGGTCTGCAGTTAATTTTCCAAGTCCTATGCTGAATTACTGTCTGGGAGTCTCTAGGGCACCCTGGCCAACAACTCAAAGGAAACTATCTCTTGTCTGGCATTGTTTCTCGTTATGTAGCCATTAGTTATACACATGGACTGTTAAAGAATTGTATTCATCCCTTTAATCTTTGGTTACACTTTCCTTTGGGTGTTTAAGACCATACAGTTGGCCCAGATAAACCAATTTATTTTTACTCTTAAGGTCATTTGAGGATCTGTTCCTCAGGGGTCACATGGGCTTCGGAGGAGCCCCTGGATCCTTTCTTTTACCTGTTCCATCTATGTGAAGATCAGTCAAAGGTCCTGCTCAACTGTGGCTGGCTTCACTTTGAAGCATGGAGGAAATGTTTCCTCTGTGTTGACCCTCCTCTTTGTAGACTGGACACTGGTTCAAGTCCATTTGGTGGGGTCTCCATGGTCTTCTTGATCAAGAGGACAGGTGACTCACCACAGTTACATTTTAAGAGATGCTCCATAGTCCCCTGGAACTTAGTTGACTTTGGAGGGCAAGGAGGAAAACTGTCCATTAAGTCCCTCTGACCAAATTAGTATAGGCCTCAAAATATGGCTGTGTGTCCCAGGGGCCTGGATCCTCCAAGGGGCAGGGTCTGCTGCAGAGAATTGACTGTGGAGGGTTAGCCACGGAGGGAGGGGTTTTCTGTGACATCTTGGAGAGAAGCTGGGGAGGCACACATAAGAACAGAATGGCCCGGCATTTACGAACCTGGGGCAAGACAGCAGGCCCATGAGGCATGGGCAAAAGCTAGCAGTGACTATGGGTGGGCTCATGATCTCAAATAGCAGGCTCTGAGCCTCAGCACGGAGCTGGGCACTGGGTGTTCATTTCTTTACAAAATATGTGACTAAAAAGAGGCCAGCCATGCAGAAGAGTGGGTCACAGCTGTGTTGTAAATGTGGGGAAATAGACCAATTGTGGATATATGAAGATTTATTAAAGGTTATAGGAAAGCTAGAAAGACTTTTCTGGCACTGGACACAAATAGAGAGCTGGGTTTGGGCGGGGGGCACTTTGTGTAATAAGAGATGTGCCCCAGGCAGGGGAAGCTGAAAAGGTCAGGGAGGTCCTGGCAGATCCAGTTGTAGAGCTTGAGAGAGGAAGGTCTCTCAAGTTCCTTGTGTAAGGTCCAAGGACTCAGAGGAAAAGACAAATAATAGCAGGAAAGGAGACAACTTAAAAGTAAAAGTGGCTAAATCTGCTCCTCAAATTCAACCATTGATACAAAAGAAAAAAAATCCAACAGTGCTGTAGCTAGGAAATACTTCACACTGGAACTGTTAAAACTAGGAAAAACAAGCAAGCAATCAAAGAGCCCCTTGCCATGTGGCTTGTGAGGGTATGGGACAAGAGAGCAAATGACATCAGTCTAAGTCCTTCAGAAGCTTCACAGCTGAGTTATATAGCCACCCATCCATCCTTGGGATATAGGCTTTCAACCTAGGCCAGTGCAGGAGGGAGCAGTCCTTAATGGGGTGGCTCATTGAAGGCATTCAAGATACATGGTCATCACCAAGGGAGACTAACACAATTAGCAGGGGCTGGAGGACTATAAAGGAGGGGCAGGCATTACTGAGAGAACTAGGTATGAGAAAAGCAATATATGATGTCCAGTTCACTGGGCTAGATAAGACTATGTTCACCAGAGATATGAAGGAAAGCTTAATTCAACTGGGACCTTGAGAATGCTATGGAGCTTTAATGGTTTTGCTAAGCCCTTTAATAGGACGAGATCTTTGTAAAGTGAGAGAGGCTTTAGAAAATCTAAATCATGCTGATCAGCATGTAAAATATCTCTGTATAATAACAAAACACCCTATAAGAGACAGAAGAAATGGTCCATTTGGCTTACTCAAAGACAAATGTGGCAAGACTTATGTCGAGTCCAAATTCCCAGAGAAAAAGATGATAGAAAACCACAAATGTGGTATTAGGGAGTTTCTGGAAGGCTTTAAAACCAGAACAGTTTACAAAAGGCATTCAAAGGATAAAAACTGTCCCAGGGATGGTTAAGAATATCCAAGGATTAAATAAGATGCATTTCTCTTCTGATAAAGGCTATACTAGGGGTGGAAGCATTTTTTCCCACCAATTCCTCACCCAGCAGCCTGGTGTGGTCAATGGAGAAATGACAGATATACCTACAGTCAGGAGGCAGATCCAGGGCCTGCCTGACTCAGAGAACCAACAGGTGCAGTGGGAACAAGAGAAACTCCCTCCCTCCTTAGCCCAGTACAGGGTCAGGCAACTGGAGCCAACACCTGTAAGTGTATCAAGAATAAATGAATAACAAAGAAACTCCATGTAAAATTTCCCAAGTATAAAATGACTCCAAAGGGATAACTAAAGATAGTAAAGAACTAACCAAATTAATGCTTCGTACCTCTGCTATGGTACCTAACCAGGATCTATGAAGAAAACAGTTAATACAAATGGATAAAACCTTTTCAAGTTGTGTTAAACCTTGTCTATAATTGATTTAATATATGATATAAACCTTCTTTCTAGTGTATTACAGATATGAAACCCATTTGAAAGATACCTGAAGAATCAAAGGCCAGCTATAGCTATAAGATTCTGGGAGTTTTATGGTTGGATAAGATAAAATCAAAGGCTCCCAAACTATACAACTATTAAGAAAATCTACAGTACCAGGGATGGGTTGCCCCCCTATGAGCTGTTGGTCAGAGAGAGATCCTAGAGGTCCTCAAATTCACCAAGGTTATTGTCACTAATGTCGGTTGTACACTAGAAAGGTTGGTAAGACCATGTTGCTAAAGACACTGCATGATGTGAGCATGGGAGGAAAGGGACGAGATAGAGCTGAGACTAAGCCAAGAAAAAAAAACCCTTGACACATAGAAGGCTCTATGCAGATGGTTGGGGAAGAAAGAATCCCTACGATTCTACTCAACAATGGACCCTGCATGCTGCACACTATGGACATTCCGAGAAATGCCTGAAAGTACAATAATGGCTCGACCAACATACAACCCACAAACTTCTAATTGGATAAGGCCCACTCCTCAGGGTGGAACACACATCTGGTGCTGTAGACCAGGACAACCCCTGTGTCAAGAAAGGCCACAGGCCCTAATACAGGAGCCATCACAAGTATACTGTTTAATGAATATAGTACACTTACTGGGATATCCTTTTGGCATTTATATTTGCATTCATGTTTGTTTAAATGTGTCTACTTCCATTTGTCTTTATAGTAGAACAAACGCCATTGAGATAGCTCAATGGCCGTGGCTTAAAGATGAATAATGGGGAGTCCCAAGAAGTCATTATCTCCCCATGATACAAGAGAGATTGCCCTACATCTTTCACCCCCTCCAAGGCTCAGGGACCTTAGTGGAAGATTGGCAGAAAGATTGTATGAGCAGAGGAAAGGGGTGGAGTATGTCCCAGGTGCCTGGTTCCTCCAAGGGGCAGGGCCTGCTGTGGAAAATTGACTGAGGAGAGTTAGCCACGGAGGGAGGGGCTTTCTGCAGCATATTGGAGAGGAGCTGGGAGGGCACATGGTGGCTGGGCACACAAGAACAGAATGGCCCAGCATTTACCTACCTGGGGCAAGACTGCAGGCCCACAAGGAGTGGGCAAAAGCTAACGGTGACTATGAGCATGCCATGGGAACAATCTGGATTGGTGGGCTCACGATCTGGAATGACAGGCTCTGAGCCACGGCACAGAGCTGGGCACCAGGTGTTTGTTTCTTTGTGAGTCACTTCTTCCCCAATGGTATAAACTATAATAAATTCACATAAAGATATGTTATATGGTTTGTCTGATAGTGCCCTGAGCAAGAGACCCTGAAAAAAGTGAGGGCAGGTCAAACAGAGAGCAGGAAGACAAACATATAGTGGGACAGGCTGTTAAACATCCAAGATGGTTAGTTCCACCAGTCTGGTACTTTTAATTACCATGTGCTATGTAGATAAAGCTTGGGCAAAGACCAAAGGTTCTCAGATAAACCTTGACAAGACATATATTATGTTCCTTGAGCTAGTTGTATGAATAATTTGTCAATAGGTTGTTGGACTAATATGGTTCCCTCTGGGTTTTTTTAAAACTAGCTAGGCATTGTTTATCTCTTGCATTGTCTAACACTTACACCATGGTTTCCCCATTTAAAGTGCCCCCATTTTTCCCATTTCTCCCTTAATGATACTCTCCTCCTATTGTCCCACCTCTCTTGAGCTTTCTTTCCCTTTATCCCTAAGGTTCCTTGTTATAACCCTTCCTCCCTGTCCTATTAAAATAACCCCATTTTTATCCATATCTCCCTTATTAACACCTGTTTCCTACTGTTCTTCTCTTTCTGGTTCTTTCTTTTCCTTTACCTCCCTGGTTCCTTTTCATATTCTGGTTCCTGTAGTTATGTCTGGATACATATTCACTTTTAAGGATTTGGTGCTAGGATACACATATGAGGGAGAACATATGTTGCTTGTTTTTCTGAGTCTGTGTTGCTTCACTTAGCATATCAGGTTCTAGTTCCATCCATTTACTTGAAAATTTCATGATTTCATCTTTCTTTACTGTTGAGTAAAACTCCATCATATAAATGAACCACATTTTCATTATCCACTCATCAATTGAGGGACACTTAGGTTGCTTCCATCTCAGCTATTATGAAAAGAGCAGCAACAAACATGGATGTACAAGTGTCTCTGCAATAGGATGAGTTCCTTGGGTATATGCCAAGGGGTGATATAACTGGGTCAAATGGTAGGTTCATTTGTAGTTTTTTAAGAGTTCTCCACACTGCTTTCCATAGGGCCTGAACCAGTTTGCACCCGCACCAGCAGTGGATGAGTGTTCCCCTTTCCCCACATCCCCTCCAACATTTGGTATCATTTGTTCTCTTGTTCTTAGCCAGTCTGAATGGGGTAAGATGAAATTCAGTTATAGTTTTTTAAGAGTTCTCCACACTGCTTTCCATAGGGGTTGAACAAGTTTGCAGCCCCACCAGCAGTGGTTGAGTGTTCCCTTTTCCCCATATCCTCTCCGACATTTGGTATCATTTGTTCTCTTTTTCTTAGCCAGTCTGACTGGGGTAAGGTGAAATCTTAAAGTGATTTTTATTTGCATATCCCTAATTACTAATGATATTGAATACCTTTTAAGATGCTTCTTAGACATCTTTATTTCTTCTTTTGAGAACTTTCTGTTCAGCTCCTTAGCCAACCTTTTAATTGGGTTACTTCCTGTTTGATTCTTTGTTTTTTGAGTTTGTTATATATTCTGGATGTTAAACCTCTGTCAGATGTGTTGCTGGTGAAGATATTCTCCCATTCTGTGGGTTTTCTCTTCACTTTCTTAGTGAAGATTTTCTCCCATTCTGTGGGGTTTCTGTTAGTTTCCCTGGTTGCCTCCTTTGATGTACAGAAGATTTTTAGTTTAATGAGGTCCCATTTGTTAATTTTGCCCTCGTTTCCTGAGCAATTGATGTCCAGTTTTGAAAATCCTTTCCTAAACCTATATATTGTAGGTTATTGCCAATGTTTTCTTCTAACAGTTTCAGAGTTTCAGGCTTCGCATTGAGGTCTTAGATCCATTTGGAATTGACTTTTGTGCAAGGTGAAAGATAGGGGTTTAGTTTCATTCTTCTACAGGTGGAGATCCAGTTTCACCAGCACCATTTGCTGAACATGCTGTCTTTCCTCCAATGAATGTTCTTGGCCCCTTTGTCAAATATCAGGTGGCTGAAATTGCATGTACTCATATCTGGATCTTCAGTTTTGTTCCATTGATCTGTGGGTCTACTTTTGTGCCAGTATCGTGTTATTTTTATGACTATAGCCCTGTAATACAGTTTAAAATCTGGGATAATAATCCCCTCAGCATTGCTCTTAGTGCAATTACAACTGAGGAAACTTAGTAGCAAGGCAGTTAGTTAAGTTACTTGCACAAAATCATAGAGAGTAGATGCCAGCCCAGAAGTTCAAATCCGTTCAGTCTGGCTCTTTGTCTATGATTGGTGCTTCCTTAGCTGCAACTGAACAAATTAAATTTTCCTGAGTTATTTGTCCTTAATTTAGCTTGTTTCTTTCAATATTTTAAATTGGGTTTATTCATTTAATGTATTTGATTTGTAAGCATTTCATCTACTAAGTACTGTCTTAATCACCTAATCATTATAAATCTAATAAATTCAATGCTGTCTGCTCACTTGATGATACTTTAACTTAAATATTACATTTTAACTACAAAGTAGTATTCTGAATAAACATAAAAATTCACACTGTTTTTGTTCTTCGTATTTATTTTATTTCCTATGATTGTACAATCTAATCACAGAAGTTTGTCGAAGGTGAAAATTATCATGTTATGCAGGCTAAGACTTCTAAGGCAAAAATTCAGTCAAAGAACAAAGAACTCTCAGTATATGGGTACAAAAATACAGAGTAATAAAACCTTTCACTTGAAGAAACAGAACCATACTTTAAGAAGCATCATCAACAGCACTGCTTATGGCTTCAGACACTGTCACCCCACCTCCAATTCCTGCAAATGGGCAGAAGGCCAGCAGCCAGAATGAAAGCTTGACCACTGACCTGATGTAGCTCAAGATGAAGAAGCCTTTCACCCAACATAACTGTCTCCTTGAGGACAGCCTTCTTCCTATTTGAGAAACATGGGTAAATGGAGGAAATTTCATTCCTAAGGATTAAGATTTAACAACTGGGAAATACAAACCCCAGTGGAAATTATGAAAGCAAAATTGGACAGTATATCACACAATGGAAAGCAGCTGTTTGCTTTGCCTGCCTAAATGCATCCCTTATGGTCTGAAGTCTTCCTCAGTAGTGTTTCTCCTGAGTATTAGTATTAGTATTAGGAGAAGCCGTCTCTGTGCTTGCTCAGGTGGAAGGAGCTGTTAATCACTGCAGATAATTGAGGTAGGCCCTCTGGAAAAGGCACCTTTGAGTTCTCAAGGAAGGAAACTGCTTGGAAAACTCTGGACAGATGCAGTGAAGGGTCATTCCTGTTAATCACATTTCATCAACCTATGATCAAGGGTTCCATGGACCAGTTAGATGATGAAGAGGGAATTCTAGAGAAGTTAACCAGCATATAATAAATAGAAATTTCACACAGAGTCAGATCAGCCACTCAGGCCTGCACAACCTGGTTCCTCAGAGTGTAATGCCATGAGTGAGAAGACGCTGAAATGAGAAGCCAACAGGACCGAGTGCACTGCATCGCCACAGAAGCTAGAGAGAAGCTAGAGATGGGGGTGAGGGCAAGTCACCATGATCACAGGATCATGCTAATGAGGCAGGATTTCATGAGGCACCAAAAAAGTTTGGAGAATGAAAGACGTATCACAACTAAGAGATATGAAGAATAAAGCAGATAGAGTTCAGGCAGGAGGATGGGTGAGGGACCTCTGAAGTTACAACCACAATAAATGATGTGTCAACAGCAGGAGGGATTCGGGGGAATCATCTCTGCTGTGGGAGAGGAAGAGATAAATAGGCCACGTGGCTATGAGAGGTGCTATTGGCATAAACAACAGAGGTACTGTGCTCCAGCTCCTGTGCCAGCAACACCCCAGCTCCTCTAGCACCTGCCTTTGTGAAGCCCGGTGGAGCCTTGGGATTGACCTCCACTGCTGAACACTGTCCAAGCTGCTAAAAGAGAAGGAATTGGGGCAGCCGTTGGAATTTCTCCTGCATTCAACTGTGTAGCTCCTAGAGCGGAATTTGCTCCAAAGAAATGCTTCAAATACTGATCAAATTTCGTTGTCTAGTTTCTCACATCCCATTTGAAAGACACTTTTTGTTGTCTAGTTTCTCACATCCCATTTGAAAGACACTTTTTGGACTGGCTGGAAATCTGCCATGAAAAGTGTTAAGAATTCCTCCCAACAGATGAATCTTCCCTTCCTATGCTGGTCTAAGGACTATGCTTGGAAGGAGAGGGCAAGGGAGGAACAGTATTTAGCAACAGGTTCTGTATAGTATATTATATAATCAATTCTGTGTGGTGCATTCCTAGAGTACCATATGATTGTTGAAGACCTAGGGAAACATCACAAAATGGATTGCTAGAGCCCATTTACTCTTGATCATTATGGTTTCACTGAATAGTTTCATTATTGCTGTTTAATGGTTAAGACTGGATAAAGTTGGTAGGGAGAACAGCTTCCAACATGATTTTACCTAAATCCTTTTTCATATTTGCATATTAATAATGGCCTCAGGTCTGCTTTTTTTCTGAGGAGATTGCTTTGACTCCCTTTTTACCTTTTACCTTGTATTAAACAGTTACATCCATACACAGTTCCCTTCAACCACTTTCTATTTTTATTTTCAATTTAAATAAGCAGAATTTTCACCTCAATGCAAGTTACCTCTGATTTCCTTCACGTTCACCTTCTTTTCCTAGTCATGTTTTCTAAGGATTTTAGTCACAGCTCTACCATACTGACATTAAAAAAAAAACATTCATTATAAATTTAAGGTGTAGGCAGAGGAATTTCTGGGTGATATTATGACCAAGGGTCCTGAATGTTCTCCCCAGACTACAGACACTCTTCCCTAAGTAACCTCCAGGAAGATATTTTTACAGAACAGCAAGTACATGGGAATGAATTCACACATTTTATTAATTGTTTGAAAAAGTCCTCTTAGACCACTTACTGCTTAGACCCCGGAAAGACCTGGAG
Source organism: Nannospalax galili (assembly GCF_000622305.1). Lineage (NCBI taxonomy): Eukaryota > Metazoa > Chordata > Mammalia > Rodentia > Spalacidae > Nannospalax > Nannospalax galili. The sequence continues at coordinate 2,885,232 of NW_008335287.1, read as the reverse complement.
AAGTGCATGGGCTATGCCCATAGCTACCACACATCTAACTTCTTAGAAAGCTCCACTTCCAGAAAGCTGAGCTGAATCAGTAGACTGGCTACTGACAATGCAGAACACTGCTTTTCATTTATGTGAAGATGGTCACGAGGGAAGATCTTGAACTACTTCCCTTTGAAGCCTAACTGTCTTTAGTTATATTTGTAATTGAATTTTTGAGAATTTCATACAAAACATTTGCCATATTTAGACCCCTTCCACAATCTGCATCGCTCATAGCCACCCCCGCCCTGCCAGATTTCATACATTCCAACACATATGTTAAGGCTTATTGAGCCACATTTGTGCCCCTAAATGTCCCTTGGTATGTGTACATCCACTGAAGCCTAGTCAATCTATTTAGAGTCACTCCCTTAAAGAAAACAAACCTTCCCTCCACCAGTAGTGATCAGTTGTTAATAGTTCCTCAACTAAGATTGGGGCTTCTTACCATTTTCCCACCTCTAAGCTAGGTTTCTCTGGTCTGAGCTTGCATTGTCGGTCTTGTGCTGGTCTTGTGCATGCTGTCACCATTGCTAAAAGTTCATATGAGCAACTTCCCAGCTGCCCGGAAAACTCTGTTTCCTTATGGTCATCCACCACCCCTGACTCTTACAGTGGTTTAATATAGGGACAAGCACTCTGAAGTCTCTTGTTTTCTACATTTTGACCAGTTGTGGTTTTCTGGGTTAATCACCACCTGTTGCATAAGGAAGCTTCACTAGTAAGAGTTGAGAGACGCATTAGTATTCTTTCTGCCCCTTGTTCTGCTCTGTTTTCTGAGCCTTGGGTGTAGAGATTGCATTGTAGATGTGTTGCTTTGGGATGGGCATCTCATAGATGCTTATTCTCTTCGTTGATGAGTTGTAAAACTCTGTAATCATCTCCATCTGTTCCTAAAAAAGCTTTTTTGATGAATGGTGAGAGGTACGCTTGTCTTTAGCATACGGATACATATTTAGAGTATAGTAAGAAATTACACTGGACTAGGAATGTGACAAAAGTAGGTTTTCCTTTAGGATCTATAATCTCTATAGTCACATGTATTTGTCTATATTGACAGTACCTCCTGAGTTCCATCCCACTGAATGAGCCTTACATCCAATTTCATAGCTATTGATTATTCCCAAGATAAAGGTGCCACTTTTGTACCAAAAGAGATAGTTTGCTGGGCCAGTTATTGTTGTGTTTATTGCATGGGTGTACTTACACACATGCAGGCAATGTACTCATACACATAAGATAAAAATAATAAGCAAACTATTAAAAAAAATAAAAACAATGCGAGGCAAGAGAACCTCCCTTCAAGTTGTTGGTCAGGGTAGTCCAAGAGACTCGCAGAATAATGTAGGCTGTTGCTATAACCCTTGATTGCCTCCCAGAACTTAGTTGTAATCTCAATGTTCAATACTTAAAACAGTAAAATGAAGAGTGTATTAACTACTTTTAGTTGCTATGACAAGATACTGTGACCAAGACGAAAGAAATGACTTATTTTGACCTTCAGTTCGGATGGAGAGAGCATAATGGAAGTGGAAGGGGTCATGGCAGTAGGTGGCCGCCAGAACAGGAAGCTGAGAAATCACATCTCCAACCACAAACACAAAGCATAGAGAAGTCAGGGAAGTCAGGTGAGGTATAAATTCCCAAACTCTGCGCCTAGTGACATACTTCCTCCAGCAAGGCAGGACTTGCACTTGAATCCTTCTTCTCAATAGTTCCTGCCTTTCTGGCTTTGGTAAAATTACCTTTCAGAATTTCAAAATTCACTTGTTTATAAAAAGAACTCAATCTTACCTACCTCCCAAAGCTATTGTGTTGATAAAATAGGATCGCTGATTTAAAATATTAGATATATAACATGCCCTGGGAGATACTGTTTCCTCCATTCAGAAATGTATCTCATTTCTTCAACTTAAATACATTGTTCTGCTTACCACTTTAGAAAACCTGAAGAATGGATTCTCTGCAGCTTATCCTGTTTATGAAATGATGCAATTCCACTCTCCCATGAAGTCATGAATCTCCTGCTACTCTTACTCTAAGGATGACTGGTTCCCTTGTTTCTCTAACGTAGAAAATAAAATTAGTTACCCAGTAGTTCATTAGTCTAGTTTTAAAATAAATAAAATGATGCCATCTAGACTCCATGAGAACTGACATAAGCCATTCTTGTCAGAATTTGAAACATAATAGCTGCTAGCTACGGCACATTTTTAATAGCTGAGTGACTGGTACCACAAATCTTTGCTAAATGTGTTTTCACATTGAGTAACCACAATACACTGAGGAAAATGGTTTCATAATAATTCTTCCACTGTAATGTGTAGACATCCACATAAACAGCATTTTTCTAAGGTTCTTAACTGAAGTTAGATAAATGCTACAGCCTTATAAGAAAATAAAATTTTTATATCCACAGTTGTGTGCGCCAAAGGTTTAAAGAAATGAAATGATATCAGCCCCAAAGAAGGCTCATGTATAACAGAATTATTGGAAATAAGGCATTCATTGCTCAGATTCCTAAAGTATAGCCTCTCATTTCATTTCCTTCCAATTCTCATGAAAGGAATGCTCATTTACTGTTGCACAGGACAGATTTCTCACTGCTGAAACCACCGTCCAGTATAAGCATCCACTCTAATGCCCTTACTTTTTTTGGCTGGTTGCCTTCAAAAGGAACAAGATATAATGTTGCCCTCATCTTTTAAATTGAAAGGTAAATGCTTCAGGAAAGCAAAAACATCAACATAGACTTAAAGACAGTGTTCCAGTTTTGTTTTTGAGAATGTATAAATCTCCAGCTTCCCTCCCTGACATACGGTTAACAATTATTCTTAGTGCAAATTTCCATAGGCATTGGCAAAACTGTCAGTCTATACTTCTGGGTGCCTCATTTTACTGGTAGAAATGTTGAATATAAGTGGAGCTCATGCTATTGGGAAGGAAAGAATAAAGCAAGCTCACAATTAGCTAAAGAAGGCCATGTTTCCATGGTGACATGGATAAAATGATCTTTCAAACTTTTTCAGTACCATGCGTCAAAGGAAAGTGGAAATCTTTCATCCTTCCCAGGAAGGGAAAGGCACTTTGCTTCCACCCAAAAGGAGCACCTGCTTCTTTCCTGTCCTCACTTGTAGCTGTTGGAGTGAAGGACTGTAGAATAAAAGAATGGCTGAAAAGGATGGACTATCCTTAGAACTATGAAAAAAAATATTTACCCCTTAAACTCAGACTGCCAGTTTGACCATGCTTTAGCCAACTGACCTTCCTATCTCCATAAGCCTCACAATCTTCCTGTGAGGCACAGCAATCACCAAGTAGAGTTAGGTCAATTCCAATGCATCATGAACTTTTCTAGAACAATGAACAGATAAAGCCAAGACATATTATAAATGAAGCTATCACAGCCCTGCCATGAAAAAACAATTCAAGGAAAAATAACACAAGTGTAATTTCACTTGCTGAATCTGTGTAGTAGCCTAAAACACTTTTTAATCAATCTTAAATGTTAAAATGTAATACACAAATTAGGAAAGTCAATAAGTGCTCAAAATAAGGAATCTATTATTAAGATTGCAAATATGGCTCATATTAGAAATCATTAAAAACTTTGAACTACAGTCAATATTCTTTTTAAAAAAATCAATACATCCTGAAAAATTATTAGGAAAACATGCCATATCTGTATACAAAAGTATTTCTTTGAAACAGCAATAGAAGAGGGTTCTTTGAAAGTACAATGTTATGTAGAACTTGGCTAAGGTCTTGTAGCTATCAAGTCTAAATATAAAACTAAGCCTGTTGTATCTAAACTTTCTAAGGAGGGTTCTAGGATTCCTGCTTTTGTCCTGTGTCCTCTAAACTCAAGCAAACTGGGGTAAGGGGGACTTTAGAAAGTACATTTACTAGGAGATACTGACCATTCACACCAACCTGGTTGTTTTCTAAGTGGCAGAAATCCAAGTTGCTCTTTCTTCCAGAAGTTCTAACAAAAAAAATCCAATGAGGAATTCAGTAAAGTGTAGATCTGCCTCTGCCTTATGGTTCTCAAAAATGAGCCAGCTTTAAAGAGTTACCACGCCAAGGAGATTTAAACACCAAGTCACTATCATGTCAAGAAAATAAGACTTTTCTTTTCTCTACCTCTCCCTTAAAGATTCAACTCACATCCTGAAGAGGAGAGGAAGGTAAAATAGCAACAAGGGAATTGGTAAAGAAATCGTACAACCTCTATGGAAAATGTGGAGAATGCAAAAAACTACAAATGAACCTACCAGTTGACCCAGTTATACCACCCCTTGGCATATACCCAAAGAACTCATCCTATTGTAGAGACACTTGTACATCCATGTTTGTT